>NC_057417.1:3691594-4045656 GCF_019320065.1 Cervus canadensis | reverse complement strand
GGGGGGGGGGGGGGGGGGGGGGGGGGCGCGCTGGAGTGCCCCCAGGAGAAGGCAGTCCTGAGAGAGCCAAGTCCAGACCCCTACACTTGTGAACTTCTTTTTAATTCCGTGCAGACGGAGGAGGCCGTCTTTATAGATTTCCATCTCCCTGCACCACCCCCCCCACCCCCGCCTCTTTCCTGTTGCAGAGAAAACAAAACGGGTGTCTCTCGAGATTGTTTTTGCCCCGTTTCACATGGTTTATTTAAAGCCATCGCTTTTCGCCTGCCTTCTCAGAATTTAAATTAAGAATACAGGATGTCAAGAGTACAGGAGGGTGATGTAAAATTTGGGTTCTATGTGTTTATTGTTCTACAACCAGCGAAAGCCATCCACGCCTGTTATAAATTGTTTAATACTTTTAGTAGATTTTAAGTTGGAACTATGTTCTCTCAGGGAGAGGGGAAGAAACATTCCTGAAAGCAGACCTCTAATGAGCCCCCTAGGAGCCCCATATTTCATATATCATAGCACATTTAATCCTCATCATGATCCAAATAAGCTGTATAGTATTGTCGAATTACAATATCTCTTGGTTAGAGATGTAGAAACCTACATCAAAGAGGCTTTACATGATTGGAATGACCGTGGGAAGGACTTCAGGCATGGCTGGATCCAGGAGTTACAATGCTGTCATGAGACTCTCTTTCTCTCTTTCTCTCTCCATCTCTTGGCTCTACTGTCTGCTGTCACTGTTTCCTTCTTAGTCAGCCCTTTCTCTTATGATTGCAAAGATGGTCCCCAGCAGTTCCAAGCTTCCAGTTGCCAAGCAACCCTGCTGGACAGAGTTTCCCAAGAATTTCAGCAAAAGTCTGATGACTGAATCTCATGGGTCCAGATCACTGGGTCACATGCCAATCACTATGGCTAGGGTGAGAGAGTTCATAAGCACAGGCCCACACTGGGAGTTTGAGAGGGTCAGTCCACTAAAATACAGGTAGGAATAGGGGTAGTTACTGTGCCTATTTTGAATGGGTAGACAGTGGGCATTCAAAAATAACGAGTCATGGGATTTCCCTGTTGGTCCAGTGGCTAAGACTCTGTCCTCTCAATGCACAAGGCCCAGCCAGGTTCAATCCCTGGTCAGGGAACTAGATTCGACATGTCCCAACTAAGAGTTTGCATGTTGCAACGGAAAGATCCTACATGCCACAAAGAAACTCGAAGATCCTTCCTGCTGCAACTCCCAGCACAGCTGAATAAATAAATATTAAAAAATAAAATAACAGATGCCAGCCACAGCAAGGGGAGAAAAATAGGTGAATCCTGAGGCACCAGCAGGGCTGTCAGGACAGTTGCACAGATTGCACACAACACATTTCTGGGGAGCCCCGTTTACATTCAGCGTCATTGTGCATTTATATTTTTATCATAGTACATTTTCAACAATGGCAGTTTAGTGTCTCACAACTGAAAACACAGGTTGAAAAGAAAAACAGAACCGCAGTATGTTGCAAGTCTTAGCATCAAGAGGTGGAATCTATTTCCTCACCCCTCAAATCTGGGCTGGCCTTGTGACTTGCTCTGACCAGCAGAACATAGCAGAAGTGACGCTGTGAATTTTGAGGCTGACACTTATATTCTCTTGGAAGAGGAGGTCCTTTGGGAGGATAAGGAGTCACGTGAAGGAAACCAAGATGCCCCGGCTGCCCAGCTTTGGAGGACCTGGGGAGGTAGGACAGACAGATGGAGCAAACTTTGCTGTCAGCTCATTTAAGCTGCCTAGAGGAAAAAATGGCAACCCACTCTGGTATTCTTACCTGGAAAATTCCATGTACAGAGGAGCCTGGCAGGCTGCAGTCTGTGGGGTCACAAAGAATCAGACATGACTGAGCATGCTCACACGCAAGCACACACACACACACACATGCATGCATTTAATCTGGGAACTGTTTCCCAGAATCCCTTCTCTATATGATTCCAGGTTTGTTGTTAAGTTGCTCAGTTGTGTCTGACTCTTGGCAACCCCATGGACTGCAGCATGCCAGGCTTCCCTTCACCATCTCAGTGATGCCATCTAACCATTTCATCCTCTGTTGCCCCCTTCTCCTCCTGCCCTCAATCTTTCCCAGCATCAAGGCCTTTTCCAATGAGTCAGCTCTTCGCATCAGGTGGCTGAAGTATTGGAGCTTCAGCTTCAGCATCAGTCCTTCCAGTGAATAATCAGGGTTGATTTCCTTTAGGATTGACTGGTTTGATATCCTTGCTGTCCAGGGGACTGTTAAGAGTCTTCTCCAGCACTGCAGTTCAAAAGCATCAGTTCTTCGGCTCTCAGCCTTCTTTTTACTCCAGCTTTCACATCTGTACATGACTGCTGGGAAACCCATAGCTTTGACTATACAGACCTTTGTTGACAAAGTGATGTCTCTGCTTTTTAATATGCTGTCTAGCTTGGTCATAGCTTTTCTTTCAAGGAGCAAGCATCTTTTCATTTCATGACTGCAGTCACCATCTGCAGTGATTTTGGAGCCCAAGAAAATAAAGTCTGTCACTGTTTCCATTTTTTTCCCATCTATTTGTCATGAAGTAATGGGTTCCAGGTTAAAATTAGCCACAAGGAGCGTGTGAAACAGATTGGCAGATGAGGCCCTCTGAAAATCAGTGTGGTCCTATACAATGACGGTGCCTCCTGGGATGACTTATGTAGAAGCACATGCACAATAGGGACTTCCCTGGGGGCTCAGCAGTGAAGAATCCGCCTGCCAATGCAGGAGACGTGGGTTCAGTTCCTGGATCGAGAAGATCCCTGGAGAAGGAAATGGCGACACACTCCAGTATTCTTGCCTGGGACATCCCAGAGACAGAGGAGCCCAGCGAGCTACAGTCCATGGGGTCACAAAGAATCTAGACATGACACGGGGACTAACCACCACATCAGTGTATTGTGTTTTGCTTTATTGTGAGTCACAGAGATTGCAGGGTTTTGTTGTTTTTAACAAAGGTTTACATCAAGCAAATTTATTGGCACCATTTTGCCAATGGCATTCGCTCCCTCAGAGTCTCTGTGTCACGTTTTGGGACTTCTTGCCATATTTCACACTTTTTCATGATCATTTTATTTGTTATGGTGACCTGTGATCAGTGATCTTTGATGTTACTACTATGACCAACTGAAGACTCAGAAGATGGTTAGCATCTTTCAGCAGTAACTATTTTAAAACTAAGGTATCTATATTGTTTTTTTTTAACATAATGCTATTTTAATGCACACTTAATAGACTACAGTGTGATGTAAACATAACTCTGATACACACTGGGAAATTTTAAAATTCAGAGTTCAGTTCAGTCGCTCAGTCGTGTCCAGCTCTTTGTGGCCCCACGGACTGCAGCACACCAGGCCTCCCTGTCCATCACCAACTCCCGGAGCTTGCTCAAACTCGTGTCCATTGAGTCAGTGATTCCATCCAACCATCTCATCCTCTGTCATCCCCTTCTCCTCCTGCCTTCAATCTTTCCCAGCATGAGGGTCTTTTCCAATGAGTCAGTTCTTCGCATCAGGTGGCCAAAGGATTGGAGTTTCAGTTTCAGCATCAATCCTTCCAATGAATATTCAGGACTGATTTCCTTCAGGATGGACTGATTTGATTTCCTTGCAGCCCAAGGGACTCTCAAGAGTCCTTGCTTTATTGCGGTGTTTGCTTTATTGCCATTTGGTCTGAAACCAAACCCACAATATCACTGAGAGATGCCTGTACTTTCATCCAAATCCTTACTTCAGAGTCTGCTTTTGGAGGAACCAAGTCTAAGGCCTCTTGGGAGGCCCAAGTGCCCTGTGTTGTGTGCTGAAGGAACCCAACGACAGAGCTCTGAGCAGAAAGAAAGAAACCTTTCCTTTTAACCTTTCATTCATTCATTCAACAAATTCAACAGGTATCTGCTACGTTCAAGCACTGGAGACAGTAGAGCCCAGAACTTGGGGTCATTCGAGCTGGTGCAAACTGGAGTCCCAAATATGGGCACATCACCCACTCTTTCAGAGCTTCATTTAATTGTCATTAGGTCCTGTGAGGCAGGAAATGTCATGGTCCTGATTTTTCAGATGAGGAAACGGAGGCACAGAGAGGCTGAGTAACTTGCCCAAGGTCACACAACTAATCAGTAGCAGAGCCAGGGTTCAAGCCCAGGGGTCAACTCCATACCCATGTTCTTAGCCACTTCCTCAGAAGTTCTAGAGACTGGGCTGATTAAGGAAAGTCCCAGAATTTAGGACTTGAGGCTCCCTTGGTGGCTCAGCAGTAAAGAATCTGCCTGCTAAGGTAGAAGACGCAGGTTCAATCCCTGAGTGGGGAAGAGCCCCTGGAGAAGGAAATGGCAATACACTCCAGTATTCTTGCTTGGAGAATTCATGGATAGACGAGCCTAGGGGGCTACAGTCCGTGGGGTCACAAAGAGTCAGACATAATTTAGTGACTAAGTAAACAAGAATTTAGGATTTACTCCCCCAAATGGTATGAGTCAGTTCCATAATACTTGTGAGAAAAATCTCATTAGTTTGCTTTTCTAAGTCTGATGAAATTGAGATCTGATTCCCCTTGCCAGGGGGCAGGCTTTTGCCATTCTGAAGCTTGTTTCCACAAACAGTCCCCACAAGCCTCTCCCAGATAGCCTGGTTCCATCCCCCTAAGGCCCCAGGTGTACACAATATCTCTTCCTTTTACTGCCAAATCTTCCCTTCCTAGCCACACCCGAGGTTCCTGAGTACTGAGCAAGGCTGGCCAGTGCTTGCTTCAGTAATGAGCATGTACTTAAGCTGAGCCAAAAAGACTCCAGCCTAAGAGGACGTGTTCATTAGGCTGGTGAGATGAAACTCTGGGGCTGTGATGCACCATCTTTGCCAGTCAATGGAGACAGTCCACTGAAGAATTAGGCAAGCATGGCCAAGAGACACAGAGAGATCCCCAACCACCTGCCTGAGCCCCTGGATCAAGCCGTGCCTGAAGCTGCTACTCTCCTGAATTTCCAGGGACACAAAATAATATGTTCTGCTTCAATGTAAGTTTATTTCAGTCAGAGTCTGTAATTTGCAGTTAGATGAAGCCTGACTATGTAGTAGACTTAAAAAAAACCAAGGCTTTCTGATTCTCTACTAGTCCAGGGCAAACATCGCCCTTTAGAAAGCAAAGACCTTGAGTCTCCTTGAGGGGGAGGTGAAGGGAGGGAAAATATTTCTCATTCTTCTGTGATGACTCAATAGCTAAAATAAGCTCTGGTTCATTTCTCAAGCAGGTTATCCTGCCTGACAATCATTACTCATCCCAGCCCTAACCAGCCTTGAGGTTGGTGTGGTTGCAAAGCTCTCTAAGGCTCCCTAGATTTTCCATGTTCCTCTGAAAAGACTGTGTCACTGCACCTTTCACCTCCAGCTCAGAGTCCTGGGAGCTGGATTTTTCTAGAGCACCAAGAAAACATTTTACCAAATGCCCAGCCAAATCAACACCCAATAGATACTTGCAATGCACAAGAGGACTTTGGAAATCTCGCCTCTATAGAAAGTGCCCAAAGAAGCTGTTCTTGCCTCTTCTTACCAAGTGCTGAGCCAGCTTAGCTGGTAAAGAACCCACCTGCCAATGCAGGAGACACAAGAGGTGCAGGTTCAATACTGGGTCGGGAAGATCCCCTGGAGGAGGGCATGGCAACCCACTCCAGTGTTCTTGCCTGGAGAATTCCAAGGACAGAGGAGCCTGGCAGGCTACAGTCCATGGGGTCGCAAAGTGTGAACGACTAACACTTTCACTTTTGAGAATCAAGGAGTGGGGTCAGCAGGGGGCGGAGGAGGACCCTCTGGCTGAGCCGAAGAGGCAAGACTCTTTCTGGAAGGACTGAGGGAGTATGGGAAGATTCTAAGTTGGGGAAATCACACACAACCTCATTTTAGGTTAGGTTCCCTAGAAACAGAGACTGAGATGGGGATTTGGGTGCACGCGGCTTTTTGAGGGGGAGGTTCTCAGAAGGGGGGCCGTGTCAGTCCCTCTGGGCTGTGTGTGGAGCAGCGGGTAACAGGGTGGGGGTGACGGCTGTGAGTCACTAGCCACCAACGCTCCCAGCGGCTGGCACAGAGGACCTGGGCAGCCCCCTCCTTCCTCCTCGGGACCACCCACCTGCTTTCAGGGAAGAGACTCACCGACGGCTGCAGCTGGCGGGGATGGGGGTTCACCGGTGACGGCACAGCTCAGTGGTTGAGAGCCCAGAGCTTTGCGGGCTGGCAGACCTGGGATGAATCCCGGTTCCTCATGCCTCAGGCACCCATCAGGAGCTGCAGAGGTGCCCAGCTCCCAGGATGAGGGTAGCTGAAACATGATCACGTGTTAGGGGCCCCTCCACCTGGAGCCCAGCCTGTAGTGCCTGCTATGTCCCTTCAGTCGTGTCCGACTCTCTGCGACCCCACGGGCTGTAGCCCACCAGGCTCCTCTGTCCATGGGATTCTTCAGGCAAGAATACTAGGAGTGGGTTCACTGGATTTAGGGCCCATCCTAAATCCAGGATGGTCTCATCTCAAGATCCCCAATTTGATGACACCTGCAAAGACCCTCTTTTCAAATAAGGTCACATTCACAGGTGCCACGGTTAGGACGCATCTTTAGGGGAATTACTATCAACCCACCAGCAGTGCAGTGAGAGCAAAAATAAGCCATCAGCTGCCCCGACTCCATGGGGCTGAGAAAGATGAAGAGGATGGCCTGCCCAGGGAGGGGAGGTGGTGGGGAGGCTCAGAGATCAGCAGGGACAAAGGGGCCATCAGGCTTCACTCCCCGCTGGAAAGCCCATTTATAGAGGAGGAAACAGCCAGGGAGGTTGCAGCACCATGGAGGTCCCACTCGGGACAGACAGCCACGTCTGACCCCGCGGCCCCTGGAGCCTCTCACATCCCCACCCACCTCTCTGGACCTTCTCGGCCCAGCATCCAGGCGCGTGGGGTCCCTTGGGCCGGCCTGGGGGATGAGGGGGGCTTGTCGAGCCGGACCAGGGTGGCTGGCCGGACTCCAGGTCCAAGGCAGACGCCACCCAGGCCCTGCTTTCGGTTCTGCAAAGGCCACCAGCTCTGCTCCCTCAAGGTCACAGAGTCCGGCCCCCCCTCCACCACCCACCCGAGTGAGCATGCTTGGGGTCAGAGTTTTCCATGCACCTCCCCCGCCCTCCCCACAAAGCCTGAATGCCTAGAATTCTGCAGAAATTCCCACAGCGGCCCTCCCACCCTGGGTCCCCAGTGAAGGAAACAAAGGCCCTCTGGGGTCTGGGGCTAGAGGGCAGGGAGGCCCAGGGCAGTCTCTGGGAATCCCATTCCTGGAGATTCGCTCTTAGACAGGAAAGGACGGAGCCAGAATGAACCCTCATGGGGCCGCCACGGCCGGCTGTCAGCCCACGTCACACGTGCATACGCAGTTGTGTATCCCTCTCCACGCCCTGCTCCACACACACACAGGAACCACAGACATCCCCACACACATGCCTGACCACACAAGCAGGGGCCCAGGCAACCCCCTCCCCGATGCTGAGATGGGACACAAGAGGATGCCACGTTCCCAGAGGGCATCCATCCTTATGGACAAGGGGAACCCGGGACCCCGTGCACAGGAGCTGGTGAAGCCTGGGGGCTGACCTCAAGTACACCAAGCCTGGGTTCAAAGCCCACCACTGCGACCTCGGGCAAGTCACTCAACCCCTCTAAGTCTGTTTCCTCAACTAATTATTGAGATACTATTCATTCCCAGCGCAAAGGGCTGTTTCTTTGGGGCGGTGGGGGAGGCCACACTGCTCCGGTGTCCAACCAGGGATTAAACCCATGGTACCTGCATTGGGAGCATGGAGTCTTAACCACTGGGCCACCAGGGAAGTCCTTCAAAGGGCTATTGGAAAGACTAACTCATGGAACATGTAAGCACTCAGAAACCCATTCACGGGAAGGACTACACAGATGTCTGCTGATTACGATACGTTGATTTTTTTTAAATGCACAGTGTAAGAGTTGCCAGTTAAGTTTTATTTGGACCAAAATGAGGACTGCAGCCCAGCAGACAGCAGTTCAGACAGCTCTGAGAGACTGCTCTGAGGAGGCGAAGGGTTGTGTTGCTAAGTTGTGTCTGACTCTTTGCAACCCCATGCACTGCAGCACGCCAGGTCTCCCTGTCCATCACTGACTCCCAGAGCTTGCTCAAACTCATGTCCATCAAGTCGGTGATGCCATCCAACCATCTCATCCTCTGCCACCCCCTTCTCCTCCACCTTCAATCTTTCCCAGCATCAGGGCATTTTCCAATGAGTCAGCTCTTCACATCAGGTGGACAAAGTATTGGAGCTTCAGCTTCAGCATCAGTCCTCCTAGTGAATATTCAGGGTTGATTTCCTTTAGGATGGACTGGTTGGATCTCCTTGCAGTCCAAGGGACTCTCAAGAGTTTTCTCCAGCACCACAGTTCGAAAGCATCAGTTCTTTGACACTCAGCCTTCTTTAGAGAGACATACAACCCCAAACAAAACCTCACATGCAAAGAGACACACAGGCATACGGACTGGTTTCTGTCTGTCTGACCCAACACCTTGCCCTGCCCAGGGTGTGGGATCAGGACTCCCAGCAGTCTGTGGGACTGAGCCCTAAACCTGTGGGATTCGATACCCAACTCCAGGTAAGTAGTGTCAGAATCGAATTGAATTATAGGATACCCAATTGGTGTCCAGAGAATTGGAGAACTGGCTGGTGTGGAGGAAAAAATATTCACATATTTGGTATCGGAAGTGTAGACAGATAGATATCTACTACTAGTAGATAGATATCTACTATCTCTGAGTAGATAGTTTTATCTTTATGAGGGTACTGTAAGGATGAAATGAGACAATGCATATAACAAGAGCTCAGGAAGAATTTGCCATGGGGAGCGTTTGCCTTAACATGGTAACAGCAGGATTTATTGGGGTTTTATGAAATAAGAACTGAGTAGCAGTCCTCAAATTCAGAGTACCCATAGACTGAGACAGGAGAAAAATTACAGTTTTGTTTTCACTAGCCTGTAACTGAAATTTACAGGCTGTCTGTCTTCAATTCCTGATGTAGCAACATCCATGGACCTATGACTTCATCACCAAGAAGAGCCACAAATATTTTCATATCCCAAGACTGTCACATGTATATATGACACAGCTGGCTTCTTTTGTAACCTGGGGTGGGGGGTTGCATTGGAAAAGACTCTTCTGAATGTTTGTGGATGTGATCAGTCATGTCTGACTCTCTGTGGCCCCATGGGCTATACCCCAACAGTCTCCTCTGTCCATGGAATTTCCCAAGCAAATACTGGGGCAAGTTGCCATTTCCTGCTCCAGGGACTCTTTCTGACCCAGGGATCGAACCCACATCTCTTGCGTCTCCTGCATTGGCAGGTGGATTCTTTACCATTACATCACCTGGGAAGACCGATGTTAGGATGTTTGCAAGTTATTTTGAAATTTATCCAAAAAAAAAATGGCTATATAGAGTTATAAATGGATGGAGAGAGAGATGAAGAGATGAATAGATGGAGAAAGGGATGAAGGAATGAATGGATCAAGGGATGGATGGATGGATATAACAAAACGTTATCTGGGTGATCAGTATGGGGTATTCTTTGCACAAAATCTTTCAACTTTTCTATATGTTTGAATATTTTCACAATAAAATGTTGGGGGAAAGATTTCTAAAAGAGAGAAAAGGATGAACCTGAGAAAGACAAAAGACATTCAAAGTCTGAGCCAAGAAAGATACATCTTAAAGCTCATGTTTATCATTGAGTCCTTTTATCAACGTCAAATTATATAGGGAAGAAAATGGACAAAAGAAGTGTAAGGACTTTCCTGGTGCTGGTAGTACAGTGGATAAGAATCCACCTGCCAAAACAGGGGACACGGGTTTGATCATGGGTCTGGAAGATTCTACATGCTGCGGAGCAACTACGGTGCCACAACTACTGAGCCCGCACTGCAGAGCCTGTGCCCTGCAGCAAGAGAACCCACTGCAAAGAGAAGCCCGAGCAGAGCAACTAAGAATAGCCCTGGCTCCCCGCAACTAGAGGAAGGCTGCGCGGAGCAACGAAGACCTAGCGCAGCCATACAGAAAGAAAGAGGCATAAAACGCAGACACACAATGCAAGTCTTCAGTAACTGCACATAAAGGGGGAAAAATCACATTTTCCCTAGAAGGAAAGTTCAGTGTCTAGGCTGTATTGCCAATGTGATGCCCACAGGCCGCCTGTGGCACTGAGCAGTTGAAATATGGCTGGTCAGATCCGAGATGTGCTGTAAAATATATACCTGATTTTGAAGACTTCGTATCAGAAAAAAGGGGGGGGGGCGGGGAGAGAGAGGATGGAAAATAGCTCTGGAATATTTTAAAATACTGATTACATGTTGAAATGTTAATACTTTGGATATGTTGAATTAAATAAAACATAGCTAAAACTTATTTCCCCTGCTTCTTTTTACTTTTTTAAAAGTGCAGCTACAAGAAAATTAAGAAGACATATGCGGCTACATTAGTTATGTTTCTGCTGCTTAAGTCGGAAGTGCCCACTTAGAAAATTCTGACTTTACCAAGACACATGCATTTCTCTTATGCTTCTAGAATTACTTTTTTCTCTCACTGGCCAACTAGACATGGATATACACCAGAAAAAAAAAAAAAATTCACTGGCTGACTAGACATGGATACGCCACGAAGGGTGTAATTGTTTCCCTTTGCTTATCTTTGGCAGCGTACCTGCTTTTTCCATTTTTCTTGTGGTTCATACCTCTGGGAAATAATGATGTCAAATTAGTGTTTAAGACATTTGGAAGTAAAATAAAATCTTTATATAATAAAAATATTTTTAGAAGAAATATCCGGTCTTAAGTCAACAGAAATAAATCCAGAAGTAAATTCAATACAAAACATAATTTTGGAAGGGGTGCCTGGACCCCACAAGAGTTCCCAGGAACTGGGGTGTCCCAGCTGGATCCCTGCCCTCCCCTCCTTTGAGAATCATGTGGTTTCTGACCAGGACTTTCCTGTTTCCAGATGACTCTGCCCCAATAAGACAGTCATCAGAAAAACATGAGGCCCCACGTGACAGTCGCCTGACCCTTCTGTGTAGGCCGTGGCACCAGCCCTGACTGGGGCTGGCATGAGGTTTGGTCACTCTGGGCTCTGCTCCAGAGTAAAGAGACCTGGAGAGGAGTCTGCCAGAGTAGACAGCGGCTCCGTCCTCCGCCAGAGTGTGGCATCTAGCTACATCAGGGTCCATGCCCCCTGGACACCTACCCCAAAGGCAGCCCGGGCCGGGGTGTACCCGGGAGGTGGGGCCAGGCTGGCCCACCTGTCACTAGCATCAGCAACGTACTGCGAGGTCCTTGCTGGACTGGCTCTCTTGTACTGCTCACCTCTCCAGGGTTGAGCCCTTCTCGTCCTTGTTAACATATTTTGAGCACGTTCCAGGTGCCGGCACCAGACAACGCTCATCTCCTTTCATCCCTAGGCGCCCTTCAGGGAGGAGCTGTCATTACATTTCCTAATTCGATGATAAGACGAAAGGACAGAGAGGTTAAGTAAGTGGTCCAAAGTCACACAGCTCAGGACCCATATGCTCGACAACCACTCTGCGCTGCCTCTTTGAGGAAGTGCCAGAAACCCAAGTGCTCCACTTCAATAAACTAGTTCCTACCAGGGAGGGTGTCACACCGCTCACCAGAGCCTCTGCCCAGGAGTGCTGCTCCTCCCTCAGGTGCCCCACATCCTCAGGGCATCACCACCCACCAGTCACCCAGCCAGACGCCCCAGTCTAGCAGCCAGTGCTTCCTCCGCAGTCCTAAGCGTCTCTGACGTCAGCTGCTTTCTCTCCAACCCCTCCCCTCACTACCAACTTGCATCACATGGTGCAAGTCACTTGGCCTCTCTATGCCCCAGTTTCCCCATCTGTAAAATGGGGATAACGATAGGCCTATCTCATAGAATCATTTGAGATCAAAGTGATTTTCTTTAATTTTTATTTTTGGCTGCACCAAGGCTTAGTTGTGGCATGTGGGATCTAGTCCTCTGACCAGGGATGGAACTGGGGTCCCCTGCTTTGGGAGCGAAGAGTCTTAGCCACTGGATCACCGGGGAAGTCCCCAACGTGATTTTTTTAGCTTTAGTTTTTATTTATTTATTTTGGCCACATCGAATGGCTTGTGGGATCTCAGTTCCTGAACCAGGGACTGAACTTGGGCCATGGCAGTGAAAGCCCAAATCTTAACCACTAGGCCACCATGGAGCTCCCAAAGTGATTTTTTTTTCATCAAAACACACACATATATATATATTTTAACATACATGTATCAGGGCGTACCATGGCCCTGGCACACAGTAAGAGCTCAACGCTATTTAACTATCATAATGAGCATGTGCATCCAGAGCCCCGCACAGTGGACAGGACCGCAGACGTCTGGGAGGTCAGAGATGGTTTCCTGGGCGGATTCGATCATGCCCTCCCTAGCTGGAGGTCCTGTGGTGTGATCCCCAGGAGCCTGAGCATGAAGCGCAAACTCCTTGGGTTGTATCAGGAGCCCCAGCTTTGGTCACCCACCTGCTCCTGCCCGCACCCATCCATCTCCTTCCCCCGCCCCCGGTCCCAGCAGGGAGTTCTCCCCACTACGGGCCCCTGCAGTTTATCAGTTTGTACCTGCTTGTCTGTTGACTGTCCCCCCACTGGAATGGCCCAGCTGTGAGGGCCAGGACCTCACCAGGTGTCCACAGCTGGGTCTCCCGGCAGGTACACCTGGCAGGTGCTTCAACACGCGTTTGTGGAATGACCGAATGCGGGAATCAGTGAAGGAAAAAATGGATCTCTTCCGGCACTTGTTCTACAGCCTGGGAAACTGAAGGGGAGATGCGGTGACATTACAGGTCAGATACACTGTGGGTGGTGGAGCCAGATTGGGGTTATTACTATGAAATATTTCATGAGGACAAACGGGCCACATGCAAGCAGACAGAGCTCTGGATGACTTCCTCTCCGATGTGCCACCAGCCCTGCTGACACAGGCGACTGGAGGTTCCACAAATCACTGCCCTTCATCACGACTACAGTCTCCCCTGAGCACTGGGGTAGGGGCCAGCTGAAAGGTCTTTTCATCCAATGGTGGGATGGGGGGCTCGGGATGGTCCCTCTGGGAGGGTACAAGGACCCTCCACGGGATGGGAAATCATATCCTAACGGCTGAGTCATACCCAGGGGGTGGAATGGCGTCACTGGCAAGCATGATCCATGACGTCCATCCCAAGCTCATCCCGGCCCGTTGCTCCAATCCACAGAGCTTGGCTGTATTCACATCGGCTCACGGGGAAGATACTGCTGAGGAGGAAGGAAGAAGCAAGCCCAGAGAGGAGGGACCCAGCTTGGTGTGGGCAGCCTGACCGATGTCCCGCGTGCAGGGAGAGAACCGGGTCTTGATACCCAGGCCCACGAGGCGGCTATTGTCCTGAGTCCTCACCTGTACCCGCATGAAATGGGCAGAACTGTTATCGTTGAGCAGGGCTCAGAGAGGTTGAGGGCTTTGCCCAGGGTCACACAGCCAGCCAGAATTACCCGGGGGCTGGAACTCCTGGGCCTCCCCTGCAGCATTCCAGCTGATCCTAATCCACACTCCAGCCCACACCAAGAAACACTCCAGCCCAGAAACATGTTGCTGCCTTTAGTTGTTTTTTTTTTTTTTTTTAATACAAGAAACTCACAAGCTATGCGCTATTCGCCCCCTTTTACAGAGGAGGAAACTAAGCCTTGTATAAAGGAGACCATTTACCCAGAGTCCACAGCTGGCAGGAGTGGGACTTGAACCAAGCACCTTCAGGGCCCACGGGCTTCGCTCTGCACCTGCCTGCCTCCTTCATCCTCACCTCTTGGCCTCCGCACAGCTGGGCAGGAGCAGGCGGGCTGACCCACACTCAGTCAAGGACACGGGGCTGCAGCCATGCCCCTGCCTCCCCAGGCCTCTGGCTCCCCCAGCATCCGTGTACCTGGTCACTCTGTTCTCATGCACGACCCCCTGCCTTGGCCCTGCCCGATCCCCCATCCCCAGAAGCCCCTTTGAAAGAGTAATCGGGAGCTGGAATGAGGGACTGAGGCTGAGGGATGGGCAGACGGACAGCCAGCCTGGAGGCAGGCAGGGACACAGCCAAGGACCCAGACAACCAGGCGAGCGTGAGAAAGCAGGCGATGTACAGGTGAAATGCTGATGTCTGATGTGAGCGAGGCAGACAGAGAAATCTGAGTTAACTGTGGACCAGAAGAGGAAGAAAAATGCCTCTTCTCACCAGCTTAACACGGCCCCCTGGAGGCCAAGTGTGTGACCTTTAAAGAAATACTCAAAACTGGATCTGGCTCAGCTGAAAGTTTTAGAATCCTTCCCCCCTCCCCCGCACCCAACAGCTTTATCAAGATGTAATTCACATACCTGGGAATTCCCCAGTGGTCCAGTGGTTAACACTCCATGCTTCCATTGCAGGGGGCAGGGGTTTGATCCCTGGTTAGGGAACTAAGATCCCACGATGAGGCCAATTTTTTTTTTTAATTCACATACCATACAGTTCACCCATTTAAAGTGAACATTTCAATAATTTTTAGTATATTCAAAGTTGTGCAACCATCACACAGTCAATTTTAGAACATTTTCATCAGCTCAAAAAGAAACTCTGTACCTTTTATTATCACTTTCCTGTTCCTCATTCTGCTCCCCACAGCCTCAGTTTAGTTCAGTTCAGTCGCTCAGTCGTGTCCAACTCTTTGCAACCCCATGGACTGCAGCACACTAGGCCTCCCTGCCCATCACCAACTCCCAGAGTTTCCTCAAACTCATGTTCATCCAGTCGGTGATGCTATGCAACCATCTCATCCTCTGTCGTCCCCTTCTCCTCCTGCTTTCAATCTTTCCCAGCATGAGGGTCTTTTCCAGTGAGTTAGTTCTTTGCATCAGGTGGCCAAAGGATTGGAGTTTCAGCTTCAGCATCAGTCCTTCCAGTGAATACTCAGGATTGATTTCCTTTAAAATTGACTGGTTTGATCTCCTTGCAGTCCAAGAGGACCCACTAATCTTTCGGTCTCTACAGATTTGCCTATTTTGGACGTTTCCCATGAGTGGTATCTTGTATATTAGGGCCTCTTGTATCTTTAGGATCAGGGTGTCAAGGTTCACCTACATTGTAGCACATATCAGTACTTCAGTTCTTGGGGAGGGGGATAATTAGGAGTTTAGAATTAACATATACACACCACCATATATAAAATAGATAACCAGCAAGGACCTGAAGGGACAAAATAGGTGATTAATTAGTTAATCCCACTAGGTGACTGTAAGTAGAAAAATACGGGAGACCCCTGTAAAGTTAATGATTACTTGAGAAAACAGGTTTGCTTAACCATAAAACCAAGCAGGCTTGCTTAGCAACAAAACCATCAACAGAAGCACAAGACAAGCACCCAAAACAATAAAACAATGGTGGCATGAGACCCACATCCTGGGCAGTGAGCTCAGTAATTTAATGATCCCTGGGACATGCTCTCTGCACACACAGAAGAAAATAATACTTTGTGGACCCAGCTTGACCATGTAGGGAACAAGAAAACTCCTTTGTCCGACGTGGAGGAAGAGTTGATGATGGAAGCATGTTTACTCGAGAAAGAAAAAGAAGGTCTTCTCCCCCTCCCCACTTTTCCTTTGATTATAAAACTGTAACCCAGTAAGTTCTCAGGGCGCGGCACTTCTCGCCCATCCGCTTGTGAGCCTCGCAAGCTGTTCTAATAAATCACTTATCTACCACTTTGCTCTCGCTGAGATCTTCTCTGCAGTGAGACATAAAGGACTGGGGTACCAGAGCTCTTCAGAGCCCCCCTGAAATGACACCGATCAGTTCCAATATCAGTACTTCACTCCTTGGGGAGGGGGATAAATTGGGAGTTTTGGATTAACATATACACACCACCATATATAAAATAGATAACCAACAGGGGTCTACTGTATAGCACTGGGAACTGTACTCAATATTTTGCAATAACCTACAATGCAAAAGAAACTGCAAAAGAACAGACACATATATGTATAACTGACTGACTTGGCTGTTCATCTGGAACACAACACTGTAAATCAGCTATACTTCAATAAAAAAATACTTTATTTCTTTTTATTGACTGGTAGCACTTCATGGTACAGATACCCCACATTTTGTTTGTCAATTCATCCAGCTGACAGACATCTGGGTTGGTCCTTCCGTTTGGTATGATGAATAATCCGCTGTGAACATCCCTGTTCAAATTTCTGTGTGTTTCTGCTTCTTTGGGGTCCACGCCTAGGAGCAGAAGTGCTGGCTCATATGGGAAAGAACCCTGGGGTCTTCATTCATATTCGGAGATCCCTGATAAACACATGGGCAAGAAACTCTAAGAATAATCCCAGGACTTCTCACACAGGCTGGCATGCGAGCATGCCAGACCCTGTTCTATAGTCACTCACCGAAGCTTCACAACAATCGACTCATGAGGCACTAGTATTATCTCAATGGTACAAAGAAACTGAGGCACAGCTCTGGCTGGCTCCCAAGACCCTGCTCTTAACACTAGACCAGAACAGGATTTCTGATGGGCGATAAAATGGCAGACAGAACAGAGCAAGGCCACCTGGAGTCACGCCCCGAGGACTTGGGGCTGTGGCTTCGCCTCCCTTCCTGAGTTGACCCCAAGGGACAAGCGCCTCACCAGGGAGGAGCACTGAGACCCCTCAGGCCTGGCTGCACCCCTCCTGGGTGAAACTGTTTAAAAAACACTTATTTACTTGGTTGCACCGGGTCTTAGCTGCAGAACACGGGATTTTTTTTTTTTTTTTTTTTTAGTTGATGTACACACGATCGTTAGTTGCAGCATGTGGGGTCTGGTTCCCTGATCAGGGATTGAACCAAGGCCCCCTGCATTGGGAGCACAGAGTCTTAGCCACTGGACCATCAGGGAAGTTCCCTGGATGAGGCTTTTTTCTTTTTGGACTGTGCTGGGTCCTCATTACAGAACTTACACAGGACTGGGGAAACAGACTCTTGGACGGCAGAAACAAAACCTTGCGTGCACCAGAACTCAGGAGGAAGGAGCAGTGACCCCACAAGAGACTGACCCAGACTTGCTTGTGAGTGTCCAGGAGTCTCCAGTGGAGGTGTGGGCCAACAGTGGCCTGCTGCAGGGTCAGAGGCATTGAATAGAACAGTGCGTGCACAAGATCTTTTGAAGAAGGTGGCCATTATCTTCATTACCCCTACCAAAGTTTGGTCTCAGGTCAAACGACAGGGAGGGAACACAGCCCCGTCCATCAACAGAAAATTGGATTAAAGATTTACTGAGCATGAAAATATCAATAACCTCAGGTATGCAAATGACACCACCCTTATAGCAAAGAGTGAAGAGGAACCAAAGAGCCTCTTGATGAAAGTGAAAGAGGAGAGTGAAAAAGTTGGCTTAAAGCTCAACATTCAAAAAACGAAGATCATGGCATGAGGTCCCATCA
Source organism: Cervus canadensis (assembly GCF_019320065.1). Classification (NCBI taxonomy): domain Eukaryota; kingdom Metazoa; phylum Chordata; class Mammalia; order Artiodactyla; family Cervidae; genus Cervus; species Cervus canadensis. The sequence goes on along the minus strand of NC_057417.1, from coordinate 4,028,104 downwards.
CTTCAGGGCAAATAGATGGGGAAACAATGGAAACAGTGACAGACTTAATTTTCTTGGGCTCCAAAATCACTGCAGATGGTGACTGCAAAGTGAAAGTGAAAATGAAAGTAAAGTTGCTCAGTCATGTCCGACTCTTTACAACCCCACAGACTGTAGCCCACCAGGCTCCTCCATCCATGGAATTTTCCAGGCAAGAATACTGGAGTGGGTTGCCATTCCCTTCTCCAGGGGATCTTCCTGACCCAGGGATAAAACCCAGGTCTCCCGCATAGCAGGCAAACGCTTTACTGTCTGAGCCACCAAGGAACTACAGCCATGAAATTAAAAGTCACTTGCTCCTTGGAAGAAAAACTATGACAAACCTAGACAGCATATTAAAAAACAGAGACACTGCTTTGTCAACAAAGGTCTGTCTAATCACAGCTATGGTTTTTCCAGTAGTCATGTATGCATGTGAGAATTGAACCATAAAGAAAGCTGAGCGCCAAAGAATTGATGCTTTACAACTGTGGTGTTGGAGAAGACTCTTGAGAGTCCCTTGGACTGCAAGATCAAACCAGTCAATCCTAAAGGAAATCAGTCCTGAATATTCACTGGAAAGACTGATCCTGAAGCTAAAGCTCCAATACTTTGGCCACCTGATGCGAAGAACTGACTAACTGGAAAAGACCCTGATGCTGGGAAAGATTGAAGGCAGGAGGAGAAGGGGATGACAGAGGATAAGATGGTTGGATGGCATCACCGACTTGATGGACATGAGTTTGAGCAAGCTCCAGGAGTTGACGACGGACAGGGAGGCCTGGCGTGCTGCAGTCCACAGGGTTGCAAAGAGTCGGACATGACTGAGCAACTGAACTGGACTGAACTGAAAAGAGCATGGCCCTGCCCATCAGAACAAGACCCAGTTTCCCCCCCAGTCAGTCTCCCATCAGGAAGCTTCCATAAGATTCTTATCCTTATCCATCAGAGGGTAGACATAATGAAAACCACAATCACAGAAAACTAACCAACTGATCACATGGACCACAGCTTTGTCTAACTCCATGAAACTATGAGCCATGCTGTGTAGGGCCACCCAAGACAGACGGGTCACAGTGGAGAGTTCTGACAAAACGTGGTCCACTGGAGAAGGGAATGACAAACAACTTCAGTACTCTTGCCTTGAGAACCCCACAAACAGCATGAAAAGGCAAAAAGATAGGACATTGAAAGATGAACCCCCCAGGTTGGTAGGTGCCCAATATGCTACTGGAGAAGAGGGAGAAATAACTCCAGAAGAATGAAGAGACAGAGCCAAAGTGAAAATAACACCCAGCTGTGGATGTGACTGGTGACGGAAGAAAAGTCTGATGCTGTAAAGAACAATTGCATAGGTTGTTAGGCCCATGAATCAAGGCAAATTGGAAGTGATCAAACAGGAGATGGCAAGAGTGAACATCGACATTCTAGGAATCAGCAAACTAAATGGACTGGAATGGGTGACTTTAACTCAGATGGCCATTATATCTACTACTGTGGGCAGGAATCCCTTAGAAGAAATGGAGTAGCCCTCATAGTCAACAAAAGAGTCCAAAATGCAGTACTTGGGTGCAATTAAAAACAACAGAATGATCTCTGTTTATTTCCGAGGCAAACCATTCAATATCACAGTAAACCAAGTCTATGCCCCAACCACTAATGCCGAAGAAGCTGAAGATGAACGGTTCTATGAAGGCCTACAAGACTTTATAGAACTAACACCAAAAAAATACGTCCTTTTCATCATAGGGGACTGGAATGCAAAAGTAGGAAGTCAAGAGATATCTGGAGTAATAGGCAAGTTTGGCCTTGGAGTACAAAATGAAGCAGGCAAAGGCTAACAGAGTTTTGCCAAGAGAACACACTGATCACAGCAAACACCCTCTTCCAACAACACAAGAGAAGACTCTACACATGGACATCACCAGATGGTCAATACTGAAATCAGATTCCAAAGATGGAGAAGCTGTATACAGTCAGCAAAAATGAGACTGGGAGCTGACTATGGCTCAGATCATGGACTCCTTATCGCAAAATTCAGACTTAAATTGAAGAAAGTAGGGAAAACCACTAGGCCATTCAGGTATAACCTAAATCAAATCCCTTACAATTATACAGTGGAAGTGACAAATAGATTCAAGGATTAGATCTGATACACCAGAGTGCCTGAAGAACTATAGGCAGAGGTTCATGACGTTGTACAGGAGGCGGTGATCAAGACCATCCCAAAGAAAAAGAAATGCAAAACGGCAAAATGGTTTTCTGAGGAGGCCTTACAAATAGCTGTGAAAAGAAGAGAAGCGAAAGACAAAGGAGAGAAGGAAAGATATACTCATCTGAATGCAGAGTTCCAAAGAATAGCGAGGAGATATAAGAAAGCTTTCCTCAGTGATTGGTGCAAAGAAATAGAGGAAAACAATAGAATGGGAAAGACTAGAGATCTCTTCAAGAAAATGAGAGATAACAAGGGAACATTTCATGCAAATATGAGCACAGTAAAGGACAGAAATGGTATGGACTTAACAGCAGCAGAAGATACTAAGAGGTGGCAGGAATACACAGAACTATACAAAAAAGCTCTTAATGACCCGGACAACCATAATGATGTGATCACTCACCTAGAGCCAGACATCCTGGAATGCGAAGTCAAGTGGGCCTTAGGAAGCATCACTACAAACAAAGCTAGTGGAGGTGATGGAATTCCAGCTGAGCTATTTCAAATCCTAAAAGATGATGCTGTGAAAGTGCTGCACTCAATAAGCCAGCAAATTTGGAAAGCTCAGCAATGGTCACAGAACTGGAAAAGGTCAATTTTCATACCAATCCCAAAGAAAGACAATGCCAAAGAATGTTCAAACTACTGCACAAATGCACTCATCTCACATATCAGCAAAGTAATGCTCAAAATTCTCCAAGCCAGACTTCAACATATGTGAACCGAGAACTACCAGATGTTCAAGCTGGGTTTAGAAAGGCAGAGGAACCAGAGATCAAATTGCCAGCATCCGTTGGATCATCAAAAAACCAAGAGAGTTCCAGAAAAACATCTACTTCTGCTTTATTAACTCACAAGGTGAAACAAACAGCACTGTAAAAAGGTTAAAGTAAAACCAGAGCTGCATTTTTGCTCACAAACTGATAATGACATGAGCTTGTAGCCTGGAATTATAAGTGGAAGCCCCTGGAAATGTGAAGTCTCATGCATGGAGTGGATACACTGCCCAGGACCCTTTCCCAGTTGGTACTCCAGATTACTGTTAACAAGGGACAGTGCTGTTTAATTCTGGATGCTACTGGGCCCAATTTGACGATGTATGTGCAGTTACCTCTATCATTTTATTTATTTTCTTTTAATGAATGTATGCTGAAATCAAGTCAAAAATCTTCTATAAAGAATTGAAATTGTGTGTCATGAGTGGAGTGGTTTTTTTGGCTAACAAGTCTTTCAAAACTAAAACAAAAGTACAACTTTTTAAACACCAGGACCAGGATGCACTAGTGGTAAAGAATGCAGGAGATGCAACAGATGTGGGTTCAATCCCAGGGTTGGGAAGATCCACTGGAGTGGTAACCCACTCCAGCATTCTTGCCTGGAGAATCCCATGGACAGAGAAGCCTGGTGGACAATAGTCCATGGGGCCACAAAAGAGTTAGACACAACTGAGCCGCTGAGCCCACACAGTCTCAGTTTTAAAGCTAAAAGTACAGGGCCTGGGAAACCCCTTGGCCCCAGCTGGGCGGGACAGCTGGTCACCCTACTGGCCCAGAAGCCCCATCGCCTGCCAGCCCTGCCACCCATCACTGCCCACCCCCCAGTACCTTACACTACAAGTCACATTCCAGCTTTTCTCCAGCATCTCGTATTCTCAGCTGTGGTTTTCTTTTACCATTTCTCCCTTTACCCTTATTCTCCAGGCCCAACTTCTCATGAGTCCTTGGCAAAACAAGAAATAAACAGAGTCTGAATTCTTTATTAATCTGTACTTACTCCATCTCAACTCTTGTCCATTCGGAGATGAAGGTCTTCCTTTCTTTTACGAAACAATGGGGGAGTGGAAGTGGTTGTGAGATTTTTAATGTCTTCATTAATCAAAATAAAAAATTAGCTTGGCTTCCTTGGTGGTCTAGTGGTTAAGATTTTGTGCTTCTATGGCAGGGGGACATGGGTTCGATCCTCCATTGGGAAAGTTCCCCAGGCCACCAGGTCCATGTGGCAAAAGAAAAAGAAAAAAACAGCCAACTCATGCCCATCCTTAAATTTTTTAAATCAACTTGAAATTTTAATTTTGAACGCAGAGAAAAATTGTGAAAGTAGCACAGGGAACTCATATTCAGCTTCCCCTGTTATTAATACATTTTTATTTACTAAATTCTGTGCTTTATTCTAATTTCCTTAGTTTAAAGTCTTTTTCTGTTCCAGAAGCCCATCTGGGATATCACATTACATGTAGGTTGCTCTGGGCTATGACAGTTCTTCAGACTTTCCTGAGGTTTTGATCACCTTGATTCTTTCCAGGAATAATTGTCAAGTCCCTCAACCGGGGTTTGTCTGATTGTCTCCTCATGACTTCTCTGTCCACTCAGTAGTTAAGATTCCCTGCTTCCACTGCAGGGGGCACAGCTTCGATCCCTGGCTGGGGAACTAAGATCCTGCAAGCCCCATGCCCCACCTCCAAAAAAAAGAATGTAGTCTGTGTTTTGGGAGGAAGACCATAGAGGTCAAAGGGCATTGTCAACAATCGTATCAAGGGTACAAGCCCTCAAGATGACATATCACTGTTGGTGGTGACCTTGAAAACCAGGCTGATTGAAGTGAATTATCTGAAATTCTTTTGTGTGGGAAATTCATCTCTCTGATATTTTGTTGTTGTTCAGTCACTCAGTCCTGTCTGACTCTTTGCAACCCCATGAACTTCAGCATGCTAGGCTTCCCTGTCCTTCATTATCTCCCAGAGTTTGCTCAAATTCATGTCCTTCGAATTGGTGATGCCATCCAACCATCTCATCCTTTGTCATCCCCTTCTCCTCCTGCCTTCAATCTTTCCTAGCATCGGAGTCTTTTCCAGTGAGTCAGCTCTCTGCATCAGGTGGCCAAAGTACTGGAGCCTCAGCCTCACCATCAGTCCTGTCAATGAACATTCAGGTTGATTTCCTTTAGTACTGACTGGTTTGATCTCCGTGCTATCCAAGAGTCTTCTCCAGCACCACAGTTCAAAAGTATCAGTTCTTCAGCGCTCAGCCTTCTTTTATAGTCCAACTCTCATATCTATACATGACTACTGGAAAAACCATAGCTTTGACTAGACAGACCTTTGTTCTAAAATGATATCTCTACTTTTTAATATGCTGTCTAGGTTGGTCATAGCTTTTCTTCCAAGGAGCAAGCATCTTTTAATTTCATGGATGCAGTCACCGTCTGCAGTGATTTTGGAGGCCAAGAAAATAAAGTCTGTCACTGTTTCCCTTTTTCCCCATTTATTTGCCAGGAAGTGATGGGACTGGATGCCATAATCTTCGTTTTCTGACTGTTGAGTTTTAAGCCAGCTTTTTCACTCTCCTTTTTCACTTTCATCAAGAGGCTCTTTAGTTCTTCTTCGCTTTCTGCCATAAGGGTGGTGTCATCTGCATATCTGAGGTTATTGATATTTCTCCCAGAAATCTTGATTCCAGCTTGAGCTTCAACCAGCCTGGCATTTCACATGATGCACTCTGCATATAAGTTAAATAAACAGAATAACAACACATAGCCTTGACGTACTCTTTTCCCAATTTTGAACCAGTCCATTGTTCCATGTCCCATTCTAACTGTTGCTTCTTGACCTGCATACAGCTTTCTCAGGAGGCAGGTAAGGTGGTCTGGTATTCCCATCTCTTTAAGAATTTTCCAGTTTGTTATGATCTATAGTCAAAGGTTTTGGCATAGTCAGTGAAGCAGAAGTAGATGTTCTCTGAAATTCTCTTGTTTTTTCTATGATCCAACTGATGTTGGCAATTTGATCTCTGGTTCCTCTGCCTTTTCTAAATCCAACTTATACATCTGGAAGTTCTAGGTTTACATACTGTTGAAGGCTGGCTTGAAGGATTTTGAGCATGTGAGATGAGTGCAATTGTGGGGTAGTCTGAGCATTCTTTGGCATTGCCTTTCTTAGGGATTGGAATGAAAACTGACCTTTTTCAGTCCTGTGGCCACTGTTGAGTTTTCCAAATTTGCTGGCATATTAAGTATAGCACTTTAACAACATCATCTTTTAGGATTTGAAATAGCTCAATTGGAATTCCATCACATCCACTAGCTTTGTTCGTAGTGATGCTTCCTAAGGCCCACCTGACTTCGCATTCCAGGATGTCTGGCTCTAGGTAAGTGATCCCTCCATCATGGTTGTCCGGGTCATTAAAAGCTTTTTTGTACAGTTCTTCTGTGTATTCCTGCCACCTCTTCTTAACATCTCTGCTTCTGTTGGGTCTATACCATTTCTGTCCTTTATTGTGCTCATCTTTGCATGAAATGTTCCCTTGTTATCTCTCGTTTTCCTGAAGAGATCTCTAGTCTTTCCCATTCTATTGTCTTCCTCTACCCAGAGCCCTGATCCTGGCTTCACCACCGCATACTGTAACTGGCCCAAAGGGTTTGCCAGAGAGAGACAGAGCCCCCTCTGTGTGCCAGGCCTGTGTGGGGACATTTTCACACGAGAGGCAGCTTTCTCACAAAATGGGATTCAGTCTCCCCAGTTTACAGAGGAGGCTGAGAGAGGGGCATGGAGCCCCGGGTCACATGCTGTTGAGTGGCATCTGCAGGGTTTGAACCCACTGGCTTCTCACCTCCCTTCCCACCTCTGCGCTGGGCTCGCTAAAGCTAACTGCTGACCAGCAGGAAGAAACCCAAGCCACAGAGCGGGGCACTTACACCAGTCTTGATCCCTTCCTCTACCCTGGGGCCCCACACACCCCCGAGAGACAGGCCAGGCAAGGACCTTCAGCAGCTGCCGCTCTGGAAACCCTGAGTTAGAAAACGGAAAAGGGGGGAGATGAACCACAGGATGCCCGGGCTTGAAGGGTGCCTGCCACCTGGTGCCGCCCCTCCCTCACCGCCCTTTCTGTACAAGGCCTGGTGGGCGCCCACCCACTGGGAGAAGCCTGGACGTTTCTTTCACGGAGTCTTGGCTTACTCCGTGGACCACATCCAGAGGCTCGTCTCCATCACTCCCCGGCCTGCTAGCGGGACTGGACTGGGTGTCGGTGAAACCGGGGGTTCCTACTCCTAAGGGAAAGTCTGGGGGTCCCGGACCCCACTCTTGACCTCCAAGCTTCCTCTGGTGCTCTCAGATCTGGGAAACGTAGTTCAGGTTTCCAGGCGGGAGCAGTGGACTAGGCGGTATCCTGAGACGCTGATTCACCCCTTGGGAGACCCTTTCCTGCTCTCTGGCCGTGGGGTTCCTCCTCTGTAAACGGCGGGTAAGAGCTGACTCCCCCCACGTCCAGGAGGCTCAGTCCTGCGCTGCGCCTGCACCCGGATGCCGGTGGCCCGGTCGCCCGTGACCGCAGCGCCCCCTTCTGGCTGGGTGCCTCTCGGCCTCGGGGGCACGTCCCGTGCTCTCTGTCTCCCCCTACAGATCATTCATGGAAGGGCAACTCAGTTGAAAGCCACTCAGAAGGAGACCAGAATTAGGTTTCTAAAGGGGTACTCCGGGGTTTCCATCGCGGCTGTTCCACCTGCTAATGGAGACTCAATGTGCCACTGAACCCCTCAAAACTTAACCCAATGCTTTGTCATTTATAAAAGGCATATAAACAGGTGAGGAGAACATCTATGTCTCTCTGTGGTAACATTTGCCCAGGAAATTATTTGCTCCAGCCTTGTCCACTCTGCATCCTCAGTGCTGAATGTCCACCACCCATCCCTGCCCCGGCTGGACCCTCAGCGTCTCTCCTGAATCACTGCTCAGGCCTCCCTGTGCCCTCCCAGGCCCCACTTTAATCCACCCTCCCAATGGCAGCCCCGGTTCTCTTTCTAAAAATACAGATCTCATGAGTCACTCTCCTGCTTGCCATAGTCAGTGGTCCTCTGTCAGCCTCAGGATAAAGTCACACCCTTCACGGTAATCAAAACCTCCTCCCTCATACCTGTCAGAATGGCTGTTAACAAAAAGACAAGAGATAACAAGTACTGGCGAAGGACCCGGAAGCCTGGCGTGCCACAGTCCACGGGGTCGCAGAGTCGGACGCTGAGCAACCAAACAACAATGAGTGCTGGCGAGGTTGTGGAGGAAAGGGAACTCGGGTGTGTAGTGTGGGAACACAACTTGGTCCAGCCACTATGGAGAGCAGCATGGAGGTGCCTCAAAATATTAGATATACCATAGGATCCACCAATTCCACTCCTGGGTATGTATCCTATGGAAATTAAACCACTATCTTAAAAAGATATCTGCACGTTCATTGCAGAGTTACTTATAATAGCGATATGCAAACAACCTAAGTGTCCACTGATGGATGAATGGATAGAGATAATGTGGTATATATATACAATGGAATATTATTCAGTCATATGAAACCCTGTCATTTATTACAACATGGATGGACCTTGAGGACATTATGCTAAGCAAAACAAGTCAGACAAAGAAAGGGAAAAAATGGTGTGATCTCACTTTATATGTGCAATCTAAAAAAGCCAAATACAGAAAACAGCTTGGTGACTGCCAGAGGTCAGGGGGTAGGGATGGGAAGGCATGAAATGGGGGGAGGGGGTCAAAAGCCACAAAGTTCCGGTCATGAGATAAATAAGTCCTGTGAATATAATGTTACAGTTAACAGTAACACTATACAGTTAACCGTATACAGTTAACAGTAATGTACTATTATGTATTTGAAAGTTGCTAAGAGGGGAGATCTTTAAAGTTCTCATCATAACAAATAAAAACTGCAAGGTAATGAATGTTAACTAAACTTGTGATGTCATTTTACAGTATATACACATATCAAATCATTGTTGCATACCTGAAGCTATACATTTTATGTCAACTGTATCACCAAAAAAAAAAAAAAGCCTTTTAGACCTGGACCCTGTCTTGTCTCTGACCCAGTCATGTACCATTTCTTTTTCCATCCCAGGCTCCTGCTAACCATCCACTGGGAACTTCTGCACCCCTCGCCCCATGGCAATTCCTGCATCTGGGCCTTTGTGTGTATCCTTCTTGCTGCTGGAATACCTTGCCTGTATCTCTGTTTACTCTTTGTCATTCAGGACACAGCTCAACTGTCTCCACCACTGAAAAGTCTTCCTTCCTTCCCACTCACTGCCCTGCCCAGAGAAGAATGGGTTCTTCCTTTCCCTTGTCCTTCAGGTGTCTGCTCAGGGTCCACCTCCTCCAGGAAGCCATCCCTGACCACTCCGTACTCGCAAGGTCCAGAGTTGGGATAGTGTGCCTTTGGTCTATTTCTTCCTGGGGACTGAGCTCTGTGAGGTCAGAGGCTGTGTCTGAGTACTGGGGTATCTCTGGCAGCCAGCCAGGGCCCAGTATGGAAGAAGAAGTCAGCTGGGGTTTGGTGGACAGATGAATGAATACATGAATGAATGAATGAAAGATCTGAACAAGCACCTCAGAGCTGGTGATCACAAGGAAGAGTTCCTGAGTGCTACTCAGAGGACCCCTTGGCTTCCTGGGAGTTAGCAAAGGCTTTGTTCTGAGACAGATCTTGGCTCCTTTGACCCCATCTAGGCTTCAGTGTCTCCAGAGGCAAACTTGGGAAAATAGTAAATCATTACCCGAGTGGTTATAAGGATTGACTGGGATCACATTCCTATTGATGCTACTAGCCTCAACCACAAGAGTCTGATGTTGAAGTTCATGGGCTCTTTAGGTGTTGGCCTCACGACAGTGTTTCTAGGAGAAAGTATCCAGGACACACAGTGCCCAAGGTCTCTAATGCCCGCCCCCCACCCCTGGCCCTAACTCTTCTAGCTGAGCCCCAGGCAGGCTTTTCCAGAGGCTGGGCTTTAGCCTCCCTCAGCCTCTTAGACTCTGCAATCCTCCTGCCATCCCTGCTCCCCTGTGACATCCATCAGCGCCTGGCCAGCTGTTGTCCAGAGCGGCCACTTCCTCCACCAACCAGCCCCCCATCCATCACCACAACCCCGGGGGGACTTCAGCCCAGCTGCAGCTATCAGTCCCCACACCCCTCCAGGGGCTGGGGTTCCTGGCAGCCTCTGCTTAATCCCAGCTCTGGGGATCGGCAGCAGCTGGGTGGGGGCGGGTCTGGGGGGCAGGTCGGTGGGGGGCCAAGGAGACTCTCCATTCCAGCTGTTGGAAGGCGGCCCCTCCCCCACTGACCTGCTGACTGAGCCCTTTAGCAGGCCACCCATTCACAGGGGATTAGGAGCCCTGTTTTCACAGCAGCTGACCGTACTGAGCACTTCCTGTGTGCCACTTGGTAAGTTGCCAAGTTGTGCCCAGGTCTTTACGACCCCATGGACTGCAGCATGCCAGGCCTCCCTGTCCCTCACCATCTCTCGGAGTTTGCCCTAGTTCATGTCCATTGAATCAGCAATGCCATCCAATCATCTCATCCTCTGTCACCCTCTTCTCCTGTGTATCAGACCCTCTGCCAAACAGGCATTCTTTGCCTCTGCTAATTTAATCTTCAAAACAAAACAGAAACCACCCATGAGGTTGGTTCTCTCATCATCCCACTTGATGAAGCGGGGAGACTGAGGTTCAGAGCTGTGACTTGCCCACGGTCACATGATGGGCAAGTGCCACATCTGGGACTCAGACTGAACGATTCTGGAGTCCAGGCTCCTTCTGCCCTATATGGGTGCCCGTGTGGAAGCTCATGGAAGATAGACGGAAGTAGGGACAGGGTGGGGTGCAGGGGAAGGAGAGATTCCGGCTGAGAGGCATTGCTTGGAAGCTTTGAGAGATGAGCAAGATGTGGGTGGGCAGAGGGCTGATGGAGATGTGTGTTAAGCAAGAAGAGCAAAGGCTGGAGGTGGGAGCCTGAATCACTCTCACGGCAAAAGGAGAGTCAGAGAGACACCCAGACACACACAGAGGGAGGCCTGTGTGTGTGATGTGGCTGTGTGTGAATGACTGCCTTTGTTAGTGATTGTGACTCTGTGTGTGTCTGTGTGTGTAAAATTATGCAAGGCTTTGAACTGGGCAAAAAGATGGCAGGGTGTCTTGCCTAGTGCACCCTCCTGGGTCATCTTGGCCTTGCACAGTCTTCAAGGTATTTCCCACGAGGTAGCAAACCGATTGTGATGCAAATGAGTCTCCTCCAAAGAAATGCAAATGACCCGCATCCGGTAGAGACACAATTGATGTCTGCCCTTTGCACACTGACCAGTTTCGCACCTGTTTGCAAATTCATTTCAGCACTTGCATTCCCTGCCTGTGTCTGGGCTTTTTTAATCCTCCTTTGAATTGGCTGTAACATCTTACTAGCTCCCTCATAAACTTGTGAGTCAAAAATCTTTGACATATGTTCAAAGATTTTATATTTGTAAGAGAGTTCTGAGTTCCCCTGCTTTTTGAACATATAATTTCATTTACTTCTTTGGGGCTGTGTTGGGTCTTCGTCGCTGCACTAGGGCTTTCTCTAGTTGCGGTGAGTGGGGACCACTCCTAGTTGCGGTGCATGGGCTCTCATCGCGGGGACGTCTCTTGTGTAGCATGGGCTGTAGGGTACACAGGCTTCAGTAGCTGTAGCACCTGGGCTTAGCAGTTGTGGCTTCCGGGTGTGGACCAGCCAGTTCCAGAGATTTCTCTCCTGTGACCTCAGGCTCAATAGTTGGGGCACAGGAGCTCAGAGGCTCCACCGCGTGTGGGATCTTCCTGCACCAGGGATCGGACAGCAGTGGCCGGCGGACTCTTTACCACTGAGCCACCACGGAAGCCCCCTGACTTTCCCTTCTTGAAGAGTATGTAAGAGTCTGCCCCCAAAGTACAGATTCATGTAGGCACAAAGCTTGTTCTTGTTGTTGTAGTGCTAAAAGAACCAGCAAAGACTGGACACAGTACAAACATCCGCCAAGGGGAAACTGGTTGAATAAACTGGACGTCCACATAGGAGAGCGCTCAACAGTTGGGAAAAGAAATGAAGATGCTCTCCTAATACCGCCCGGGAGTGATCTCCAGGATACAGGTTTACGAGAAAATAGCAAAAACAAAATCTAAGGAGCAGAATTGTGTGTGCACGATATACACTGTAGCTTCTGAATGTGTGAGAGATGTGTATACACTTTCCCTTCTTGATCTTTTTAGCGGTGACCACGTGCCTGCCCGCTCAGGGGCTACAAAGCCTGCACACCCCCTGCCCCCTGCCCTGGTGCCCCTCAGGCTCCGACCTGAGCAGCTGACCACAGACAACAGTCCCCTGTCGTGGTTCTTTGTGACATTTAGTCGGCACTTACTGCATGCCCGGCTGTGGACTGAGCACTTTAAACATTTGAGCTCAATTCCTCTTCCCAACACTGCTGTGAGGTGGGCGGTCTCATCATCCCCATTTGACAGATGGGGAAACTGAGGAACAGAGAGTAGAAAACATCAGCTAGAGAGGAAGTGGCAAGCCAGGATTTGAACCTCAACTGTCTCTGACTCTCAGCTTCCCTTGTGGCTCAGATGGTAAAGAATGTGCCCGCAGTGTGGGAGACCGAGGTTCGATCCCTGGGCTGGGAAGATCCCTTGGAGGAGGAAATGGCAACCCCACTGCAGTATTCCCACCTGGGAAATCCCATGGACGGAGGAGCCTGGAGGGCTACAGTCCGTGGAGGGGGGTTCACAAAGAGTCGGACACAACTGAGTGACTCTCATTCACTGTCTGACTCTCAGGCCCATGGGTTCCATCACCACCAGTGAGTGGGTTTCTCTAGCTGCTCCAGCTCAGAAAAGGTAGGGACCAGTACTCCCAATGGTTGAGCCCCAGCCCCTTCACAGCACAGCAGGGATGGCTGGTCCTCAGTGGGGAGCACCTACTGTGTGTCAGGCACTTCCCATCCACACGCCCACAGCGTCCTCCCCATAGTGAGGCAGGTCCCACCTCATCCCCTTTGGACAGAAGAGTCTAAGGCTCAGAGAGGTTAAGCAGCTTGCCCAAGGCCACAGAGCAGAGCTGGGGTTTGAACCCAGGTCAGTCTGTCTCCCAGGTCTGGGCCAGGTTCAGGCTGCCTTCCCCTGGCCTGCGGGGGGGAGGGGGTGTCACTTACCCCAGCCGGGGTTCAGAGGAGGCTGCAGTCAGCAGTGGTGGACATCGGTCCCCTCCCCTACCTGCTTCCTGCCTGGGAGAGGAGGACGGTCCCTTCAGAAGGAGCTGGGGTTGGGAGAGACAGGTGAGCCAGACCCACTCTGCTCCCTTCTCCAACAACTGCCTGCAGCCTCCCAATCGGCTAAAATTGGACTTCGCTGCCGTCTGCACGTTCCCACATACCTCAGCCTGGGTTCCCACACCCTGACTCCTGCTCCCTCCACCACCGGCTGACTTGTTAACCACAGGCACAAGGTTAGAAAGAGCCCCTCCCTGCTGCCTGCCTCAGCAAGTGGCACCTCCACCCACACAAGAGCACAGCTGCTACGCACGCCCATTGCACCATCAACTCCTGGGTAACGCGTATCACAGTTACAACTAAAATTCCCACGAGGTCCTCACAATTTTTCTGTGAACCTAAAACTGCTCTAAAATGTTAAAAATCTTAAGGATTTTTTTCTTAAAAAACCAATCTGGTTAGAGTATGTAAGAGTCTGCCCCCAAAGTACAGATTCATGTACGCACAAAGCTTGTTCTTGTTGTTGTAGTGCTAAAAGAACCAGCAAAGACTGGACACAGTACAAACATCTGCCAAGGGGAAACTGGTTGAATAAACTGGACGTCCACATAGGAGAGCGCTCAACAGTTGTGAAAAGAAATGAAGATGCTCTCCTAATACCGCCCGGGAGTGATCTCCAGGATACAGGTTTATGAGAAAATAGCAAAAACAAAATCTAAGGAGCAGAATTGTGTGTGCACGATATATATTGTAGCTTCTGAATGTGTGGGAGATGTGTATACATCTGCTTATATTTTCAGAAAGAGACAATGGAGGGGACTTTCCTGGTGGTGCAGTGGCTAAGACTTTGCACTCCCAATGCATGGGGCTTGGGTTCGATCCCTGGTCTGGGAACTAGATCCCACATGCCACAACTAAGAGTTCACAAGTCAAAACCAAGACCCAGCACAGCCAAATAAATAAATATTAAATATACATATATACATATACAGGTGGCCCAGATGGTAAAGAATCTGTCTGCAATGTGGGAAACCCGGGTTCGATCCCTGGGTCAGGAAGATCCCCCGGAGAAGGGAATGGCAACCTGCTCCAGTATTCTTGCCTGGAGAATTCCATGGACAGATGAGCCTGGTGGGCTACAGCTCATGGGGTCACAAAGAGTCAGAGATGACACAGGGATTAACGTTTCAACTTCTTCATATATTTATATATTACAGCTCCTTTCTGGGACAGAACTGTTAAATAAAAAAAGAAGAAGGAAGAAAGAGGCAATGGAAAGATAAATCAGAAGCTAACAAAATTGTTACCTAAGGGCAGAGAGGTAATTAGTGAAAGGAACAGATGTGGAAGCTAGATTTCTCTGAGTGTATCTGGTTTCAGTTTTTATTTTGTAAATGCAAACAGTCTATAAAATTATAAAGCAAAGGCAAAAAAAAAAAAAAAACCACCTTAAAATAAAAATACCCAGCAGAAATGAATAAACCTGTCAACTTGGCAACCACACTGAGAAGGGTCACTGGAAGTGACTTTAAAACAGCAGTTTGATGATGCATCCCCAGTGGTCTTTATCTGAAGGACCACAAAGAAACAGAAGCACAAGAAAATCATCAACAGCACTCGGTCATCTTACAGGTAGTGATCATGTTACAGCCACGCGTTCCGGGAAACAAACTCACTCAGAGGGACAATGCAGATAGTGAATGCAGTTTATTACACCGGCGGGCCCAAGGCAGAGTCTCCTCTTAGCTGAGGACCCCGACCAGCATTTGTGAAAATCTTTTATACCCCATGTGTCCAAACCCACTACCCCAATTCCCTTGAGACTTACATAAACAAAGGAAGGGTAAATACAACTACAATAACCCCATCATTCACGTGTTATGTGTTCAAACAGTCAATAATCAATAAGCCCGCAGTTACATTCCAAATAGTTAATAACCGATAAGCCTGTGCTTACATTCTGATAGATAGTGTCCGGAGGCAGGGGTGATTAGTGTCTGTTTTCTCTTAGGTGATGAGTAACCTGGATATGATCTTCAAGGTTCCCCTGTCCGGAGGGGGTCTTATCCTTCCATTGTCGTTCCCACAGGCACTAAGCAGAGAGTTCAGAGTCCACTGCAGAGGTGGCCGAGCACGATCAGCACAGACAGGCCTGATATGGAGTCCAGGTCCTATGAATTCCTTCTTCAATTATACTGGTATTATTAGGTCAGCTTTATAATATAGGATACAGATGATAAGAAATGTGTGCTAATGTTGTTAGGAACCAAGACTTTCTGCGTAAAAATTTTTAAAAAGGAGAGATACACAAAATCAAAGAAGTTAAATGAAAACCTTATCATCTTAAATGTGAATGAAAAGGATCAGGATCTCTAGTTTCACACCTAGATGCAATGATAACCCAATGGGAATAAGCACCTTAATGGCTCCATTGTGATCCCTTGCTCCCATTTATCACCAAAAGGAACAGGGCCCCTCTGAGAAATAGCTGATTCCAAGCAGAAAGGGTCTAAGACGGATCTGGGACATGTCTTCCAGAAATAAAAAAACTCTCAAAGACTATGGAGAAACAGAAGCACAAACAGAAACAGAAGCGATGATGTAACAAATTCAATAAGCATCATGAGCTTGAACAGCTCAGTACCTCTCTGAGCCTCGGTTTCCCCATGTGGGCAATGGGGATGCCCATTTCCACCTGGCTGGGTGTTGTGAGGAATTAAAACACCTGGTGATTCAGTGGTAAATAATCTGCCTGCAGTGCAGGAGACCTGGGTTCAATCCCTGGGTCAGAAAGATTCCCCTGGATAAGGAAATGGCAACCCACTCCAGTATTCTTGCCTAGGAAATCCCATGAACAGAGGACCCTGGTGGGCTACAGTCCATGGGGTCACAGAGTCGGACATGGCTTAGCAACTAAACAACAAAATGACTTTGAAAAAATGGTCCACGTTAAAAAAAAATATATATATATATATTTTTTAAATATATATATATATTTTTAAAGGAAATGGCCCAAAGCTTGGCAGAACCACAAATGGCACCCCAATCACTTCCCCCTCATTAGTTCTGCTTTGCCTATAACCAGGGTGCTCGGAGGCTGACCCTAGTGGGGCTCAAGGACCAGTTGGGAGGTGTCTGGCCTCATACCCTCATCAGCTGCAGACCGTGCTCCCAACATGCTTAGCCTCCCTACCAGTCCGTCCTCACATCCTCCTGTCTCTCCTGGGGCCACCTGGGCTCTCTTCCACAAGACCACCACTTAAGAGCAGCTCACCGTTAAATTTCTCCAACACCCAGGTAGGAATGGGCGGATATCCCATTGCCCAGATGGGGAAACTGAGGCTCAGAGAGGTATTGAGCTGTCCAAGCTCATGGCACTGGAAGCAGCCGATTCTGGCATCCATGCCCTTGTCCCACCCCCTCTCTTTCCGCTATTGGCTCTTTCTCTTCGGAAGGCT
The DNA here is from genome assembly GCF_019320065.1 of Cervus canadensis. Lineage (NCBI taxonomy): Eukaryota > Metazoa > Chordata > Mammalia > Artiodactyla > Cervidae > Cervus > Cervus canadensis. The sequence goes on along the minus strand of NC_057417.1, from coordinate 4,011,370 downwards.
GAGCGTGGGGTGCGGGTGGTCCTTCCTGAGGAGTGAGTCACCCTCATTTTGGTGTGTTTCATCTCCCCAGCTGCAGCTGGGAGCTGGGAGGAGGGGGTCGGTGCACATGAGCCCGAGGCAGGAAGGCTGCTTTCCCCTAGAGAGAAAGGAGTCTGCTGTCCAAAGCACTCCGGGGACTTCCCTGGTGGTCCAGTGGTTGAGACTTTGCCTTCCAATTCACGGGGTGCAGGTTTGATCTCTGGTTGGGGAACTAAAATGCCACATGCCTCAGGGTGAGGCCAAAAAATTTAAAGATAAATAAAGCACCCTGGATACCTCCTGCCCTCCATGGTCACTGCTCCAGACCAACTCGACCTCCAGAATACTCCTGGAATCTGTCCCCTCTTCACCTAAGCCACGACCCTGACCCAGGACATCATCAGCTCTCGCCTGGACTGTGGGAGCCTCCCAGCACCCCAGCCCTGCTTCCCCCCTCACCTCCTCCAATTCACTGCAAGAGAGAAAGGGCACGTTCCATATATGCTTTGAAGGTGGGATGGACACCATTTGTGACAAATGAACATATTTAGTTGCTGTCAGGGCTTCCCAGGTGGCACTAGTGGTAAAGAACCCGCTTGCCAATGCAGAAGACATAAGAGATGCAGGTTCAATCCCTGGGTTGGGATCCCCCGAAGGAGGCGACCCACTCCAGTATTCTTGCCTAGAGAATCCCATGGACAGAGGAGCCTTGTGGGCTACAGTCTTTAGGGTCACAAAGAATCAGACACGACTGAATTGACTTAGCACAGTTGCTGCCAACATCAATGAGCCTCCCTTTTCTACCCAGGCCTGATTTTATTTCATTTCAGATAACCTGTAAGATGGAAATACAGGCTCTGCACAAGGCCTGGAGGCTGGGCCAAGCCCCCACCATCTCCTGTCCCCTCCACCCCCTACCCCCCAGCCCTCGAATTTCTGCTGGAGGCCATTTAAGAGGCAGCAAATCAATGCTTAAGAGGAAGGATCTCACACTTTCTGCAACAACTAAAAGGCAAGGAAATACAAAAGAGAGAATTGTTATAGCTTACAAGGGATTTAAGAGAAACATCAGCCAAATGCAACGTACAGATTTTGCCTCTTGATTTGAACCAACCAGCCCTTAAACACATTTAGGAAACAACAGGGGGCGGCAGGTGGAAATGGGATTTGAGAGGATATTACACAATCGTGAACTTCTTATAGGTGTGAAAGTGGCAATTAAATGAAAATCTGGTTATTTGAGACAGTTTCTATCACAGAGGTACATTCTAAAGAACTTATGAATGAAATGACAATATGATTCATGATAAAAGAACCCAGCAGGGGGCAGGCGGGGAAGTGAGTGGGGTGGGGGGCGGATAGGGCTGAAACAAGATGATGTAGTGGAAGTTGCACTTTTCTCAAATGATATGGAGTTTCCTTTAAAAAACTAAAAATCAGTATCAGTATCAGTTCAGTCATACAGTCATGTCTGATTCTTTGCAACCCCATGACCTGCAGCACGCCAGGCCTCCCTGTCCATCACCAACTCCTGGAGCCTGCCCAAACTCATGTCCTTCGACTCAGTGATGCCATCCAACCATCTCATTCTCAGATAGTGCTAACTGAAGATCCTGCAATCCCACTCCTGGGCATACATCCAGAGAAATACTATGATGACAAGAGCTTCCCAAGTGTAATTCAAAAAGATACATTCACCCCAATGTTCACTGCAGACAATACCCAAGACATGGAAGCACCCTAAGGGTCCACTGACAGATGAATGGATAAAGATGTGGTACATATACATGATGGAATACTATTCGGCCATTAAAAGGAATGAAATATACCATCTGCAGCAACATGGATGGACATATAGATTATTATACTAAGTCAAAGACAAATATCATATGATGTTGCTTATGTGTGGAATCAAAAAAAATCTGATACAGATGAACTTAAATACAGAAACAGAAATAGACCCACACACATAGAAAACAAACTTACTGTTCCCAAAGGAGAAAAAGAGAGATAAATTAAAAGTTTGGTATTAACATATACAGGCTTCCCTGGAGGCTCAGATGGTAAAGAATCTGCCTGCGATGCAGGAGACCCTGGTTTGATCCTTAGGATGGGAAGATCCCTTGGAGAAGGAAATGGCAACCCGATCCAGTATTCCTGCCTGGAGAATGCTATGGACAGAGGAGCCTAGCAGGTTACAGTCCATGGGGTCACAAAGAGTCAGACATGACTGAGCGACTAACACATTCACTTTCATGGACATATATACACTGATAGTGTGGCACTAGCGGTAAGGAACCATCCTTACCACATATAAGAGATGTGGGTTTGATCCCTGGGTCGGGAAGAGCCCCTGGAGGAGGGCATAGCAAACCACTCCAGTATTCTTGCCTGGAGAATCCCATGGACAGAGGAGCCTGGTATGCTACAGTCAACAGAGTCACAAAAAGTAGGACATGACTGAAGCGACTTAGCACCCATGCATGCAGATAAACAAGGACCTAATGTATAGCACAGGCAACTATACTCAGTATTTTATATTAATCTATATGGGAGAAGGAAATGGCAACCCACTTCAGTACACTTGCCTGGAAAATCCCATGGACGGAGGAGCCTGACGGGCTACAGTCCACGGGGTCCAAAAGAGTCGGACACAACCTCACTTTCACTTTCACTTTCATATGGGAAAAATAATCTTAAAAAAATAGATACATATGTATGTCTAACTAAATCACTTTGCTGTACACCTCAAACTAACATAACATTGTAAATCAACTACACTTCAATTAGGCATTTTTTAAAAAAAGATAGTCTTCACAGTATCACAGAGTGTCTGGAACTAGACCAGCCTGTGATTTAACTGGTGCTGATAAGAACTCGGGGGGGCCACTCCTGAGCTGGGGGACACTTGATGGTTATACTATTGTCCTCTTTACTCGTCTGTATCAGAGGCCGATGTGAGAGTATTGGAGCTAGACTGTGGGGTTCAAACTTTGCTCGGACACTTCTTTGTGTGTGAGCTTGGCCAGTCACAGTCCCACTGTGTGCCTCAGTTCCCCCAACTGTCAAGGGTGGGGGTGTAATAAAGTCTTCCTGATAGAATTGTGGTGACAGTCAGAGGAGTTAACCAGCATATCACCCACACTAAAGAAATGCTAGCTCTGAGGACTTCCCTGGTGGTCCAGCGGCTAAGACTCCGTGCTCCCAATGCAGGGGGCCTGGGTTTGATCCCCGGGGAGGGGAACTAGATCCCACATGCCGAAACCAAGAGTTCCGGTGCCGAAACTACAGATCCCAAGTGCTGCAACAAGGATGGAAAATCCCACATGCTGCAACTACGACCCGGTGCAGCAAAGTAATAAATAAATTTTTTTTTAAAAAAAGAAGTGTTAGCTCTGTTGCTTTCAGATAAAACTTGAATGTTCTCATGATTTTTTTTTCACATTTCATTTGTCTGAGCAGACCTGGACCCACCCTGGGCCGACACAGAATACCTCTGTTTGTTGTTGTTTTTTCTTTTTTTAACTAGATATATTGAGTTGTAATTCACATACTATGCGATTCCCCATTAAAGAGTACAATTCAGTGGTTTTGTGTCTTCAATAGGTTATGCACCCATCACCACAATCAGTTTCAGATTGTTGCCCCCAAAGAGGACACGGCTTCAAGGAGGGGCAGCAGTGGCTCTGAGCCCTCTATGACTTCTCCTCCGGCAGAAGGAGTGGGCTGTGGAGGTCCCCACCTCCCCAGAGCCCCTCTGGGGTGGGCGCAGTGAGCCGCGGGGCCCTGAAGTATTCTTTAGGAACACCAGAGATCAGCCGGCTGGCCTGGTCGCCTACCCACTGCACTTAGAGCAATCGTGTGAAGTGTATCTTTAGAAAAAGGTGACCACAGACCTTTGTGCGGCTTTCTCTAGATCAATGATAACCGGCCACAATTTAATTTCCTCTTTTTTTTTTTTTTTTTTGTCTCAAGAGGGAAAGAGAACCACTAGTCAGGTATGCTGGGTGTTAAAGCTGCAACAGAGCCCATAAAGGGCATTTTGTGACCAGCCCTTGGCAGAGGAGGACAGCCAGGGGCTCAGAATGATTCTGGGGTGTCTGCTTCAGGAACTGGGAAACTGGCGGCAACACTTACCCACATGGCGGCAGTGAAGCGAAGCACGTAGGAAACTGGCGGAGGAATCTGGATATCCTGGGATCCTGAAACTCTCGCGAGACTTGAGTAGGCTCTGCCCAACCTTCAGGGTGAGACTAGGGCGTCCCTAGTGGCTCAGATGATAAAGAGTCTGCCCTCTATGCAGGAGGCCCGGGTTCGATGCCTGGGTGGAGAAGAGCCCCTGGAGAAAGGAACGACAACCCACTCCAGTATTCTGCCCTGGAGAATCCGCATGGACAGAGGAGCCTGTTGCGCTACAGGTCCACCCGGGTCACAAAGAGTCGGACACGACTGAGCGACTAACACTTTAAGGATGAGACTGAGCTGAATTCACATCTTGGCTCCTGCTTTCGGGCCGCATGGCCATGAGCGAGTCACACTGTGTCTGGCTCTCCTGGTCTGTAGAATGGGGCCCGTAAAACCTGAAGGGGCCCCTTGTGAGCAGCTGGGGGGCCAGGTCACGGCGCGCCCAGCAGGGGCCAGGACACTCGGTTAGGAGGTCCCAGCACTAATGGCCTTGACAACGATGGGTGTTATTTCCCCTCCCTGACTGCACATCTTGGGGAAATTCCAGCCCAGGGAGTACCTGTCATGGGGGTGAAGGCGGCAGAGAGGCTAGAAAGGGCTAAAATAGGGAACTCCGGGGGAGGGGGTTTCCAGCTGAGTGAGAAGGGAGATTCTGGTAGGTCTGGGGAACGAAGCCCATCGCCCGGTCTCACCCCGGCCAGGCCTCCCCAGGTGACGTACTCCGCAGGGCCGTCCACTGCTGGTCCACCCCTTGGGCCCCTCCTTCACCACATCTTCCCCTCCCCACCTCCCTGCTCTCTGCCATCCCACCTCACACCTTTGCCTTGACTGTTCCCCCGCCTACAATGCTTTTCCTTGACAGGCTTCTCTGCATCCTCAGAGCATGTGCTGCCCTGACCTCCTTTCTCACACAAACCCCAGCCCACCCTTCCATTAGTCTCCATCACATCACTCGCTAGAGCATTTATCTGGCTCTGAAATTATATTTCATAACGTATTTATCAATGTGTCTTCATGTTTCCCTCCTCCTCTAGACTGTCAGCCCCCTGCGGGCAGGCGTCTTGTCCCCTCGTTCACGCTCTGTCCCCAGGACTTGGCATGTGCATCCTGAGTGGTCTAATGCAGGGGTCCCCAACCTCTGGGATCCAATGCCTGATGATCCGAGGTGGAGCTGATGTAATAAGAAATAAAGTGCACAATACATGTCATGCTCTACACACACACACACACACACACACTCTATAAAGGCTGAGGACCACTGGTCTAATGAACATTCCCAGGGGTGGGGTTTGGCTGAACCTGGGTGGGGGCTTCCTGGGAGGAGACCACTGGGAGTCTTTGATCCCCAAGGAAGTGGATGAGCCTCTGGCTCTCAGCAGGAGGGCAAGCAAGGCCCAGAGACGGTCACACAGCAACTCCAGGGCAGGGCGGGGCCCAAAGGATGTAGAAGACTTGTCTGCTGGAATGTGTCATCCCTGGAGACAGGATTAGCATCCCTCCTGTCCCCAGGCCCATGTCTCTGGCCAGGGGATTCTTGGCTGGTTGGTGGCCAGGGCCCCAGAGGCTCATCAGACCCTCCTCCTGAGAACAGGCTGCTCCCAGCTGGCCAGGTCCTGCTTAGGGCAGGACACCACGCCTCCCTCCGAATCCCCACTTTGCTCTCTCTGCAGACCGCCCCCATGGCTGGGCCTGTAGTCTGGCTCTTTGCTAAATATCCTCCACGCCTGTCCACATCTATCTATCCTTGCCTTAGTCCAAGTCCTTCAAGAACTGCAAGGGCCTCCTCCCTGCCCTCCTGGCCCCTCTGATTTGTTTTTCATGCAGCAGACACAGCTAGCTCTTTCCACTTTAATTTGGGTTCCATCTTCCCAGGGATGACGAAACCCTTTCGTGTCCTCACACTGCTCTGCGGATAAAGTTCAGCCACCCTCCATGTGACCTGACCTTCCCACCCCAACCTCAGCCCATGGCATCCCTCACATTCTCCCCTCTGGGTGTTTCTTGACCACTGGGCCTTTGCATATGTGGTCCCCTCTGCCTGGAAAGATCTTTCTGCCTCTCTTTGTCGGATTAATTATTCTTGCTCGGCTTTCAGATCAAGCCTCAAATATCATGACTTCCAGGAAAACTCAGGTCCCTGTCAAGGTGGCATCTCCCTCTACATACTCATTGGCTCTATATTTGCCTCCAGGGACTGCTTGGAGTGATTGTATAATTATCTGTTTCATGTCTGCCTCCCCTTAGACTGAGCAGCACTCGGGGTGGGAACCTTCTCTTACCTGCCCCTCCTAGCACCGCGTGTGGAGCATCAAAGTCTGGATGGAGCAGAGACATGCTCGTGCCTTCATGCACTTGTTCTCAACAACCATTTGCTGGGAATCCACTGTTGCTCGGCTACCAAGTTGGCACAGATCTGATCCTAGACCTAGGGGGGCTTAGCCTACTGGGGACCACACACTACAGTGAGACCCGGGCTGGGCAGCGGCCACAGAGCAGGACCCCGGGAAGAGCTTCTCAGGATTTGAACAGTGAGTAGAAGTCTGAAAAGAGGCAGAAGGAAATACCAGGAGTGCAAACAGCCTGTGCAAAGGCCCTGAGACAGGGAGGGCCAGGGAACCGCGGTGGCTGAGCATGGCTGCGGTGCAGAAAGGGAGGCAGGGGCAGAGGATACAAGGGCAGATGGCGGTACTCAGGACCCAGAGCTGCCTTCCTGCCTCACTCCCCTCCGGTCTCCCCACCAGGACAGGTCAGGACCTGCCAGAGACCTGCTCACAGGCTCCAACCCCTTTTCTCTGGGGCCAGAGCAGCAAGGTCAGGGTTTGGCAGGAGCCCAGGGCAGTGTGGGAGGATCTTCTTCAGAGCACTGGGGACCAGGGAGCCCCGGGAGGCATCAGCTCTGCTCAGAAACAATTCTTGTTTTCTTACACCTGCCTCCCTTTCAATCAGATCTCACCAAGCCCATGATACAGATGGAGAAACTGAGGCTCAGAGGTGGCTATCCACAAGCCAAGGAGTGAAGCCTCAGAAGAAACCAACCCTGCCAGCACCTTGATCTTGGACTTCCAGCCTCCAGAATTGTGAGAAAATAAATTTAAGCCACCCCACCTGTGGTATTTTGTTACTGCAGCCTGAGCTAACTAATACACTATGAAAAGATCATTAAAACTTCATTAATAATTTTTGCATTGATTCCATATAACGGCTTTGGATATACTGGGTTAAAGAAATGTATTATTAAAATTAATTTCACCTGTTTCTTTTTACTTTTTAAATGGGACTCTTGGAAAATTTTAAATTTCACATGCAGCTCTCATTAGTGCCTGACACAGTGCCTTTCTGGCTTATAGTAGGTGCTCCATAAATATATATCTATTGAATAGGTGGTCCAGTGGTTAAGACTCTGTGCTTCCAATGCAGGCGGTATGGATTCAATCCCTGTTTGGGGCACTGAGATCCCACATGCTGTGGGTGTGACCAAAATTAAATTTTAAAAATATGTATCTGTTGAAAAATTATTTAAATAGTTGTCTTTGGGAGGTGACTGGAAGACAAGAGGAAGGGTACTGTCTTTGCATTGTATTCCCTTTGAGTCTACAATGAACAAGTATCTCCTTTTATAAAAGGAGAGAAGTCTAAAATAAAATACAAAAATAAGTGAATAAAATACAATGAAACACTCCCTTTGTGACAACTTAATATATTAAGAGAAAAAATCGTCACCCTTATACACTTGAAAGACGCCTCTCAGGAACTTCGTGGTCCAGTGGCCCCAGTTCAATCCTTGGTTGGAGAACTAAGATTCCAGAAGCTGCAGAGGGTGGCCAAGCAAAGAAAAAAAGATGCCTCTCACAGGTATGGACTCAGATGGCTTAGTGTGTCAGCTACAAACTGCCAGAAACCTGAGTCTCAGATGATGGGGGAGAGTCCTCTCCACGCCCCAGGCTCAGGTCTCCTACACAAGCACCAAGGGGGGAGGCCAGGCCCAGGGACAGACCCTCACTGTCAACAACCAAAGATTCCCTACTCCCCCATTCCCTCCAATCCTCCTCCTGCTTCTGGGGTTTCTTCTGTCCATCTGTACAGTGGGCACATTGGACTCATGTCATTTTTTTTAACTTTTTACTGTGAAAAATTTCAAACATATACAAAAACACAGAGAAGAGTAAAAGGAACCTCCACGCACTGCCCCCTCCCCTCAACAACCATTGGTTCCTTTTCTTTCACATCTACCCCCTCCCCACCCTGATTATTTTAAAGCAATTGCTCAACAGAGGATCACTTCACCTGTAACTAGTTCAATATGTTTCTCTCAGAGACAGAGCCTCGTTTTCAAAACATAAGCACTGAACCACTATCACACCCATAAAATGAACAATAACAGCTTAATATCATCCAGGATTCCCTTGGTGTTCGCATTCCCCAAATATCAGCATAAAACAAGACAGTTAATGTGTGCAGTCAGGATCCGAACAAGGTCTGCATGTTGAAATCAGCTTACATGTCTCTTAAATCCTTAAAAAAAATTTTTTTAGTTTTATATTGTAGTATAGTTGAGGAACAATGTTGCATTGGTTTTGGGTGTACAGAAAAGTGATTCAGTTGTACATATATATGTATCTATTCTTTTTGAAGTTATTTTCATATTGAAGTTATTACAGAATATCAAGCAGAGTTCCCTGTGCTATACAGTAGGTCCTTAACCCTTTAAAAATTTTTTTTATTATATTTATTTTTTGGCTGTGCTGCTGGGTCTTCATTGTGGCACATGGATTCAATAGCTGTGGCATTTCAGCTTAGTTGGTGTGTGGGATCGTAGTTGCCCAACCAGGGATCAAACCCACATCCCCTGCATTGGAAGGTGGATTCTTAACCACTGGGCCTGCAGGGAAGTCCCTTAAACCCCTTTCATGTAGGCTTTAGATTACTCCAGTATATCCTTCTATTCCTCCCACCCACTCTCTCCTTCTTGCCAATATTCACCACATTTGTTACCTATTTGCTGCAAAATGAATTTCCACAAAACAGAGCAGCTTAAAACAACAAATATTTACTATCCCATAGTTTTTGTTGGGCAGGAATCTGAATGAGAATTCTTCCAGCTCAGCATTTCTCACTGCAATCTAAGTGTCGGTGGGGCTGTGGTCTCATCTGCAGGCATGACTGAGGAAGGGCCAGCTCCCAAGTTCCCTCAGTACATGTTGGCAGCACTCAGTTCCTTGTTACGGGGCCCTCCAACGTGGAAGCTCACGACTTGGCAACTTGTGTCAACAAAGCAAGCAAATGGGCGAGGGAGCGATGGGTTTCACACTTGTGCATGCACCAGACCTGCCTGGAGTAGCTGTTGAAAGACAACCCACTAGACTCCACCCCCAGAGTTCCTGACCCAGCAGGCTTGGGCGGGGAAGGACATGCATTTCTAACAAGCTCCCAGATGACACTGAGGAGCCACAGGTTGAGAATTACAGCATTATAGGCAACCCCTCCCAAATTTTTTATTTCTTCATTGAACTTTATCTGCTGAGGGATCACTCTTAAGAATTCCAAGGTGAAGACAATGGTTTCAAGCCTGGCTGCAAATAAGAATTAGTTGGTGAAAAACTAAAAATAGAGTTGTCATATGATCCAGCAATCCCACACCTGTGTACATATCCGGACAAAACTCTAATTTGAAAAGATGCATGTACCCCTATGTCCACAGCAGCGTTATTCACGATAGACAGGACACGGAAATGACCTAAACATCTACCGACAGATGAATAGATAAAGAAGATGTGGTGTGTATACATACATACATATATATATATATATATATATATGAATACTACTCAGCCATAAAAAAGAATGAAATAATGTCATTTGCAGCAACATGGACAGACCTAGAGATTATCATACTAAGTGAAAGAAGTCAGAAAGAGAAAGACAAGCATCATATTATACCACTTATATGTAGAATCTAAAATACAACACAAATGAACATATCTACAAGACAGGAACAGACTCACAGATATGAGGCTCAGACTTGTGGTTGCCAAGGTGGAAGTGGGTTCGGGAGGGAAGGATTGGAATTAGCAGATGCGAACTATTATATATAGAATGGATAAACAACAAGGTCCTGCTGTATAGTGCATGGAACTATGTTCAATATCCTGTGATAAACCAGAATGGAAAAGAATACGAAAAAGAACACATATGTATACACATCTCTGTCTTCGCTGAATCACTTTGATATCAGTGATACCACTGAATCACTTGGCTGTAGAGCAGGAATTAACACATTATAAATCAATTATATTAAAGTAAAATTTTAAAAAATTACTAGGTGAACTTTAAAGGGTCACACCATCTCTGCGTCCCCAGAAAGGCCTGAGAGACAATCATTGAAAGGGCAAATGTCACAATAGCAACTCTGGTGGTTAACTCTGGTACCCATGCCTCTAGCTGTAGATAATTTCTAAATCTATTAACAAAGTGGGGCTAGTTATTCCCATTTTACAGATAAGGAAATTGAGGCTCAAGAAGGTAACTGGAAAGTGGCAGAGCTGGGCTCAAACACAGCCCCAAGTGCCCTGTCAGTCAGGCCTTTTAGCTCGTGCTGGAGTCTCCGGCCCCTCTGGGTGGAAAGTCCCCAGCCATCAGACTGAGAGGATAAGGTTGCTTGTGGTCAGGCTCAGCTGTGGATAAAAGCCCCTAAGAGCTGGGCCTTGGGAATAATTCCTGCCTGACCCCAAAGCCACCCCGTGCCTGGGATGGCAGCTGTGAATAATGGATGACACTGGGGAGAATTCTGTGGCTGGTGATTCATCTTCACTGTGATGGTCAACTGCCTCTGGTGCGGGGAGGGGAGGATGGATGGACTTCCCCACAAGAGGCTCAGGCTCCCCACTCCTTCCCCAGCCTCTCCTCAGCCTCAGAGTCAAAGGCAGGGGCCATAGGAGAATCAGGGGTCAACCCCACTGCCTATTACTCCCCCATCTCCACCTCTAGACCCTTCCGCCTGGAGAAGCAAGGTCCAGGGACTAGATTCTGGAGGATGAGGGAGGGAAGGAATGGCTTTGAAATGTGATGCAGTTGGATGGTCTTCCCAGGTGACTCAGTGGTAAAGAATCCGCTTGCCAATGCAGAAGTCCTGGGTTCAATCCCTGGGCTGGGAAGATCCCCTGGGGAAGGACATGGCAACCCACTCCAGTATCCTTACCTGGAAAATCCCATGGACAGAGGAGCCTGGTGGGCTACAGCCCATGGGGTCACAAAGAGCTGGACACAATGGCACGATGGCACGATGGCTGAGGGGTGAGGGCTCTGTAGTTCATCTGCCAGGGTTCAAGTCCTCTGACTCACGCCAGCGTTGTGCCCCAGGGGGGCTCACTCATCCTATCTGAGACTCGGTTTCCTCATCTGTAAAGTGTGGAAGATACCATCGACTTCATGGAGCGGTCAGGGGTTAAATGAATAAATAACACATTAAAAGTGCTTGGCCTCATCTGACACATAGTAAGTACTCAATAAATGCTCGTTGGGTTGCTTACCCACAATGTGGGAAGCTTTTCTGCATACTTTGTCTCATGTACTCCTTGTGGCACCCAAGGACAGTATTTGCTATAATTCTCATTTTACAGATGAGGAAACCAAAGATCACAGAAATTAAGTAGAAGATCACAAAGCGGTCCGTGAGAGGAGCAGAATTTGAACTCAATAACCAGTGAACAACTTCCAGTACACTCAAGAGTCCCAGTGGAACATCCTGCCCCACTGTCCTACACTTGTTACCCTACAAAAGCACCTCAGTTTACACAATCCATCCTTCCTTACACAAAAATCGACTCCAGATTAAGGACTTAAATACCAAAAACAAACAAAAAGCCCGCCTTAAAAAATGTTTAGCAGCAATGAGAGGAATAATCCTTTCGAACTTAATGATGCAAAGATGATAGATTATAGACTTAAATGTCAAAAACAAAGCTTCAGAAACCTTAGCAGGAAATATAGGTGAATATATTTTAGACCTCAGCATTAACAAAGATGTTCAGCATCACTAGCAATCAAGAAACGCAAATCAAGATCTTGCCTGGGAACAATTTCACAGTCAACTGGAAAACATTTTTAAATCGAATCATACCAAGTGCTGGAGAGGATGTGGATCGTACATGTTGCTGGTGGAAGTGTAATTAGGGCAACCACTTCATAAAGTACCTTGCTGTCATCTCTCGCAATTGAATATTCATATATTCAAAATCCCAGTGATTCCATTTCCGGGTAAACACTCCAGAGAAACTCTTGCATGCACAATCAAGAGCTACTTATAAGAATGCCCAAGGATTTCCCTGGTGGTCTGGTGGTTAAGAATCTGCCTTCCAATGCAGGAGACAAAGGTTCGATCCTTGGTCGGGGAACTAAGATCCCACATGCTGCAGGGCAACCAAGCTCAAGCACCTCAACTACTGAGCCTGTGCACTCTGGAGCCCGCAGGCCACAACTAGAGAGAAGCCTGTGCACTGTAACAAACACCTCATGGGCCACAACTAAGCCCAACAAAGCCAAAAAATATTAAAAAAAAAAAAACAAAAAAGAATGCTCAAACAGCACTGTAAATTAGCAGACACCTGGACACCATTCAAGAGGCTGTCCACAGGAAACCAGACTGGTCAGTCATGATACACTGACCTAGGAGAATATGACACAACAGTTAAAATAAGCAAATCCCAGGATGGGCCAATCTTAGCTATATGTAGACTATTAAATGATGAAATGAAGTCTCATAAGATACACACATGAGAATACTCTTTTTTAGGTTATCTGGCTTCCCTTTGTTGATGGACTGAATTGTGTTGCTGAAGAGATACACTGGAGTCTTAATCCCTGGTACATGTAACCTTATTTGAACTCATATAGGGCCTTTACTGATGTGACTGCAGTTTTTATTTACTTATTTTTTATGGCTGTGCTGGGTCTTGTTTGCTGCACATGGGTTTTCTCTAGCTGTGGTGCGTGGGCTTCTCATGCAGTGGCTTCTCTTGTTGCAGAGCACGGGCCCTAGGCACATGGCCTCTGGAGATACGGCGTGCAGGCTTAGCTGCCCCATGGCATATGGGACCTTCCCAACCAGGAATTGAACCAGTGTCCCCTGCATTGGAAGGCGGATTCTTAACCACTGGACCACCAGGGAAGTGGTATTATTTAGGTTTAGATGAGGTCACATGAGTTAGAGTAGGCTCTAAATCCAGTGACTGGTCTCCTTATAAGAAGGGGAAGAAGTCCCAGTAACAATTAGACAAACAAAAGAAGTAAAAAGCTTCCAAGTTGAAAAGGAACAAGTAAAATTATCTGTTTGCAGATGACATGATCTTATGTACAGAAAATCCTAAAGAGTCCATCAAAAAGCTATTAGAGGACTTCCCTGGTGTTCCAGTGGTTAAGACTCTGCACTTCCACTGCAGAGGAAGCAGATTCCATCCCTGGGCAGGGATCTAAGATCCCACGTGCCATGCAATGTGGCCAAAAAAACTTTTTAAAAAAGCTATTAGAACTAATAAATGAATTCAGTAATGTTGCAGGATATAGAAATCAACATACAAAAATCACTTGTGTTTCTATCCATTATCAGTGAACTATCTGAAAGTGAAATTAAGAAAGTAATCACGTTCACAATAGCATTAAAAACAACAAAATCCTTAGGAATAAATTTAACCAAGGAGGTGAAAGACCTGTACACTGACAACTATAAGACAAAACACAAAACCAAAAAAAAGAAAGAAAAACCCGTAAGATACTGATGAAAGAAACTGAAGACACAAATAAATGGAACGCTCTCTTGTGTTCTCGGATTGGAAGAATTAATATTGTGAAAATGTTCATACTATACAAAGTGATCTATAGAATCAATGCAGTTCCTATCAAAATTCCAATGGTATTTTTCACAGAAATAAAAAAGTTCCCTAAAATTTGTATGGGACCACAAAAGACTCCAAATAGTCAAAGCCATCTTGAGAAAGAACAAAGCTGGAGGAATCACAACTTCCTGATTTCAAGCTATATTACAGAGCTTTAATAAAACATACTGGCATCAGGACTTCCCTGGTGGTCCAGTGGCTAAGGCCCGGCACTCCCAATGCAGGGGGCCCCGGTTCTATCCCTGGTCAGGGAACTAGATCCCACATGCCCCAACAAAGACTGAACATCCTGAGTGCTGCAACTAAGAGCCTGCGCAGTCAAATTAATAAATTTGATAAAAAGATACTGGCATAAAAAAGGCACCAAGACCAGTGAAAAACAATAGTGAGCCCAGACGTTAAACCTACACAAATACAGCCTAGTGATTTTTGACAAGGTGACAAGAACATGCAATGGAGAAAAGACAGTCCCTTCAATAAATGATGCTGGGGAAACTGGATAGTCACATGGCAAACAATGAAATGGAATTCTTGTGTTAGACCACTCACAAACTCAAAATGGATCAAAGACTTAAATGTAAGACCTGAAACCATAAAACTACTAGAAGAAAATATCAGGAAAAAGCCCTTTGATAATGGACTTGGCCATGACTTCTTGGATAAGACACCAAAAGCACAGTCAGTAAAAACTAAAATAAGCAAGTGGGACTACATCAAACTAAAGAGCTTGTGTAAAGCAAGCGAAACAATCAACAAAATGAAAAGGCAACCTAAAGAATGGGAGAAAATGTTTGCAAACCAAACATCTGACACGCAATTAATATCCAAAATATACAAAGAACTCAACTCAATAGCGAAAAAGAATTTGCTATTTTTAAAACGGGCAAAGGACCCAAATAGACATTTTTCCAAAGAAAACATTCAGATGGCCAATAAGCACATGAAAAGGTGCTCAACATCACTAATAATTGGGGAAAAGTGAATTGAAAACACAATACCACTTCACACAAAAGGGAACCTTTGTGCACACTGGTGGCAATGCAAATTGGGCAGCTACTATGGAAATCAGTATGGAAATTTCTCAGAAAATGAAAAACAGAACTGTCATGTGATCCGTCAATCACTCCCGGGTATATATCCAAATGAAATGAAATCAGTATCTTGAAGAGATATCTGAACTTCCATGTTTATTGCAGCATTCTTCATGACAGCCAAGACATAGGGAAAAAAACTAAATGTCCTTCAATGAATGAATGCATAAAAAAAAATGTGGCATATATATACACACACATATATGTAATATATCATATAATATATGTAATATAATACACACACACATTGGAGGAGGAAATGGCAACCCACTCCAGTATTCTTGCCTGGAAAATCCTGTGGACAGAGGAGCCTGGCAGACTAGTTGCAAAGAATCAGACATGACTGAGTGACTGGCCACACACGCATATACATATACACACACAATATAATATTATTCCACCATCTGTTAAGTGAAATAAGCCAGACAAAGACAAATACCATATGGTTATCACTTACATGTGGAGAAGAAAGGAAGTGGGAAAGAGACCGAGAATCAAAGAGAGGGAAGGAAAGCAAGCCAATTTCACAGAAACAAAAAATAGAACAGCGGTTGCCAAGGGCTGTGGGGGAGGAAGAGACAAGAAGATAAAAAGGTCAAAGGGTACAAACTTTCAGTTACAAGAATCAGTTCTGAGGGTCTAACGTACAGCGTACAGCGTGCAGACTATAGTTAACAATTTGTTACCATAACTTGAAAGTTGCAGCCCCTGCTGCCGCTAAGTCGCTTCAGTTGTGTCCGACTCTGTGCGACCCCATAGACGGCCACCAGGCTCCCCCATCCCTGGGATTCTCCAGGCAAGAACACTGGAGTGGGATGCCATTTCCTTCTCCAGAAAGTTGCAGAGTAGGTATTAAACATTCTCACCCCATGCACGTAGGTGCATACACACACACACACACACACACACACACACACAGAGTTAACCATGTGAGGTGATGAACACGTTCATTATCTTGATCTGGGTAATCATTCCACAACATGTATGTGTTAATATTTGAAGTTTCACACGGTGCACTTTAAATTATACAATTATATTTGCCAATTATTCCTCAATAAAGCTGGGGGAGAAAACAGAGAGGTAACGACACACAGAGGAGCAGGCATGTGAAGACAGAGGCAGGGATTAGGGTGATGCATCTACAAGCCTCGGATTGCTAAGGATTGCTGGCAACCACCAGGAGCCAGGAGAGAAGCATGGAACACGTCCTTCCCTAGAGCCTTCAAAGGGGACGTGGCTCTGCCAGCACCTTGATCTTGAACTTCTAGCTTACAGAGTTGTGAAAGAATAAATTTCTACTGTATTAAGCCATCCAGTTTGTGGGAATTTCTTCCAGCAGCCCTGGGAAGCTAATACACCCTTTCAATAAAGTTAATAAGAAGAAGCTAACATTAAAAAAAAAAAAACATAAAAGGAGAAGCGGGGCAGCAGAGGATGAGATGGTTAGATAGCATCACTGACTCAACGGACATGAATCTGAGCAAACTCCAGGAGATAGGAGCCTGGCACGCTACAGTCCATGGGGGTCCCAAAGAGTTGGACATGACTTAGCAACTGAACAACAACAACATAAAAATAGACTTGGAGGATAAAACCATCCAAGAAAGAAAGCCGGGAGCAATGAAGACAGGACCCAAGACAATGGGGATGACAAGGGGGACGGGATGAGGAAATCTCAAGGCTGGACATTGGTCATTGCTAGGGTCCTAGCTTTTGATTAATGGGTTACGTGGTGTAAATCACATGATTAAAATAACTGTGGAAATGTTTAAGAAAATCAGGTCATGCAAGGACCAAAGAGAATACACCACAATCTGGGTTGTGATCAGTCCATCATTCTCTGCACCTGAAGTTTGCTAATAAAATGACTTAAAATCAACAACAACAAAAAATTACTTAAAATCAAAATAAAAGGGATTCCTGCACCACTGCCTTCTTCCACGTCTGTGACACAGTGCCCCTCTCCCCTGCCCCCTCCCAGCCCCCAAACCTCTCCCCTTACTGTCTTTCCCTTCTTCCCCAGCGCATACACGGTCTGACAAGCCCTGCAGAGTACTCATTTCTGCGTTTATCATCTGTCTTCCCTCCGAGAGGCTGTGAACGCCAGGAGGGCTGAGGTTTCCATCTGATTCATGCCTGTCTCCCCAGGAGGGAGCACAGTGCTTGGCACAGAGGAGGTTCTCCATAAAGATAGGCTAAATAAATGAAAAAAAAAAAAACTGAGTGAATAAATGAAGGCTTTGGTGAATGGGTGATTAAGAGGCTCCGGTGCTCAGGTGTACGTGTGTGTTTGGGGTGAGGGGGTGGGTACCACACGTGGAAATACAGGACAGGCTTCATGCAGGGAGCACGTGGGGACAGCCATGCCCTCCCCACTCCCCAAGACTGCCCCTCATCACGCTGATAACAGACCCCAGAAATGAAGACCAGAACCAACTCAGGTTCCTCTCAGCCCATGACAATCCAGCTGGAATTTTCCAGGAGACACAGGAGCCCATGGGATGTCTCTGCCCCGGCCGGGGGCTCTTGTCTGGCACTGAATTAAGAGCACCGGGCTTCGAGCCGCTGTGGGGTTCAGCTCTGGCACGTACCCCACTTCAGCCTTCCATCTGCCCCCATCTTCACTGCTGCTAGCTCCCCTAACCATCTCTAGTTATTTCTATTACACTTTGCTTTAAATTAACCCACTTCTTATTTTTCTTCTCCCTGAAGAGACTGCTTTAAAAAGGAATGGAGGGGGTGGGGAAAGGAATTTGCTGGTGGTCCAGTGGTTGGATGTCTGCCTGCCAATGCAGGGGACGTGGGTTCGGTTCCTGGTCTGGGAAGATTCCACACACCACGGGGCAGCTGGGCCCATGCACCGCAACTAGTGAAGCCTGTGTGCCCTGGAGTTTGTGCTCCGCAGCAGGGGAGGCCATCGTAGTGAGAGGCCCGTGCACCGCAATTAGACAGTGCCCCCTGCTCCGTTCTACAGCTGGAGGGAGCCCACATACATCAGCGAAGACCCAGCACAGTCAAAAATAAAAACCAAGAGCAAATTTTTTTAAATAGTTTTTTTTAAAAAAAGGAATGGGGGAAATTCCCTGGTGGGTCCAGTGGTTAGGACGAGGCGCTTTCACTGTTACGGTGTGGGTTTTAGTCCCTGGCTGGGAACCTAAGATCCCACCAGCTTCGCAGCACAGCCAACATAAATAAATATATAAAAAGGAATGGGTATGTCACTATCATAAACGGAAAAGCAATATCTGGGCCAAAAATAGACAGTAACATAAACTGCAGAAAAACAACACGTTGTTCAATTCGAGATGGGAGTGTGGATTGCCCAAGACTGTCAGCCTTGGGTTATAAGGTTATAATGGGGCCGAGCCAGTGCTAGAGAGAGGCCAGAGAGATGTTATACCCACTGACCAGCAAGGGCCAATTTCTCTCCTTGACCCAGATTGCTGGGTGACTCAGAGTTAGGTGACACCCTGTCTGTGTCCCACCTAACCTCGCCCTGCAGAACTCACCTCGCACCCTTTGTGGAACTTTCCTCTGACCCAGCAGTTCTCTTCATGTTTAGGCCTGGAACCCTAGGAGCAGGGGGCTGGGCAGGAGGCCCCACTGGAGTCTCCCCGGAGGCTGGCCGAGGCCTCTCTATTCCCTGGCAAGCCCCTCCCTTGTCCCAGCCCCTCCTGAGCCCCAAGGGAAGCGGGCACAGGGCCAGGCTGGCACAAGGCAGGCCCAGCTGGGCCCCAGCAAGCCCCAGGGAGCCACGGCGAGCTCAGCCCTCGCCCTTAATTATCTTCCTGGCTAATGAGCATCTAAAAACCTCCCTGTCATCGTCAGGAGGACCCCTGGGATGCTGGGGGCAGGGCAGTTCTATGGACCAGATGTCACCAACGGTGGGAGGTATTAGCACCCCCACTTCCCGGAGAGAAGAAATGGGCTTGGGGAGGGGAGCTATACTTCCTGTCTCTTTGCAGGGGAGAAAGCTAGGGTTGGGGCAGACAGTTAGGGTGGCGGTTAAGTTCACGACTTGGCAGTCTACTGGGAGGGCTTGAATCAAGGCTTGGTGCACACCACCTGCGACCTTTAGCAAATGCACTAGTCCCTTGCGGCTCAGAGCGTGGTACCCAAACCATCACTACCACCTGGGGGCTTGTGAGAAATGCAGAAACTTGGGTCCCAACCTACTGAGTCAGAATCTACAATTTAACAAGACCCCCCTCCCCCAGGTAATTTCTGTGCACATGTGCTGCTCTGTGCCTCAGTTGTCCCATCTGTAAAATGGGGATTCAAATGGGTTCATGTATATGTAGTAGTGCTTAGAACACGGTTTGCTGCTCTTATTATTTATTCGTTGTTATTGCTATTGTTGAAGCAACTCACTCTGGGCAAGACAAATAGCTGGGCTATTCCCAGCCCCCCCACCTTTCAGCACCCCAGAGGTGGGTTGTCCTTGTGAAGACCAAGAGCCTGAGGCTCACAGAAATGTGATTGGGCAGTGATTCGCCCAAGATCCAAACGAGGAAGCCCAGGTTCACTCCCACACCCATCCAACCCCACTACTAATGTTAAGAGTGAATGGAGGACTTCCCTGGCAGTTCAGTGGTTAAGACTCCATGCCTCCAATGCAAGGGGCACAAGTTTGATCCCTGGTCAGGGAACTAAGACCCCACGTGCTGTGTGGCATGGCCAAAAAAATAAGTATTAAAAAAAAGAGAGAGGGAGTGTGAATGGAATTGTTTCCTCTGTACTAAACCCTTGTGGTGCTCACAACAGCCCTGTCAACTCCCTCACAACTGCCCTTGCTGTCACCCCCATTTTTCAGGCAATGAAACTGAGGGTCAGAGAGGTCAGGCTGCTTTTCTCAAGCTACCCTGCAGGAAAGGCTGCTCTGCACCCACTCTGAGGCTCATCACACATGCTATGCTGTATACCCCCATCACTATTTTTTCCTCCCAGAATCTTTCCCCTCAAAGTGTCCCTGAGTCCCTTGTCACTTTTTTGCCAACCCTGGCTCTGGGGTTCTGGGCCTGCCCCTCCCACCTGCTCACCACTAATGAGGTCTTTGGCCACTTGAGGCTGGGACCACAGAGGCCGCTGAAACTGACTCTGCGGGAAGAACTTGCTTCCTTTCACCGGGGCTCCCAGGTGTGTCTGACCCGGCAGGAGCCTTTGAGGGTGGCACTGGGCCAACTCAGAAGTAGGAGCTGGGTTGAGCTGTCTGGCTCTGGCCTCTGGGGAGCTGGCCTGGAGCTGAATGCCCCTCTGCCCCTTCACTCACTCTCACTTAACCCCCAGCTCACCTCTTGGGCCTAGCCTCTTGGCTAGGGTGCAGCGGGGTCAGACCCGGAGGTCTGCAGTCTGCCCATTCCTTCCTTCCTTCAGACAAGTACACATCATATGCTTTCGTAAATGTACAATTTTGCAGTGCACGGGCTAGA
Source organism: Cervus canadensis (assembly GCF_019320065.1). NCBI lineage: Eukaryota > Metazoa > Chordata > Mammalia > Artiodactyla > Cervidae > Cervus > Cervus canadensis. Next base: position 3,990,760 of record NC_057417.1, on the reverse strand, counting down.
ACATAACACACAGCACTGGGTGGAAATCAGGGAGGGCCCTCTGAAAGATGGATTGGAAGAACATTTCAGCTAAAGGAAACAGCACAGGCAAAGGCCCAGAGGTGGGAAACAGCACGGTGCATTGGAAGCAGGAAGACACCAACCCCGAGTGGGTGGAGCAGAAAGAGCGTGGTGACTATGTATGGCCTTGAGAGTGGGGCCCTCCATCTTCTCCCAGAGGGCTCTGCTTTTTTTTTTTTTAATTTATTTTTGTCTGTGCTGGGTCATGGTTGCTGCCCAAGGGTTTTCTCTAGTTGCAAGGAGTAGGGGTGACTCTCTAGTTGTGCTTGGGCTTCTCAATGCAGTGGCTTCTCTTGTTGTGGAACATGGGCTCAAGGGCACACAGGCTCAGCAATTGCAACCCATGGGCTCAGGACTTGTGGTGAGGGGGCTTAATTGCCCCACAGCATGTGGAATCTTCCGGGACCAGGATTGAACTGTCCCCTGCATTGGCTGGTGGATTCTTAACCTCTGGACCACCAGGGAAGTTCCAAGGACTCTATATGAGACTGGAAAAGACATTTCCAGACAAGATTACCAGTTCCCAGGATGAGGTGCTCCACCTGCCCCCTCCTAACTTGCAAGCCAGAGGCAGTGGTCCAGGGAACTTGGGCCGCAGAGGCCTTGAAGGACCCATCCTTGTCCCTCTTACAGCCAGCTGGCCACAGGGGGTTGGAGTGTCCTCTTCTTTGACCGCCTTCCTGGGTGGACAAGTGGACTGACTGGCAGTCATTCCCAGGGCAAACGGCCTGGCCTCCAATTTTGTCTTTATTATATGTGGGCTGTGGTACTTCAGTTCTCTGGAACATCAACTGCAAAATGAGCAGCTCCTCCCTTCCCAGTTTTCTCCATGAAGTGTGTTGAGAGGCGACTACAGGGCCTAGCGCTGGGTGAGGCCTAATCGCGGGGGCTATTACGTTCAATAACCATGATTAAAAGAGGCCAAAAAGGCTGCAAATCCTCTTTCAGCCCGCAGCAGAATGGAAGCTCTGTTGAGGTCAGGGTCCTTGCTTGTGTTCTTCGTGGTTATTCCGGCGACCACTGGTACACCCAGAGTACATGGCTGGTGTTCCACAAACGTCGAATGAATGATCAGTAATGAACTAATTAATAAACGAGTGAATGACCAGCTCCCGCTCCAAGGGAGGACATGTAACTCAGGGGTCCTGCCTGTCTTTTGTCCTGCCCGGGCAGCTTGCCACACTCTTACCTGCTATGCGCCTCAGTTCTCCCCTCTGTTTGCTGGCGGGAGTAAGGGAAGCCTCTAGGGGCTGGAGGCGGGGGTTCCGGGCACGGGGGCCCCGCACCCACCCGCGCCCAATCGCCGTGCGCCGAGGCCGAGGCCGAGCCCGCCCCCCGGCCCCCGCCCCCCACCCCCAGTCCTGCCAGCTGCGCGCAGCCCCCGCCCCGCCTGGGCGGCCCGCCTCGCGCGCACGTGACCCCGCCCCGGCCCGCCCCGCCCAGTCGTCCAAGCGCGTGTTCCCATTGGCTATTCAGGGAGGGACCCGCCCCCGTCCGGGGGCGGAGCCGGAGACGCCCCGCCCGCCGCAGAGCGGGGCTCCTGCGTCCGGACGGTGCGCGGCGGCCGGACCGGGCTGGCGGGCGGGTGGAGCCGGGCCCCCGGGGCTACTGCGGGGCGATCGGGCCGGGCTGCGGACGGCGCCATGGTGAGCGGAGCCGGGAAGGGTCGCGGGGGGTGCGGGTGCCGGGTGCTTGGGCCCGGCGGGGCCCTGCAGAAGGGGAAGGGGCGGCCCCGCTTGGGGTTGGGGCGCGCGCTGGGAGGCTCGGTGGCGGGCTGGGGGTCGCTGCGGCGGGGGAGGGGCCACCTGGGCTGGGGGCGCGGCTTCGGGGGGAGGGTCTGTTCCGGGGGGCCGCGCCCGCGGGCGGGGGTTCTTTGTCCGCTGCGCTGCGGAGAGATCGGGACAAAGGAGGCGGCGGGGGGCGGCGGCGGCGGCGGCTGCTTTGCAGGGAGCGACTGTACCCCCCCCCACCAACGCAGTGCGTGCCCCTCACCGCGGCCCGCAGTTCGGCGCCCCAGGCCGGCCGCGGGGCTCCTCGGGACACTTAGAGATTTTCAAAAATTAACAGGAGGCGGGGATCCTGGCAGCCTTCGGGGTGGTTAGGAGGAATCCGGGGGGTAGGAGAGGAGGTCCTGGCGACGTCTGGCGCCCGCTTCGCAGGTGGGGAAACTGAGGACTGGCTGCGAGGTTTGGTGCCCGGTTCCGTCGGCGGTGACTACGCGGCGTGGGCATGACTGGGTCTCGTGGTCGCGCCCCCCCAAGCTTCCTCCCCCAGTCAAGCCAACTGGAATTGCCTCTCCAGCTGGCGTTCCCCCTCCAGCTGTCCCCCCACCCCGGGCCGCGTCCCTTCCTCTCTCCAGCCTCTTCTTAGCTCTTTGGTAGAGGCGGGGAGACGACGGAGTTGCCTGGCAGGGTTAAATGAGAGGGTGCGTGGAGCGCGCCTGGCATCGCGCCTGCACGTCGCCCGCGCTTGGCACGCGGGAGCTGCCCGGGCGCTTGTCATCCCCGTGTCCCCAGTATAGAGCTCTTGGCCCCAGTCACCCAGACTGCTCTGATGGGGGCGGACTGGGCTTCACTTGTACCCCTTGGCCCCTCAGGCATGGGAGCGGGGGAGGTGGGGGTCAAATAATATGCCATTTGAGTGTCAGAGTTGAAACCCCAGATTCTGGATCCGGGGCTGCGTGGGTTTGAATCCCTGCGCAGTTACTTTCCAGCTGTGTGACCTTGGACAATTAACTTCTCTGAGCCACAGAGGCTGAGAGGTGATGATCTGTGTGAAGTGTTTAGCCCAGTGTCAGGCACGGAGTAATCACTGCCAACTTCTGTCAGGCATCTACTGTTATTACCAAAGTTGTCCGGCAAGTGGGCCTACCCTGGGGCAGCCTGTGAGAATGACCAGTGGCTGATTCGCAGGGCGCGGGCATAGGAGACTGAGACTGACCTTGGGGCAGTCCCTGGGGTTCTGCCTGCGCCAGCTTCCTCTTCTGCACAGGGGAACCTAGAGGGTTCTGGTGCGAATTTCCTCTTCGGGAGGACCGTGGTGTGATGGGTGGGTGGTGGAAGGTGAGGTGACACTGGACGCAGAGCTGGGCACAGCCCAGTTAATCTCTCATCCGCATCGCCACTGTCCTCGCCCTGATTCGTCGAGGGCAGCTCGTCGAGGGCAGTGGCCTATGTGATGCTCCCTTGGGTCCGGACTCCGGCCCAGGCCTGGCACAGAGCACTTGCCCCCTTGACGGGCCCCACCCTCCCCAACAGCCCTGTGTTCCTCATCAGAAACTGGGCAGGAAATGACCCCAGTTTCGGGGTCCCCCGAAGAGACCAAGCGGGGTTTGTTGGGACACCTGACAGATGGCTCTGCTGGGAGAAGGGGCATGGCTTAACTGTGTGGAGGTGGTTGGCCCCCTGTAAGCAGGACCGTCCCAAAAGGTAGCGGCTGCAGGGCGGGGGTAGTAGCTAACTGGTGTCCAGCTGGGCCGGATGACACTCGTGATGTGCCCAGTTAAGCGAGAAGAAGGTGGCAGCACGTCCCCTGAGGAAGGTGCTATTTATGGCACTGGGCCTGGACCCGGTTTTGTACCCTCCTGGGAGCAGGTCCTTTGGAGAGGGGGTGCTGTGAGGGGCCACCCTGGGGTCTCGCTGTCCTCCCTGTGACACCCAGGAAGGTGTGGGGCCTGGCGACTACAAACCTGGTGGTTCCATAGTCCTTTTGTCACATTTCTGATCACTTCTCAGCCTCCCCACAGCCTGGCTGGTGAGGCCAGGGTCTCGTTCCCATTTTGCAGGCGGAGAAACTGAGGCCGTTAGGGGCAGTTTGCTTGGCTGAGTCACAGTAACTCATGATATTGAGTGGAGGGGTGGAATGGGATGAAGAAGGGGACTCGAATTGAATCCGCTGTTGTTGGAGGTTGAGGCTCCACTGGGCCTGGGGTGTGTGAAGGGACCTGCAGAGTGGGGTTAAGGCTTCATTTTGGGGTCCCCTGAAGAGGCAGAGGTGACACAGCCAACCTTAGATTGAGGAAGACCTAAGCGGGTGGGCCTCTGAGGACAGCAGGATAGTGGGAGATGCCTGGCTTACTGGTGGCCGAGGCAGGGACGATGGGGGGCCGGGGTGGCAAGCTCAGAGGGGTGGTGTCTCCAGGCATTGGGCATTTACATCTTGTTTTTCCAGGAGCAGTGAGTGAGATCCCAGGGACGCGGAGCGGGAGGGCGGAGGGAGGGCGGAGGATTGGCACTGTGTGTTTGGGGATCCAAATGGCCTTGGGCTTCCAGCGCCAGCCTCCCTCCTGACTAAGGGAGCTGGCAAGGAGCTGCTGTGGAGGTTGGGGGGAGCATGGCCTGCGGCCCACCCCTAGAATGCCTCAGCTGTGCGCTGGCTCCAGGGCTGGCCTGCCCCTCGCCCCCTGCACTTGGAAGCCTCTGCCCTTTGTTCTGCTGGGCCCCACTTTCGGGTCCCATCCCCCATGTTTCTGCCCAGGTTCACTCTTGGATAATCCGCTCAAGCTCCCCACACCTTAGTGTCCCCACCTGGGAAACTCAGATAGGAACCCTAAGCAGCGCTAGCTGCCAGCTTGTTAGGAGGATCAGACAGTGGTGTGGAATAAAGTGTTAACCACTTGGATGAGTGTTCTGAAGGGGTCCGGGTTTCCCATGTACCATTCTGGGCATTTACCCAGCCTGGGCGTTTATCCTCCCTGTCCTGCCCCGTGTCCTTTCCTAGCTCAAGGTGAGGGGTCAACTAACTTGGAGGAGACAGCTTAGCTTAGCAGGAGGGAAGCCCGGAAGAGATGGAGCCATCGGTAGGGTCCAGCCCAGGCCGTGAGGGTTGTGGGGGGAAACAGCCGGCTTCAGGTTGCTCTGGGATCTGCATCTCGGTGACATCTTCCCTTCCCCACGGCCCCTGTGGGGACAGCTGCCCCTAGGGGCTCAGGTCAGGCCTGCCTGGGACCCACTTGCACACGTGACTCCCACCTCCACGCTCAGGCTGCAGCCTGTCCTTCCTCCGTGGTAGCTTTGAGATTCTGGGGTGTTCAGGGGTAGGGGCTGCCTAGGCCAGCTGCCTAGGACTGCTGCTCCCCCCGGAACTTGGAGTGGTGGGCCAGCAGACAAGTATTGAGCACCTGCTGTGTGCTGGTAACAGGGCTGGGGCTCCAGCAATGGGCAGGATGAATGGCACCCTCCTCCAGGCCCAGGGTCCACTGTGGGAAGGAGTAGGCAGCCAGGAAAGCACCTTTCCTGACCCAAGAGAATGTCAGGTGGCAAAGAGCACCGGGAAATAAGAGGAAGTAAGACAAGATCGGGGCCAGTGGTCTGTGCTGGGGGTGGGGAGCGTCTGGAGCCTGGGAGGTCTGGGGAGGCCACCCCCCTGAGAGGCATCTTCTGAGAAAGTTCCCTCTGATGGGAAACAGCCAGTCATGGGACATGCAGGGAAGAACACCGCAGGCAGAAGGAACAGAAAGTGCAGAGGCCTTGGGGAGGGAGGTGGGAGGCAGGAGGGTGTGAAGAAGCTGGGGAGGCAGGGGAATTCGGATTCTCTGCCAGTACCGGGGAGGGTTCTGAGCAGGAGATGACGTGACCAAATTTTGTAAAAGATGGGTTCTCAGGAAGTACTTGCGGAGGGAGTGAAGTAATAAACACACACTTTGGGGGTGGGGGTGGGAACTGCGGCCAGGTGTGACTGTGGCCTGGTCACCGGGCTCTCTGCTCCCTCGAGGGAGATGCCCAGACCTGGCTCCGCCCCCTCCTCCTGGCCTGGGGTGCTGGGCCGGTGGTGGGGGGAGCAGACAGGGTTTAGAGGTCACCGCCCCTCTCGGAGGGTCCCTTGGAGCTGGGGCTGCCTCTGCGTCCATTTCTTCATCCGTCCTGGGACCGCTGGTTCTCCCCCAGCTGGTTTGGCCCCCGGGGGGCCCCATCCCCAAGTTCTTGCTGCCACTGTTTGATTTCTGACTTCCTGTCCCCGAACCCGCTCCCTACCCCCCAGTCTCCAAGCACACACACTTCCCCTTCCGAATTGATACTGACTTCCCTTCCGGTCCAAGAACCCAAGGTGGGGGCAGGCACCCCAGCAGGCGCTGGACACCCAGGAGGGCGGGTGGAGAGGGACTGGCAGCTCCATGTGCTCCCAAGTGGGAAGAGAGCATGGAGGCTGGGACGGGTTTTCCTGGTGCTGCCAGCAGGCTCTAGTGGGGGTGGGGTGGGGGGAGGGGTCACCTGTCCTACCTGGAGGCCTGAGAGGAGAACGGGCTGAGCAGAGCTGTGGAAGCTGATGGCAGTCCTGATGGTGGCACAGAAGTGTGTAGGGCCACCCCTGGAGCAAGTAATGCCAGCCTGGTGCTGACACTGAAGCCAGGGCGGCAGACTGAGATGGGTGCCCTGAAGGGAGGGAGGGAGGGAGTGCAAGCCGCAGGACCAAGGGGGCTTCCTGGACTGAGGGGTCAGGAAGGCTCCCTGCCTGGGCTGGACCTAACCAGGGCAGCATTCTCAGCCTCCACATGATGTTTGTTTGGGACCTTTGTTTGGGGAGCCATCCCCAGCAGTGGGGGAGGTTTAGCAGCACACCTGGTCTCTACCCACTACGTACCAATAGCAACCCCCCCCATACCAGTTATAACCCAAAATGTCTCCAGACATTGCCAGATGTCCCCTGGGGGGCACGTGAGAACCACTGAGCCAGGGGAGCAGAGCATTTGGGCAGAGGGACCCAGCTGGGCAAAGGCCTGGAGGTAGAAGGGAGGTGGGGTCAGTGGGAGATGAGCAGGGGCTGGGGCTGCTTCGTATCGGATCCTGAAGGTCACTGTGAGGACCTGGGGCCTTTCTGCTGAGTGACGGGGCACTGGCTGCAGTGGTCCAGGTGGACCAGGGAGCCCGTTGAGAGGGATGACAGCAGCCTGGCCCTGGAGGTGGTAAGAAGGGCACAGACTCCAGGTGTGTCGCCCCCTCCAGCCCCAGACCCCTCTGCCAGTGTAGGGGTAGGAGCAGGGCAGGAATTTTCTCGGGGCCTGGTCCCTGGACAGACTCAGGGACATTGACTTTGCTGCCCAGAACATGGTCCTGGGGTGGGGTTGGGGGGAACTCCTTGGTGTGGAGGAGAATCATTGCTAATTAAGGCTGTCATTGCTCAAGGGCGGCACTCCATCCTGTTTGGAGGGGACACCTTCCCCTTCCAGCGCTGTTTACCTACACTGATGTCAGTCTTCTCCAAAAACAGCAGCTTCAGACAGCTGAGCACCGACTCTGTGCCGGCCCTGTGCCCAAGGCGCCCTGGGCTCTCCTGCACTCTGATGACCACCTGGCTGTTACTATTATTTGCTCCATGTGTGGTCAGACGTTAAAAAGGGCTGGGTCTGGGACCCAGGGGAGCCACTACCTCCAACCTCAGGGGGCTGTCCTTGTCTCCCCCCTCCTCTCCCCCACCCAAGCCAGCTGATCTCCACTGGCTGCATGTGGAATCTTCCCGGTCCAGGGATCAAACCCCCTCAGCTCCTCACGCTTGCTAGCGAACCTCCCTGCCTTCAGAGCCTTAGCAGATGGTGTCCCACTGCCAGGAACGCTTTTCTCCAAGAGTTGACCTTCCCGCATGTCCCAGCATCACCTCCCAGGTGTCTGTCGCCTGCCCTGCCCAGTTTAGCCTGGTGGCACCTGGACCCCTATGTTCCCAGCGTGCCTTTCCTGCATTTGTAGTGACAGGTGTGTGGCATATTGACCTGTCTGGCTCTTGCACTAGACGCTGAGCCCGGTGAGGGCAGAGGCCAGTTTGTCCCGCTTCCCTTGTGCCCTCCTCAAAAGTATTCCTGAGCCAGGGCGGCGACAGCTCCTTTGGGAGCAAAGGCTGTCACCGGCTGCACCCTCTCACAGGTGTACCGGAAGGCTTGCTGAGCTGTATGCTTCCCCGGTCGGGGCTGATGTCACTTCCCTGCTTTCGAATCCCTCGTCTCTGGCCGTCTCAAAGCACTGGCTCCTTTGATCTGTGAGCACTTGCTAAACACCCAGTGGTGCTGGGTTTCTAGAACAGTCAGTCACCTGGAACAGACGCTCTTTCAGCCTCCACCATGGTGGGGTCACAGGTCTCGGGTGCCGCCTCTCCTGCCTCTCAGGTTCCCTGCTTGAGGGACTGGCTGGCTGGTAGCAGAGGCACTGAAGGTATTAAATGGAAGCAGCTGGGGTGAGCAAACAACGCCGGTGGCATCATGAGCCAAAAAAACCAGCAAACGCCAACCGGCCTGTTTTTCACTAGGATGAGGGCGGGCCCCGTCAGGCTTAGGAACTGATTAAAAATAGACCCAGTGGAAGACCCAGCGAGAGCCTGTGAACCATCAGGGTCCCCAGCAGAGTGTCCCATCGTCTTGCTTTGTCTTTCAGGGCTCTCGGGTCCAGCCTTGCTAAGCCGTCCCCACGCGAGACCTTCCTGCGGAGCCAGCCCCTGCCCCCACAAGCACTGACCATGTCTATTATGGACCACAGCCCCACCACGGGAGTGGTCACGGTGATCGTCATCCTCATCGCCATCGCGGCCCTGGGGGCCTTGATCTTGGGCTGCTGGTGCTACCTGCGACTCCAGCGCATCAGCCAGTCGGAGGACGAGGAGAGCATCGTAGGGGATGGCGAGACCAAGGAGCCCTTCCTGCTGGTGCAGTATTCGGCCAAGGGACCGTGCGTGGAGAGGAAGGCCAAGCTGACCCCCAACGGCCCTGAAGTCCACGGCTGAGCCGGGATGCGGAGGCTCCTGGGCCCGTGTGTAGCCAGCCGGGAGAGGCGTGGGAGGGGCGAAACCACAGACATGCCTCCGCCTAAGAGGAAGGGTTGATACTTGCTGGCATGGCCTCGCCAGGCTTCATCATCGCATGCACTGACTCCCGGGGCCCCAGCGGTCCGGCTCTGGGGCTCGCTGGCCCTGGGCAACCCCTCGGCGTCCTGGTGGGACTGCCCATTGCAGGCAGTGGGCAGACCTGACCTAGCCGGGGCTCTTGGCCCCGCAGCGCTTTTGTTACTTGAATGTTTAGCTGAGCCTGTTTTTGACGGAGCTACTACTACTGTAAGGCGTGAGCTCACAAGCCTGTGAACTGTAAATAGGCCCCAGAAGCACGCGCTTAAGCCTCTTTTGCTGATTTTTAAAAATATCGCGCATAGAGCACATGGGACTGTCCGAACTAAGGCTAAGCTGAGTCAAGGCAGTGGGGAAGGGTGACTTTAGATGTGTGAGGCCCACATGGCACTTGGCAGGGGCCTCTGATACACGTGTGTGTGCGCAGAGGACGTGACATGTCGGTGTTAAGCCTCGCAGCCGACCCTCCGGGGTGCCTTGGTGGTTTGCTTTATGAGCGATGAATGGGAGCGGCGGCGCGACCCGCCCCCGTGCCCCGCCCCGCTAGCTCCTGGTAGATGAGGTCGTTAAATGTCTGTTCCCTGTTGCTGGTGGAGCGATTGCAAGGAAGCTGCTGCGGCTGCTTGGGAGCCGGTGAAGGACGAGTCAGGGCACGAGTCCCGAGGCTGCCAGGCGTCCCAGTGGCAGAGCAGTTTCTGGACACACACCCCCCCCCCGCCCCCCCGCCGTGGTCTTGAGCATGCTGGGCGCCCCGCCCCCCACCCGGCTTTAAAGAGCGCTGGCTTCGCTAGAAAACACCAGAGCTGCCGCCTTCACCTGGTATCCGAAACCCTAGTGGCCCAGGAAGGGGAGACAATGGCGGTTTTGGTTTGTTGTATTTAATGTTTTCTGCACTGGAGGGGGGCGGGGCTTAGTTGCCCTCCTTTCCCCCTCCTGCCCTTTTCACAGATCTGCTTCCTTTCCGCTCAGATTCCCACACACCTGCTCGATTTCACTGTCCTCAGAGGGCCACCGACAAGGGGGTCCCCTGACCTTGCTCTGAGAGTGCCCAGTGTCGTTTCTTGGGTGCCTGAGGAAGCAGGAGCCCCAAGCAGCTTGTACTTAAGCGGGCGGGTCCGGGGAGAAGGGGCTTAAGGTTCAGGACTTGGTTTTTGCAAAGATGAGGAGCTGGATGGCCATCGACACCCCCCACCCCTCCACGGTGTCCCTTGTGTGGACTTCAGTGAACTCGGGTTTTTAATTACACCACTGTAAACAATCCTAAACGATTATTAGATGGTGACTTGTGTCCGCATCCTCGGGATAAACGAGGCCAGCCCTGGTGGAGCTGCAGAGCACTGGCCCCCAGCACTTGAGCCTCCCGCGGCAGCAGAGGTGGGGAGCACCTGGCTAACCCCAGGCTGCCCCCGCCCCGTCAGAGCTCCCCCGCAGAGCTCTGGCCTCCTGGGCATGCTGAAGGCAGCTCCTCTGGCCCCAGCCAGATCTCCCCTAAAAAAGGGAACTAATCCAACTTTCTAGAACCCCTAGGAGAGAGCTTAGGGAACACTTCTTTTAGCAGTGTACCCCTCAATTAAGGGTCCAACCTTAAATGATAGCTAGCAGGGAGGGGAGGGGTAGCTAGTTAAAAGACAATCTGAGCTGAAGGCAGGATTGAGACAGCACAGGAGGCTACTGAGGGATCCTTAGAAGGTGGCCGGGCTTTAGAGCAGGGGAGATGCTGCTTTTGGTCCCCACCTGGGGATAGCCAAGTGTCAGACTGGAGACCAGCAGAGGCAGCTCACAGGGTGTGGGCTGGAGGGGGGTGTCAGAGGTTCTAAAGGGGTCAGTTGGAAGGTGAGGGAGGTGTGCTTTCTAATGGAGGACATAAAACTGGGGCAGGTGTGGGGGTGTCTGATCCATTACCCTCGCGTTTCGGAGCTTCGGGCTTTCTACCTCTACTTTCTGCAGCTGGCGGTCAGCACCTGAGGCTGTCTGTCCTTCCCCCAAGTAACCGAAGCACTTGCCTTTTCAGTCCCTGAGCCTGACCCTGAAAACGACCACCACCTGACTGTCCGGTTTGCCCCGAGCTTCTTACCATGCCCGTGCGTTTCAGTTTTGAGAAGATGAAGCATCACTTTCTCCTTAGTTTCACTCTTGGAGGGTCCTTATCCCTTGACGTCTATGCCTCTTGCACCAGGCGTATCAGCATGGTGTCAGTGCCGGGTCGGGCACAGTGGGGCACGAGCGGGGTCTCCGGGGGAAGTGGAAGGACCCATAGGACTGGTGACCAGCCACACAATAGCTCTCACTGTTCTTCTTTGTCAATAGCTACTTTTTTAGCATAGACACCAGAGCCACCACTCCAATGGCTCAGTTAAGTTATGACCTCTCATTGAATTCTTTCTGAATAGCCCAACTGTTGCATCCAAGTTTCCTGACTTGTCAGTCAGGACGTTAGCCTTTCATCCTGCGTGTCATGGCAGAGCAACAGGAGGGGGATGGGGAGGGAACTCCGACACTGAGCCACTGAAACAGGGACTAACTTTTCTGACGAATCTTCACATGGACTGTGCTACTGTTTTTGTCTCAAAGCTACCAAGTTTGTGCAATAAGTGGAGGGGATGTCACCCCTGTTCAATAAAAGCTGAATGACATTCAAGTTGATTTTCTAGACCACTGAGAAAATCTTTATTTACAATAAATTTCAATAAAATTTGCATAAATATATTCCCAATGTACAGTTTTCTCCTTTGATTTCTTCATGTCATTTTCCAAAGTCAGTCTGTCCGGTTCTCGGGGCTCCTCTCGGAGGCCAGCGTGGAGCTGACGTTGGCAGGCGGGGGGGCGCTGGTGGGCAGCCGGGGGGCGCCCGGGGGCTCGGGGTGCTCTGAGCGCGCCCTGCTCGGCGGCACGCGGTCGTCCGCCCCGTCCCTGCCCTCCAGCTTGCGCTCCATGGCGGCCACCAGGATCCTGAGCCACGTGTTCTCCGTGAGGAGGGTCTCCGAGGCGTCGGCCAGCTCCTGGAGCCTGCGCGCCACGCCGTCGAGCTCCCGGGTCTTCTGCTCGTACAGCGCCCGCAGCTGCTCGCTGTGCAGCCGCAGCAGGCCGTGCTGCCGCTCCAGCGTGTGCTGCTGCCGCAGCAGCCGGTGCTCGTCCCTGCGGGCGCCCGCGAGCCGGGCCTCCACCTGCGCCTGCGCCCGCTGCAGGGCGCCGATCTCCGCCCGCAGCGTCCGGACCTCTCTCTCCAGGTGGGCAATGTGCCCCTGCTGCAGGGCCGCCTCGCTCTGAAGACACTCTGCGGTGGGAGGGCCAGCCAGGTTCCCGGGGGCCGAAGCCGGGTGTGAGTGATGCAGGATGAACCGCAGCAGGTTGGGAAGGGTGATGGGAAGGTCTTCAGGGTATTTCACACTTAGGTCCTTTCTGGGGAGAAAGGGGGAAGGAATGAAAGATCACACAGCAGCGCCTATGTTCTTAGTCTAAAACCAGGGTGCCTGCGAAGGTCAAGCTGCTGTTTCCTACCAAAAGGAAGTCCGCAGGGAAAATGTCATCTGGAAAAAAATGTTCTACACAGCTGAGGATGTCCCCTGTGCTGGTTCTGTAATTAAAGTGGTTTATCTCAAAGGTGTGTCTGCCTCTGAGGACAAAGAGCTCAGGCTCTGTTCACAACCTTCCAGGAAAGATAAGAGCTCCCAGGCCTAAAGCCAGTGGTGTGTCAGGAAGAGTGTCCTGGGGCCAGATCGCCACCATATCATTCTTGTGGCCATCAGCAATGCTGGGTGAGATGGGGAAAACCTCCAACACTCAGCCTGGCTCTTGAGCAAGCATTTATTACACATTATCTGAGCAAGAGTTCTCAACTGGAGTGACTGTAACCCCAACCCTTCGAACACTGGGCAACACCTGGAGATACTTTTTATTGTCATGATGGGGAAGGTGTTACTGGAGCCCCACCTTTGACAAACAGACTGAAGAAAGAAGGTTGCCCAGCCCTAAGAAAAGACAAAAGGTGTTCTATCAGAGGGTAGCCCTTTCCCTGTGAAAGAAAATCACAGGGAAATTAAAACCAGATATGCCCCATTTTATGTTTATGGAAACTTTCAGGTAAATGGAATAATTTTTTTAAAATTTTGGGGGTAAGCACATAACCATGTCTTCCTTTAAAGCATAGTTTCCTTAATGTGTAAGCTTTCTCCATTGGGGCCTCCCAGCCATTCAATCGACAACTGAGAACTCCCTGGCCCCTGTGAGGAGCAGGCGAGGATGGGCAAACAGAGGTTGGATCTGCCCCCAAGTTCTGCAGCACAACCTGGTCTTCGAGGACACAGCAAATGTGAACCGTCCCCAGCAAAGAGCTTAGTGTGTGTATCTGGGGACACAGGGCAGAAAATGACACTGGTAAGCATGCTGTTTTTCAGTGTCTGGAACAATCTCCATGAACCTATCTGAAGGGTGTGCTAAAATACTTTTGAACTCCTTAAGCAGCAAGGACACAGAGCATCAACAAGTTGCTTCCCAAATGGTAACTGTTTTGCAGGAGTGGTGGTAAAGGTCCCACTGTTTATCTGACTCTCCTGGAAGTTCACCAAGAGCACGTGTATGCACCTCTAGCACGTAATAAAAGGCCAAATGCAAACTGGCCAATGGGCTATAATACAGAAGGAGGGCAGGCTGCTCCTTTAAAGAAGCAAGGTCCTTCCCCAGGGGCCACGCTAGAGTGAACAAACCCCTTCTACTTCTAATGTGCTTGCCCATGGCCGGGCCAGAGCACCTGCCTTGTGAAAGGTCACACAGAAGACATGATGAAACAAGAGTGGCTCTGAGATTCCCCTGAGTGGGAAGGTGGCCCTGCAGGAGAAAGAGGAGGCCCAGGTTGCACACTGCAGCAGATGACAAGCTCTCTCCTACGGTTTCACTTTCATGATTATTAAATCCAACGTGCTCATTGAGGGCAATTTGCAAAGGGTGTAAAAAGCACACAAGAGGCATTCACCAGACCACTTGGAAGCCTCACTCCTGCAAAACCATCACCATCAACGCCTTGATACCTTCCCTTCTGCACTCATTTTAACCCAGTGCATGTGTAAATTTATATTTTACCAAAACGCATATGCACTTTTACATTCTCTTCACGAAAGATAACACAAGCATGTGACTGTGAGGAAGGTCTCTTTTGCGAGTTGTCAGCTCTCTGCCCATCTACCTTCTGAGTAAACTGAACATTCACATTGGACCAGCTAGAAAGGAGCTTATTCACTTCTGATTACCATTTCTTTTTAGGAAATAAGAAAAAAATTCTGTTCCAGGGCTGCACTGGTGGCTCAGTGGTAAAGAACCCGCCTGCCAATGCAGGGCACATGGATTTGATCCCTGATCCAGGAAGATCCCACGTGCCATGGAGCAGCTGGGTCCGAGCGCCACAACTACTGAGCCTGTGCTCGAGAGCCATGGAGCGCCAACCACCGAGCCCACGTGCCCTGGAGCCGTGCTCTGCCACAGAAGAAGCCACAACAAGAAAGCCTGCGCACTTCAACTAGAGAGCAGCCCCTGCTCGCGCAACTAGAGAAAACGCACATGCATCAACAGAGGCCCAGCACAGTCAAAAATAAATAAATCTTCTATAAAAAAGAAAATTTCCATCCCAGGGCAGTAGGACTTTGGTTCTCAAGCGCTCACTGTTGAACTAGAGCTGGACGGTCTTCTCTATTCAGTACCTACTTCCTTGACTTTTCAATTCAGGGAAACAAGAAGGGGCTGCAGCACCCTCCCTGCAGGGCAAGGGCAACTCCCTCGGGCGGCCTCAGAGCGAAAAGCGCGCCCAACCCAAACACGAAACCATCTAGCTGCTGGGAGCGCCTTCGTGCAAAGGCATGTGCTGGGGGTTATGACTTCACTGCTTTTTCAAACTAGGCTTGAAATTTGAAAAATGAGGCGTTAATCTCCACACCCCACCTCTGTCTCACACAAGGTGAAACTGCTTGTGTCCTTGTCCACGTTTCCTGGACTGTGTGGCACTTGAGATGCTTCTTAGAAAGAAAAAGGCTCATCACCACACAGTGGTGGAATGGGGTGAGTCACGCTCCGTTTTTAGTGCGTGATCTGACAAGACCCTACTACCACAGAAAGTGTACCAGCAAAAATTCTTTGAGATAGAGAGGAAAAACCAAGGAAATGAATCAGTACACACGAAGGAAGCACTCTCCTTAGAGAAACACGCGAAGCACGACAGTGGCTGCAATAAATAGTAAAATCAAGTGCCAGAAAACAAAACACGTGAGTGAGACAGCATTACTAAACTCATCCTGCGAGTGCTTTTCCTGAGGAGATATTGTCAAAGCCATGTGACTGGGTCTCTCAGGACCCATCCTTTTAAAAACAAAAAGGAATTTATACAAAGAGAACATGTGGTTTGTCAGGCTTTAAAAGGCCAAGAGTTAATTTCCTTTCTACCAAAACATCCGGATCCATGTTCGCTGACCGCCAGGTCGGCGTCCTTTCGCTAACCTAACAGCCCATCCCTGTGCCTGGGCTCTCAGGCAGGGTGCCCTGATGGCTGACCTTGCAGCGCCCTTAGACGAATGTGAAGAGGTCAAGGTGACAGCCCTTGAAGTGACATTCACGGGGAGAAGGCTCTGTGAGCCCTAGAATGGGGGTGCAGTGGGTGGGAGAGCCTGTTTCCTCCCTGCACCAGGGAGCTGAGGAAGCCATCCGCAGGGTTCAATGAGAAATGAATGACTCACACGGAAGCGGGCAAGTCGGGCCTGAGTCCCCGAGCGCCCAGCCACGAGCTACTGTTTTGCCCACTTGAACCTGGGGCTCCTTGCTGTCAATCTCAGCACACACTGTGTGCTCATAAGGCCAAGAAGGTGAACCAGTGCCAGTGGCCACATTCGTGCTTGTGTCAAACACACTCCGGGAGGGGCACATTGATTAAAACCACCACACCTGACACCGCAACACCAAAGCCCTTTCCCCCTTGGTCCCTAGTGGAACATGTTTCAAACAATGCATTTTATTCTAAATATTTTAGTAATATATAATGATTTACGTTTCACTTCTGTGAATTACCTCAAACCCATTTCATTTCTGGCAAAAGAATCCCATCTGCCCAAATACTAAAAAAAAAAAAAAAATTCAGCATTACCTGTTACAGGGAAAAAATAAGACAGTAGGAAGACGATCAACCATGAATTCCCAAGGAAGATCATTCTGAGATACATCGATCCTGGCAAAGGGAAAGAACAGAAAGCATAAAAGAGTGGCCCAAGAAGCTCCAACCTGGAACCTGAAAGCATTTTCTCAAATAACATAAGGACCAGGAGCACCGTGTGCGCCACATGGACGGGCCCCGGGCAGTGAGCACACCCCTGGCAGACACAGTGCCCGCGAGAAACTCCGAGACTTCCGGGACAGCCAACTGCTCACCTGACTCACTGAGGGAAAGGCAGTGGGGTGCTTTTTAGATTTTTTTTTTTCGTTGATGTGGACCATTTTTAAGTCTTTTATTGAATTTGTTACAATATAGCTTCTGTTTCATGTTTTGGTTTTTTGGCCAGGAGGCATGTAGGAGCCTAGCTTCCCAACCAAGGATCAAACCTGCACCCCCTGCATTGGAAGGTGAAGTCTAAACCACTGGACCACCAGGGAAGTCCTGAAATGTAATAACGTCTTGAAAGTAAAAGTGAATTCCAAACAAAATAAAAAAGCCTGACACCTGACAGGTAATCCACCTAACTGACAGAATGTGGGCAAGTACGTAACCCGTGAATCAGCTCCAGAAGAAGGACATCACTGCGCAAAATACATCAAGCTTTTGAAAATGTAAGAAAAGTGGGAATGAAAGATAACACTCTATATTTTGTAAGTCTAGACAGAGACCAAAAAAGTTGTACTTTCTTAGCAGATTTTACATTAATTTTCTAATACAGGAAGTGCTATCTGGGCTAAATTACCCAACCTGTGCGCTTGCTTTCTGCTGAACTAGGTGGAGGCACCTCTTCAGCCGGCACTGAGATGGACCTGCAGGAGGGCCTGCCCACTCGCCCCCAGGACTGCTCAGCTGAAGCAAAAGGAACATCCTAGAAGGAGGAAGTGGACCTAGGCCAGGTGTCAGTATTCACAAACAGTACGTACAAAAGATGGAAATGTTCTGAATCATTAACTCGACAGAAATTTTCAGAATGTGTAATTAGGAGCGAGAGAAATCAGTGCCATGCATTTGTCCAGAAGGATGAAATTCACTTAAAAAAAAATGACATAACCAAATCATAACGGTTTTAAATAGCTTCACTAACAAAACAGCCCTCCCGCCTCCCCCTGTGAAAGGCTACAGAGACCATCAGTCCTTTTTTTTAAGCAAGTGGTTTATAATCAAACGCTTTTTCTCCTGATTTTTTACTTCGACGAAAAACTAAACTGTAAAATCAAAAAATATATTTGTAAACATCCCCTCAGAATCCCACTGGGCTTATCAGGACCTCCTTTCTGCCATTCCCATTCAAGTTCTGGTGTCTATGCCTACATACTCTGAAGACCAGCAGTCGTATTTCATATACTATTCTTTTCAAAATTAACTGTATGAAAAGCATTGTTCTAATGAAGAGGTAAAAATCCCATCAAATGCTCAACCATAATTTATGTAACCATTTTTCTCCTGTCAGATATAAATAACACTGCAATGATGAGCACACGCTTCTCTGGGAGTCCCATTTCCTTAATTCCCCAAAGTGAAACTAACTGGGTCAAAAGTACATAACCATTTTTGTGACTTCTTACAAATGGTGCTAAAATGTTTTCCAAAAAGCTTATGCCAATTTACTTTCTCTATTAGCTACATCTGACTGTGCCAATTTCATTTGATTTTATCAACACAAGATCCTACCAATGGGAATTCCCTGGCGGTCCAGTGGTTAGGACTCTGCTTTCACTGCCCGGGGGACTGGGTTTGATCCCTGGTCCGGGACCTGAAAGCCACATGACGTGGCCAAAACAAAGACAAACAAAAAAAGATTCTACCACTCAAGAGCATTCATTAATAAATATAAATGACATTTTGTTATTGTTTAAATTTACATTTACTAGATTATCATTTCCCTACTTGTTTATTCACTCTCTCCTGTTAGGTGGAAAGTCTGTTTTGTGACCTTTCTTTCACACTGCACTCCTTCTCAGCTGTTTCTCCCTCCATCCCCCACTTCCTCTGTGGTAAAACATACATAACACAAAATGTACCATCGTAACCATTTCTAAGTGCACAGTGCTTTCATAACGCTGTGTAACCATTACCACCACCTGTCTCAAGCTCTTTCATCCTGCAAAACAGGAACTGACCCCACTCGACAACCACTCCCGTCCTCCCTGCACCCCTCGGCAACCACCATTCTGCTTTCTACCTCTCTGACTCCGACTACTCTAGGGGCCTGGTGCAAGGGAAACCGCACACTGTCTGTCCTTCTGTGTCTCCTTTCACTTAGCATGGACATCCTCGAGGTGCAGCCATGTTACAGAACGTCCTTCCTAAAAATTTTAAGGCTGAATAATATTCCACTATACATACAAACCACAGTTTGCTCTCAGCAGGTCTCTTAAACCACTTTAATTTCTCAGGGTCTGGAGTATGAAGGCCTGATTCTGAATCCTGATCCCTTATTTACAGGTCGCTTGACTCTGGGCAACCTGCCTGATATTTCTGTGTCTCAGATTCATCCTCAGTAAAAAGAGAGTGGTGATCACACCTGTTCCACTGACTGTCCTAAGGATTACGTCAGATAACGTGTCTATATAAAAGTTTCACAGCACAGTAACTCCTCTAGTGTGGCTCTAAATCATTATTTACAGCATACACAAAAGGAAAGACATACATGCTGGAAAATACAGCTCTTGTCCTTTTGTAAGTCGGTCTTCTGTATTTTCGTTGCACATTTTCCTAGTGAAATCTGTTCATCTTTCTTTCACTATTTGGCAAGTTTCCACCTCTCAAAGCAACCAGCAAATCCAATATTCTATTTTCTGTCATTTTCTCTGATTTGATCTTTTATATTTAATTCTACCTATCTGAAGGGGTTTTCTTGGGGAGGAGGGAGAAAGACGATATAGCTTAAATTTAAATAATTTTCCCTCCCAACTGCCTACCTTATCCAAAAACTCTTTGAGCATTGTTTTTTACAAAACAGTGATTTAAAATTCACTTGTTAAAAATAAATAAATAAATAAATAAAATAAAATTCACTTGTTTCGTGAAGATCCTACATACAGTGCCACGGAATCACACAACTAGAATACCACGTGGGTATTAGCCAATCTTTCCTTTTCCTTTTAGGAATAAGGAGGGAAACAAGGCCTGGTGGAGAGATTCACTCCAGGTCCCAGGGCTGGTTGACAGTATGTCAG
This sequence comes from Cervus canadensis, assembly GCF_019320065.1. Classification (NCBI taxonomy): domain Eukaryota; kingdom Metazoa; phylum Chordata; class Mammalia; order Artiodactyla; family Cervidae; genus Cervus; species Cervus canadensis. The sequence continues at coordinate 3,971,515 of NC_057417.1, read as the reverse complement.
AGACTGGCCCCCTTTTGCTGGGCCAAGGCCCCAGTGATGTATATTCCAGAAAGCTGGCTACTTGGGGGGCTGTCTAAGCAAACAGGTCAGCACTGCTCCCACAGAAACACCCTCGTGCTCTGATGAACTTGATCAGGGCAGAACACACTCAACATTATGCAAGGAACACTCAGTATTCACCAGGAAGACTCTGGCGCCAATGAGGTTTTGCTCACAGCTTCCCGCTGACAATCAACCCTGTCTTACCCAAGTCCACAGAAAACTGGCAGACCCTTGCAAGCCACGTGGCTAAGCTGGAAGGAAGAGTAATGACAGGCACCCAGCCCAGCGTGCAGCAGCATGGGCTTCCTTACCTCGCCACAGTGAACGTGTCTGAGGGCAGGAGCCGAGCTAGCTGGATGAAGACGTGATTGAGGGCTGGACAGAAGCCGCACCACTGTGCGTAGTAAAGTAGCAGCACGTCCTGTGGGAAGAAGTTGGCTGTTACTGCGCTTCTGGGGTCCTCACTGTCCTTAGAGCCCGGCAGGCATTCCATAAATGCTGCTCATGCACAAAGTACAGTGAAACCTTGATCTCTGGGTATTTTTAAAAAATATTTACTTACTTGGCTTCCCTGGGTCTCTCAGTTGTGACATACAGGATCCAGGTCCCTGATGAGGGATGGAACCCAGGCCCACTGCACTGGGAACTCAGAGTCTTAGCCACTGGACCACCAGGGAAGTTCCTGGTCTTTTGGTGTTTTCAGTTATGTGCTTTTTAAGGATGCTTTGCAATCACAAAAGCACCATGTAATTCACGCATGTTCTGCAATAAGGCTGTCATGTGGTCAGTCTTTTGTACGTCAGCACCAACTGCTCCACCCATGATTGCAGCTTTGGAAATTATTTTAATAGGGACAGATGGCTTGATTTCTGCCTCGCTCGATTCCATACCTGTTTCTGAAGGACTACTTCCCAGAAGGTATCAGTCGTCACTTCAGTGATTAAACGCTGAGAAGTGAACTGGGTAGAGTCACTTCCAATAAGATGCCTTTTCAGAGGACTGTAGAGAACGCTGAAGTTTTGAATGAAAGACTCTAAAAATAAAGAGAAAATGAGATCAGCTCTTCTCTTGGTATAAGGAGAGTAGCTGGCCCACTTTAAACTCTACACTTTAAAAAGTGGGCTGGCTTCACAGGCCCACATTTTTAACACTTTATGTACAGGCAGAACTCTGAACAAATCCACACAGGAGGGGACAGGGGGTTTGTATTGGCTGTAGTAACTCAGCAGACAGCACTTTAGCTAACAAGAGTTTCATGGTCTACTGTGCGTGGGCTAGGAATCCGACGCTCTTTTTTTCTAACACTGGTCCACAAGACACCAGAGACTGGGTAAGTCATCAACAAGTCACCATTGAGATTTCAACCTACAATACCAAGACCTTTAAGCCTAACTACCGATGCAGTGACTGCACGAGCTACTGTAATGTGGGAGGTGTTCACTCATTCATCTGAGGGTGAGGAGCTATGGTCTGTGTTTCCTTTACTAAAGTTCCTCAAGTTTCTTCTTTAATTAAAAGGTTAAGAGAAATAAACAACTATATTTAGTGGGAAAACAGCATAAATAAGGCCCATAAATAATCCAAAACCCTAACTTGAACCAACATTTTTACCCTCCCCACCGACGACTATGTCTTCAGATTCCTTTGTTTCATCTGAAGCAGCACTAATCTGAGTTTCATTTCTTTTTTTTTCCTTCTCTCTCCATTCTGAGGTCCTAGTGAACAATGGCAGGTTCCAGGGAGGAAGGAGGAAGGGAAGAAGGCTGAGTGAATACTAAAGAGAATCAGTCATCAACATCTGAATGACACTTAGATGGTTTTTTGAAACATAAAACCCAGAACTGTTCACTAATTTGAATGAGGGCTGAATTCTGAAACTGCCCCAGAGACGGCTGACTTGAGAGTCACCTCTCCAAAACAACACGTTGGATGTTTCTGTATGAAGACTTTGACAAATTTTGTCATCAACCACAGGACAGAGAACAACAGAACTAGATGTTTCAGAGTAGATATAGAAGATGAAAAGAAATCAGAAGACGGCTTCTTTTAGATCACCCTTAATTCAGCGTGCACCCATCACGAGCTCACTGGATGCTTGAATATCAGCACATGAGGCAGGAAAATCCAATCAACGCTTACTTTAAAAATACAGGCTTGCTTCATTTTAAGAAAACTCAGTACACCAAAAGGTAACTTCAGGCAACATGAATGAGGAGCAAGGTGTGATATCAAAAGTGGACGCACTTCATTAAGTGACTATTCACGGGGTTTCTCTACACACTCAGGAGGCTTCATGTTTTAGAATATAATTTGATGTAGGAAAAATAAATCACCATTTACATAAGTCTTTTCAAACGTGTCTAATGTAGGAAATAAGCTTCATCTGGACTTAAAAAGACAGCACTTAAAGTGACTAATATTTAGGGGTTTTGAGTTTACTGTTACTTTCATGCTCTCCAAAACTTGAAAATGAAAGGTGGCCCTCCCCACCACATTCCTCCTGTCTCCACTTGGCAAACGCCGACTTTCCCCCATGGTTCCACCGAGGCTGAACTAACACAGCTTTTGAATTCGCACTTCCTTGTCTGCACATCAAGGATGTCAGCGAAGCCCTGGGAACAGGACGTGTGGGCTGGGTCACTGCCGCTGCCAGGCTCTAAGGGCAAGCTCGCGGGGCTTTCCCAGAACAGTGATTTACCCCCTTCCCAACCCCGCCCCCAAAGTGGGTCTTGCTGGTTTGCAATCTGACACTTGTTTATTGCACTTGACACTTGCTTGTTACCATCTAGGCACCCAAGGTCATAGCAGTATTCCTCAACTTGCTAAAAAAGAGCAGCAGAACAAATTAGGTCTGGGGGCCCTGATATGTAGTTAAACCTGCAACACAGAAGGGGGCCAGGCAGTTCTGTCATTCCGCTGCTTTCTGTGAAGCCCCCGGCAGGGCTGTTCATCACCCCCGGGGGAGTTACCATAAGACCCACTCGCCACCACCCTGCCCGTCACTGTGGCCAGGTTCCCACCTTGGAAATGTGGCAGGCACTGCCAATCTGGGATGCTGGACTCTTAGCCCCCAAGGGCTAAGTGACCAACTTGTCCAGAATTCAGAGTTAGGAAGTTTCGGTTTCATTTAACAGACAAAATTAGCTTCTTTTAAAATTACAACTGCAGTGTGAAGATTTAAAATGAGCTAGTAAGAGCCAACCGTCATGAGATCCCTAAATAACAGTCCCCTATGGAAAGTTAAGCAAAGTGTTAGGCTTGGGGAAGGAAACGGCCCACGGTACCTAGGGTGAACTTCATAAGAGCCTGTTTTGGATCCAAGATATAGTGAGACTCTTCCTTCACGTCAACGATTGCGGCAAATTCCTTCACCCGAGCAGCGCTCGGAGCACCCAGCCTCTCCGCGTACAACCAGAACAGATTGGAGTCCAGAAGGTAGATGTTTAGGGTCTTGTTGGTTCTGCAGCTCAGGCCTGTGAAGCTCGAGCTGTTTGCCTCCAGCTCAGGAAAGAGATACCTGTTCTCCTCAATGTGAGGAACAGAGCCCAGGCTGTCAACCTCGCACTTCTTCTCCAGGGAAGAAAATGCAATGGGCGGGGTTTCAAAGACACCTTGTTCCGAATCAATGAAGCCTGCTACGCCCCTGTTTATGGTCCTGCAACATGCGGTGTAGTAGCTGAAAGGGCTGTAGAAACTTAGAAAATTGCTGCATTCTATGCTGCCTGATGCCACATGATAAAAGGTTTGCTCCTTGAGGTAGAAAGAATCCAGAGCTGCTGCCATCTCGAAGAAGCTGCACTGGGGCACGGTGACCGAGCTCGGCCTGAGGCTGCCGGCCGTCTGGTTGACACACAGCTCACACACATTGTGGGTTCTGGAGATGGAGTGCCACCGCGGCAGCACCACCGTGTTGCAGCAGGGTGACGCCGTTATCAGCGGCGGGTCCGGGAGCCGGGCTGGGGGCTCAGGTGCCAGGGACTTGAACACCGGGGTGTCCACTCGTCGCAGGTGCTGGAGGAGCCGCTCCACCACCTGGTCCCCATGACAGTTGTTGTACTCCAAGGCCACTTCGGTGATCTGAAACACAGGGCGGAGTGCGTGAGAGGCATGGGGTGGGGCAGGGGACCAAGGAACTGACCCCGGGGCTCACAGGCCTGATGAGCATCCTGTCTGATTCAGAAGGAAGAGCCCTGGCCGGAAACAGCAATAAACAGGAAGCTGTCACACCTAGAGCTATTAATAGAGAGGTCTGGGTCACATTTCAGATCATGACACCGAACCACCTGTTTGGAGACAGAAGGGGTCTTAGAGGGAGACGTCTCAGCCTATCACATGATGAGGTGAAGCCGCTTGCCCCACAACACATGTCTGGGTCGTCGAAGAACCAGGAACAGCATCTAAGTCTCAGCCCCCAGCTGAGTCACCTTCCTTTATATCCTGAAACTCCTCCAGAGGAGGGCTTCATTCTTCCTCTTAAATATAACAGTCTAGCCTAAAAAACTCGCCAAGCACCTAACAAGTAGATCAACTATTTCACGGCATCTATGTTTCCAAATAAATTCATGCACTCGAGGAGCCCACGAATTCAACCTGTTCCAAACCATACTCCTCCATTTTGCCTTCCTGCTCCTGCACCACCCTCTCTGGAAAACGGCACCATCAAAGCAGAAACATCAGCCAACCCTCAGTTTCTCCCTGCGTCACCCATGCCTCCAGTCCGGCCAGCACTGACTTGGGCAGCGTCTCTTTTGCGTCCTCCGGGCCACTGCCTCGACTCGGCCTCACTCCTCACAGACCGCCATTCTCTCCCCCCGCCCACTGAGCCTCCACACTGCCACCCCTTATTTTTATCTTATTTCAGAGGAGCATGAGGCTCCTCTGCCAAACGACATTCAGTGGCTTCCCTTCTGGAGGGTAAAACCAAATACAGTCTGGCCCGAGTCTGCCTTTCCAGTTGGTCAGGGCCTCCTCTACCTGACAAGCCACAACACTCTCCCCAAGACCCTACACCAGTGGAGGCGACCCCACCCCAACCTGGGGAGAGGCAGGTTCCGCATCTTTCTAGTCCTAGAAGCCTTTCCCAGAGAGCCTCACAACCGTCTGTCGAGACACCGCTCTTCCCCACAGGCTCAGGGGTCCTCATGGGCAGGACTGGGCTTGATTTATCCTGCTGTCCCCCGAGCCTCGCCCAGAGCCAGGCTCGTAACAAAGGCTCGATAAACACCTGGTGAACAGAGGGCATCTCAGGGGAATGTACACACTCCCGCTTCTTGGTGAGATGATCCGCTTTACCCTGAGATCAGTGTTAGCCATTTAGATTCAAGTTTCATTCCAGGACTCTTCCGTTTCCAAACTCAGGACCTTTCACCACCCAACACCGCCCCAGTTTAATGCAAAAGATGAGCAAGACATTCTAATCCAGAGGCACTCATACTCCCTAAAACAGAACTGTACTAACTTAAGTCAAATCCCGCCATGGTTAGTTAAAGGGTGTTAAGTCACTCAGGATTTTGTTTCATTAAACAGGGTGCATGTGTGTGCGTGTGTGTGTAAAAACCATTTAGTACGTGCTTTTCCAATTTAAAAGAAAACCCATATTTTATAACACATGATACTTATGGACAGAGTTAATTTAAGACACATGTGTTTGTACAGAAAAACAAATTATTCGAATAGTTCTTGGGCATAAAAAAGGTTACTTTAAATGATAAAACCAGTGTTTTGGTCCCCCCCCACACACACACATGTACACACAAGAACATCTCAGTCCTTCTTAAAGGGTAAGGCTCCAACAGCACATTATACTGAAAAGTTCAAGCCTATGTGATTAATAAAGTGCCCAGCTGCCCTCTTGCCTCATCTTGGTACTACTTTATATTCAAAGACATAACAGATCACCACCCCCAGGCCCCCACCAAACCCACAAAAATTCAAGTACAGTTAGCCCTTCATATCCTGTATCTGCAATTCAAACAACATGGATCAAAAATATTGGGGGGAAAAAATTCCAGAAAACAAAGTTTGAGTTTCCTGCACTTAGGCAACTATTTACATAGAGACGGACAAGATGGGGGCTCGAGCCCTGGGTCGGAAAGATCCCTGGAGGAAGGCATGGCAACCCACTCCAGTATTCTTACCTGAGAAATCCCCAGGAAAGCCTTCCAGACTATGGTCCAAAGGATCATAAAGAGTCAGACATGACTGAGCAACTAACAGTCACTTATACAGTATTAGGTATCGTAAGTAACCTTAGAGGTGATTTAAAATACACAGGAGGACATGCATAGGTTATATGTAAATGCTATGCCATTTTACAATACAGAACTTGAGCATGTTTGGAGTTTGGGGTATACGGGGGTCCTGCAACCAAACCTCCATGGGTACCAGGGGATGGCTGGTTGAAAACCCCACATTTACTACAAACAACTTTAAATACTCTTAATACTAGAGCATCTTAGTAAAGTCAGAGTGCCTTAGTTCATAAAATAACTGTGTAGTGAAGATTTTCCAAAGAAATGAAGTTATTACTTCAAGTCCTCTCTAATCAGAATCGACAGAGCCATCTCACTTCCTCTTCTTCCCTCCTCTAAACCACAGGAGCAGCGCCCACTCAGAAGGCCCCCAGCGGTGATGAATCATGTCAGCAAAGAGGGTCCAGAGTAGCTGCGGGAGGGCCCTGGCCTGGCGAGGGTCCTGCCTCCCCATTCCCTCAGGAAGGCTCCTGAGAGGGCCCCGGAGAAGCAGCATCTGGTGAGCCTGGTCAGTGGCTCACGGACTTTCTGAAATTGGTTTTGGCCAATTAAGGGATCCTGGAGGGAAGGAAAAAATTAAACCCCCAATAAACCCAACTGAGCAATCCCAGGCGCTCTCTGCTGATTTTTATTGCTCTCTCTAAGTGCCTTCAAACGATCCATACACAAAATAAACTCACACCCAGAGACAGGCAACGCACGCAGAAGAGGCAGGCGGGATGGGCTGACTTCTGATGACGATCAGCTCTGTGAGCCACAGAAGGGTTAGGAAAACACGGGATCCCAAGGTCACCCTGCCACTGCTGGACTGAGCGTGGTCGGGGCCACCAGTCTGGCCAAATGCCTGCGATGACAGCACCCCCAAGGCCACAGTAAACCCCGCCTATGCTGTCCACTCTCTCCACACCTCTCCAGAGTATCAGTTGCCGCAGGAAGAGGGAACCTGGCCCATCTCCAAAGAGGCCTGGTTTGACCGCCCCGTCTGCTCTGCCTCACCCAGACCTGAGACACTGTCAGTAATGTGGCCGGAGAGGCCATGGTGGGTCCCCACCAAGAAGGCACAGGCTCTCCTGCCCACTTACAGGAAGGAGTGACACCACGGAACGCAGCAGCCACTTAGCGAGTAAGGGAAACCACTCTGATCGTGGAACGAGAGAAGAATCTAAGTCAGTGAGGTTGGCCTGTTGCTTCTGAGACGCCTCTTCCCACTGTGGCTCTTACCTCATCTATCAAAGGGTGACTCTCGGCTAAGGGATTAAAAGGTATGAATACAAAAAGTGCTGGTCCTTTCTTCAGCTCGTTGTTCAGCAGGAGACTCTTGCCGCCATGCGGCCGCAGCCATCGGAGGAGCGTCTCTCTGTTTTCTAAGGCCCACTTATAGATGTTCTCCGCGGTGTAGTTGATGACCTCCCTGGGAAAGACCTGGGAAGGAAAAACGCACAGACATGAGAGGCGAGGCGGGATCGCAGCACCACCCCTGCCCGGCCTCAGCCCTCTCTTCACAGGTGAGGAAAACGAGGCTTGGAGCGGCCTGGGCGGCTACACTCTGCCTCTGCCCCTCCAGACAGGGCGCTTCCCACAAGCGGCTTGGAAAGCAGAAGCTGCTGTGAGAGGTGACTTTCAGATCATGTGATTCATCTTCTCCCCTTTAGGCAGAAAAGATGAATTTGGCTGTCTATCAGCAAGTTTCCCAGCCTGCTGCTGGTAACAGTGGCCTCTACCTTCCTGCCTAAAGCGATTGCTAAGGAAAGAGAAATGGCTGGGGCCAGGCCACCAACGAGGGGGTCATTTTACCCTTGGGAAAATCATGTTTCCCTTGTCCCTGGGAACTTTCTGTTAGGGCAGAAGTTTGTATCTGCCTTGCTCACCTGTCTCCCCACCCCCATCCTCCGCCCCAGGGACTAGAATACCTGGCACAGAGCAGGAACTCAAGAAATATTTGCATGAAACCCTGAGTGACCTAGAACTTGTATACAAGGCCACGGATCATACTTTGTGTGTACAGAGTTAAGGAGAGATATGCCTAGATTTTTTTTGCTTTGTTTTTCTCTAACAAAGTATGTCAACATAAAATTATTTTTGAAATTCCAATTATATAAATTACAGGGTTTCAAACAAAACTCCCCCCAAAATGCTTGGAGAGTTCCAGAAAATGAGATATTTTATACTTTCCCAAATAGAGGTTTAAATTGACTTATAACAAGATGTCCACTGCTTTTACTTTAAAAAAAAAATACTGGTAACCCATTAATATTTCATTTGCTGAAAGGAATTCTGCTCTATCAATGAGCCACTCTTAAAAACTATGGAATTGACACCATGAATTCAGTATGTTTTTCAGTATCTTTCTCATAGTCCTACCTTCTTTTCACCATCTATTTTAAATTTCTTTCTCAGTACCAGTTACTATACATTAACATGATATACGTTGCTTGTAAAGCATGTTACAAAAGAAGGATGAAGGAAAATGATAGACAGCAGAAGCAGATGAGGTCCAAAGAAACTTAAGACAGAGGCACAAGGAGAATGGGCGGGCAGCAGGAGAAACCGTCAGATTTTGATTCCCAGAGCAGGATGGTGGGAGGTGGAAAAAAATGTTAATTGTCTTCATGAACATTTCTATCTGGAAAACATGGAATGTATTTGACTTTGGGAGTATAAACTGCAAGAAGTAAAGCCATCTGGGTTACTAGAGAAAGGCAGAAGCTCAGGGAGACAGCCGCGGGGGGCGCCCCTAGCAGTCCCTCCACAGGCAGAGCCTTGCACACTGAGCCGGGAGCGTGGGTTTAAAGGCTGGGCACCCTGGGTATCGGGGTTCGGGCCCTCACCCGACCCGTAAGTCACTGCCGCCGTCAATGGAGTCGGAGAGAGGACGCTGAGGAAAATAAACTCAGCGCGGGGCCTGAGCAGGCAGGAAGCAGTATCAGAGCAGAAGCACAGAACCAGGCACAACGCAGGTCAGCAGCTCAGAAACAGCGAAGCTGGGGCCAGGCCACCAATGAGCAACCAAGTCAGGGAACAAAGGCAACGCTGGAAAACCGCGGCGCTTGGGGCAGGGAGCCACCAGCGTCTCACTGTGACTTGACAAGAACTTCCAAGTCCATCTCATCAGCTAAAGGAGAAAAGCATGTCACGTGACTACTCTTGATAAATGGAACAGATGAACAAAGGATAACACGCCCAATGGAACCTTAACCTTTGACAACATGGTCCCAGAGGAATACTTCTCCAATACAGCAATTCTGCAATTTCATCCAAGAAGGAAAGCTAATAAGGCTGCATCAAAATCTAAGAATATAAACAGAACTTCTAGCTGTTAAATCCGAGAGCTCTGGGGCATGGGCTCTAGAAGGGGCTGAGGGGACTCGATTTGCATATAAAACCATGTGCACTCTCCTACAGACAGCGTCCACAGATTTCACCCAGTTGTCAAAGAGGCCTGTGATCTAAACAAGGTTAAGAACCACTGCACTAATAGAAACGTGATTTTAAAATACTTACAAGTGATGTGTTGAAATGTCTATGTAAATACACACTTCCAGAGTGTACTAAGGATACCAGTTTCGCAAGATGCTTATTTGTGATAACCCCAAATCGTACTGTTCCTAGGTAATCTGAAACAGAAAATTTTCCTTTATTAAAAAGAAAAAGCCTATGCCTTAAAACAACCACAAAACCCAGTGATCAAATCTTGACACACAAATTTCCCCAGAGCAAAGCTCTTTTTGGCCACCTAGCCTGGACAGACAAGGAGGAGCTGAAGAAGCCACCTCCTAAAACAGATCACACGTCTCCTCCAGAGTACCTGCCTCTGACTAGGACCTGCGCTGTTTCAGCCCCTGTTCCCCTACTCACGAGCCTCACTGAGAGCCCAGGCACATGCTATTCTCTCTGTCTGGACACTTCCATGCCAGTTCCTTCTCAACATTCAGATCTCGGCTCCCACCCCACCTTCTCTGAGGAGGCTTCCTTGACCACCTGCTTCCAGGCAAAAACACTTGAGAGGATGGTCTGTAAGGGGACACCAAGGCTCCCTCCTGACTCAAGCCTTCTCTTTACCATTACTCTAAGCTTTTAATAGCACTTACTAACATTTACATAATCCTACTGATTTATTTAGATTTTCTTTGGTCCAACTTCCTCTTAAAACCTTGTTTATTGCTGTTTACCCCAGCATCTACAGCAGCATCTGGGCATATGTGCATTGATCTCTTGAGCAATAAATGTTAGTTACACGAATCAATCTAGCATATACAAGGAATTCATATGAATTAGGAAGAAAAATAAAACAGGTACAAATGGGCAAATCACAGAAAAGGAAATGTAAGTGGCTAACTGCACTTAACCTATTTCGGAGGAAAGCAAATGAAAACACAATTGCCACTTTTCACCTTCAAAACGTCCCAGATCTGAGACAGAGGAAGTACCAGATACTGATGACCAGTAAAGAAATGAGTGCTCTGCTGCAAAGCTGGTGGAAAAGGCAGACTGGCAGCCACCTGGGAGAGCAATCTGCTGTGCTGTCCACGATGGAGCCCGGACACGGCCCGCAGCCCCCGATCCACTTCTTCGTGCCTACACGCGAGCCCTGAGTGTTATACCCAAGGGCAGTCACCAAAGTAATACCCAAGGAATTGCCTGCAGATGTTGAAAACAGTGGGGCAGGGCAATCTATACAGCCTGAATAGATTTTCTAAGACACATGTGAGTAAAAAAGTCAAGACACAGTGTACCTTTTATGTGGAAAAATCCCTCACACTTATAAAGTATGTTTTCTCCTACAGGCACATATGGTTACAAATGTATACAGAATCTGAAAGGATAATAAAAACTGTTTTTGTGTTGGGGGTTGGAGATCAAAGGGGACTTGATCCTTATGTGTGAAGCTTTCTTTTTCCCCCCAAAGAGTATATTTAATGTAATATTTGTGTGATTAAAAGTTGACTGAAATATGTAGTATTAAAAGAGGGTGCATAAAACGATGTAGGAAAAGGTACACTTTTTCCTACCCCCTTTCTGCTTTACTAGCAGATGTTAAGTAAAATATCAGTCAAACATTGTGTGCTACACTCAGTCGTTCAGTCATGTCTGACTCTTTGTGACCCCATGGACTGCAGTCTGCCAGGCTCCTCTGTCCATGGAATTTTCCAGGCAAGAATACTGGAGTGGGTTGCTATTTCCTTCTCCAGGTGATCTTCCTGACCCAAGAATCGAACCTGGGTCTCTCGTGTCTCTTGCATTGGCAGGTGGATTCTTTACCACTGCGCCACCTGGGAAGCTCTGACTCTATCTTATGAAAATAAGTCAAAATCACTTTAAAGTGTCCTGTGCACAGAGATGTTCACTGCATCATTGCTTACAGAGCAAAAAAAAAAAAAAAAACTTTAAATGTTACCAAGTGATATCTAAGTAAACACAGGAAACTTCTAACTTACTCACACAAGCCCACCTTCCAGCAGGGGTGGCCTCTTCCTCAGAGGAGGAGTGACTACTGAGGCTGAGGCGAGAGTGACTGTGTCCCTCACACCAGGCTGGACAATCTAACACAAACCTGAGGGGCTGAAAATGGCATTGAACCAAAGAAACACAAGAAGAATAAGCCCAAAATGACGGGAAAGCCTTATATATAGGGTGGATGGCAAAGGGTGGGGCGGGGTGGGCAATGGGAGCCAGAGAATGGGAGTGGGGCAGCCTAACCTTCCTCTCAGCACCAAACTTAGAACCACAGCAAAGTTTCGCAGCCTTCACAATCAAAACCTAGACTCATTACACCAGCCACTGTGTGGCGATCCAACGTGGAACACAAGCACTAACAGATAAACCTGACGGCGCTGCAAACACCACGCACCTCAGTGAGGGGGTGGTGGGGGGCGAGGACAAAGAACTGAACCAGAGAAGAGCTGCAAACAGTATCCTGACTGGATACTGTCAAGACAGCGAAAGCCAGGCTTCTCAGGGAAGGACAAAGAAGTTACATATGAAGAGAGGAAAGTTAAAGTAAACTCTGCAGTGTTAGACTGGAATCAGAGGAAATGAGAATAAACTTACAACTTTTAGTATAAACTTATGACTTAAGACACAGATAATAGATATAACAGAGGCATGCATGCGCGTACGAATAAACACATATATGTCTGAGCTCTCTACCTGCTGAAAGGGCCTAGGAGTAATGACACTGAATACCAAGAAGCCCCAGATCTGGGTTTCTAAATGTCATTCTCCAATAAAAAGAAGCTGATCCCAGAGCTGGGGCAAAGGCAGTACAAGATGAGCCTGAAACATCTTGTTGAGTCAGGAAAGAAGTGCTCATAAAAAGAGGAGAATTTGTTCAAGGGACACAGGCACCAACCCGAGACGCTAATGGCCAAAGCCGGAACAATCTGAGCAACAAAATAAACAGCCAGTATTTTTCAAAAGTGTCCATGTCATGGAGAGTAAGAAAACAGTGAGGAACTGTCATAGGAGGAGACTAAGGAGAAAAAATAATTAGCTGCAATGCAGGATCCCTGGAACAGAAAACAGACGTTACTGAAAACAATGGCAAAACTCAAATAAGGTCTGCAGTTTACAGACCTTCACACTGGACCAATGTTAATTTCTTAGTTTTGACAAAAGCACCACCACAAGTGGTTAAATCATGTTAACACTGGGGGGAGCTGGGTGAAGGTAGGGCGTTAGGAAACTCCGGATCCATCCATCCGCGCAACATCTCTGCAGCTCTAAGATTGGTTCAAATTTGAAATTTAAAAAAAAAAAAAAAAAGGCATAACATATAGGTTCGGATTCCAAAGCTGCCAGAAGAAAAGCAGGACCCAGGAGGGAAAATGCACTGGTAGGGAGCAAACACATCACCCTCCATCCAGTAGTAGGCTCAATATTGGCAGACCGCCACCAATAGAGAGAGCGGTGAAGGAGAAGCAGCCAGTAGGAAACTCATTTGAGAGTCCGCCAAAGTCACCAACATGATTTACTGGAGCAGAGGAATCAGGAGTGACAGCCTGACTCAAAAGCTGAAAGGGGCCATTCAAAAACTAGCTTAACTGCATTCATAAGAATGGACAGCCGCCTGCCCGGGGCAGATTTTAACATGCCCAAACATACTATAATTTCAAAACTATATTTTTCACACAGAAATTTACAAAAATCACACATTTTAAAAGTTCCTTCAGATAGTGGAAAGCTTGCTGGAAGCAGTTTATCTGTGCAGTCTCCTGTGTATAAAGAGCACTTGAATTAGCAGGCGAAGTTCACAGTGTAAGAATGACACACGAAAATAACACTTCTCATCTCCATATCCAGAACATTCTGTCAGGCAGGGCTCCAGGGCTTTCCACAATAGGGGTCTTTGTCAATTATAAAACGAATAATTTTGTCCCAAAATGAATGAAGCTTCAATATTTTAACTGAGGATTCTGAATGTACTGAATAATAAAAAACAAATTCAGAACCATGCTCTCCCCTCCCCCATCAGTGGGTCCAACAATGACATGAGCCTATTCAATTAATAACAATAATAATAAAATCTTAATAAATTCTGTTAGCCAGGTAACCAGCCAGCTACAGTCTATTAACCATCCAGGGAAAGGTGTCAGAAAGACGACTGCAACATGCAATGACATCCTGAAAGAACATCTCGGTGAAAGCAGGAGTTACTGAGCAGTTTCTGTAGCTGGTCACACAGACATCAAGGTGACCACAGCAAGAAGACTGGCTTGTCTGTTGTCTGCTACAAAAGTTGCTGAGTCCTTGGTCTGGTCTCCCTTAGCTACATGGCAACCTACTGGGCACACAGCCACCACTAGGCTCCCCACGAGACATGGGATGAGTGGAACGAATATATCATGGCACTTCGCTGTTTGCGTGCTTTGAGAAACAAATGGCCTTGCTTTGATCCATGAAACCTTGTCTATTTTCAGCACTTATTGCAGGTTTACCCCTTGCTACCTTTCAAGAGCTTAGGGTTCTTTTCTGTCACTCAGACAATGCTCTACCCCTGCCCCCCTCACCCCTCTGGGTGGAGCTTTCATTGACCTTCCACACACCACTTCACCATTTACCTCCTGGCAACAACCAAGGACACATCGAGAATGGAAAGATCTGAAATTCCATCTGGTTTCCACTCAGGCTCATCTGGCTCACTTGTGATCTTTCTGGTGTGCATCAAGGGTTTTGGGTTTTGGTCACTGCATAATGTTTTAATATCAGACTACTTTTATTGCTTAAAATCATGGCTTTAAATTCAATTTTTAACATTAAAACTTCAGTTTGGTATTAAGGTAAACTGCATTTTGAGGCAAGACCTCAGTGAGGCAAAATATTAAAATTCTCAAACATTCCAGAAAAGAACAAAAATTAGTTCCTTTTGTTAGCAAAAGGTTTTTTGTTTCCCTTTTTATTGAAGTATGGTTGATTTCTAAGCCAGTATGAGTTTCAGGTGTGCAGCAAAATGATTCAATTATATTTATACTTTTTTTTTTAGATTTTCCATTAATAGATGTTTAACTGCTTTCAAATTAGTAATAAAAATCTTGCCAGAAGCAAAGCTACACAATTCACACTCACCAACTAACAGACTACCAGGACACTGAAGCATTAGCTCAAGGAGGTGCCTGCAGGAGACTCAGTATCTTAGGATATAATTGCTTTTTCCCAGGATACTGGGATAACAAGGCCTAGGTCCTAAGCGCATGGTCCTAGGTGGTAGCCACTAACCACATGTGGCTAGCGAGCACTTGAAATATAAGCAACTGAGGGATTAAATTTTTTACTCTATTTGACTTTATTTAATCTAATTTGAAAGTGATACTCAACTCAGTTATAAGAAAACATTCAAAAGATGAGTTTGTAACTTTAAACTAGTATCATATTATAAATAAACTATATTTCAATAAAAATAAATACACAAAATGAAACAATATAAAACTATTTGGTATGTAAAACATTTTTTCAGCTGTAAATTGTATGAAATCTAAACACAGATCAAGTATTTCCAATGAACACTTAGCATCTGAATTGAAGTGTGCTGTTAAATATAAAAGACTTGGTTAAAAAAATGTAAAATATCTCAACAGTTTTTATGCTGATTACATGTTGAAATGCTAATAATTGGGGTACATTGGGTTAAATAAAATATAAATTATTCAATTGATTTCACCTATTTCTTCTTCAATTTTAAGGCCTACTAGAAAATTTTAAAATATCTCTGTGGTTCATGTTAAAAGTTCTACTGAACTATGCCAAGGTGACCATGATGAAAAAGCAAGATTCATGTAATTCAGGAAGATTAGCCTCAGATAAGTCCAACAGCCAGTAAGCCTTAATAATGGACAGTTACCTGAGAAGGACACATAAGACAAAGATGTTTTTCCGTGAAAACCTCTCTAAATCGTTATTTTAGAGAATGGTTCTTTTTAAGAATGTGTCCCATTCTCTCCTTCAGAAAGGAAAAGGTGGGGCTCTAGACCTTGTGACTCTGGGTATAAATGGCCGAGCTTCTGAAATTAATTCTCTCTCAGAGGCCTATATTAAACAGCATTTGGTGTCCTACAAAGTAAGGTACCCAAGGATATACTGAAAGAACGAGCAGACATGCTGGAACTGAATGGAAATTTTCACTTTGGGACTGGCCATCTGCTCTCCAGGAGGCTTCTACATGAGCTCATCTCTCAGGGATCTCAGGGCAAAACGGAACATCAGGTCGAGAGAAATACTGATACAGAACACTGCTAACAAATAAACCATCATATTCTTCAAAACTGAGTACCACTGGGTTAAGCCACGTAGGTTTTAACCTACATGGCTAACAAGTTATTTACTCCCTGGGAAAATTTTTCTCAATTCTTTACTCTGGGAGGTGGTCACATCCTCAAAGGCAAAATCTGTATTGTGGTTCCTCCCATGCCAGAAACAATTCTCATTTTACTCTATGCTCTGACATTTTTATTAACTTATGCTTTCCCACTCTTCCTTCCAAGGTTTTGGACAAGGAAAAAAAAGGAAGACTACAGGATTGTATTAAAAGGGATAACAACAGCCCCTCCAAGGTTACTTAGCGTTTCCACTGTAGTGACTCGGCATCAGCCACCAGATGATGACTTCACGCACTTCCAATGCTACACGCATTCATCAAAATAGAAAAATCTGCAAAGAAATACAACTGTATAGAAATGTTTGTCTTCAGTGCATGAACTATAACTACGGTTGGCATTTTTCCTGCAGAAATGTGACTCTGAGATTTGTTATATTGTCAATTTCTTTTTTTGGCTGTGTGGCATGGCTTACTGGATCTCAGTTCCCCAACCAGGGACTGAACCCAGCCCACAGCAACGAAAGCACAGAATCCTAACCACCAGACCACCCGGCAACTCCCTCAAAATCCTTAACGTAAAACACAAAGCAATTACGTAGAAAAAAGTCTGGCATTTGGGCACCACAGACACAGTATGCATATTCTGATGCTTGCCAAGATACTGCTGAACTCCAAGTAAACATGTAACTTCTTAGCAGTGATTTTCCTTTTACTTGTAAGTTAGGAAGGAGGGAAAGAAAAACATCATCCCAAATTCATCATTTGAGGGGAACATGAACTATAGAGCTAAACAGGCCTGTCCTATACACTAACATGACCATAAACATCCTCACACCACTGTTCTCACTTAGCCAAAGCACAATATTAAAATGATCAATTTGAATACACCTCTTGGATGTATTTCAATTAAGTTTCCTTTTTTAAAAAAAAGCCTCAGGGAGGGAAAGACTTCACTAAAGAAACATTATCTCCTTAGAAATTCCTCCTCCATCCCCTCTTATGCTGCACTTAGGGTCTAGCATTGGTGTCATATATATATATATATATTTTTTTTAATCATGCTTTACAAAAACAAAAACAATTCTTAGCTGCCAGATCTAAAAAAAAAAAAACAGGCCACAGGCCAGAGCATTTTCAAGCTGAAGTTTGCTTTAGAGGCAACTAGGGCAAAGCTCCCTTATGCTGCAGATGGGGAACCTGAAGAGTAAGAAGGGGAGACTGGGTGAGTCGTGGTCACACAGGACACCTGCCACTAACATAACTAATCAGGAGAGTCAGTCCCCAGCTACAAGTTAAGAAGATGCCACTAAAGTCCAGGAAAAAGTCAGAAAACAACGTTGGTTGCTAAGTGGGAGACACAGCCAAGGAGTGCAACAGGAGTTCCAGAAAGGAGCTGGTGGATGGAAATCTCCACTCCATGTCTACAGAGCGCCAGATGTCACGCTGACTGGGCAATATCTACAACTCCCACAGGACTTCAGCTAGGCCCCGAAAAATCAGGAAGGCAGACACTAACCAGGGCGAGGCACCGCATTTTAAGCGGATCATGAGCAAAGCCTTGGAGGTAGGAATCGCCATCCTGGGCGGCCGGCCTCATCCCAGGAGCGCAGAGGCAGATGGAGTGATGTGTGGGCTCAGTTCCTGCGGCACTCCTCACTTACTGGACAGGACTACATTAAGTCGCTGTTTCTGCTGTAAAAAATTACCCACTAATTTAGTAGCTTTAAAAAATATCTTACAGTTTGGAGGTCGAAGTCCAAAACGGGCCTCATTGGGCTAAAATCAAGGTGTCAGCAGGGACTGCTCCCTCCAGAGGCTGCAGGGGAGAATCCACCTCCGTGCCTTTCCTACCTTTCAGAGGCTACCTGCATTCCTTGGCTTGTGGCCCCTTCCCTCTTCAAAACCGGCAATGGCCAGACAAGTCCTTCTCTCACTGGATCACTCTGACACTGTTCTTTGCCTCTCAATTCCACTTTTAAGAACTGTTCTGATTATCTTGGGCCCACTCAGATACTCCAGGATAACCTCTCTTTCTCAATGTCAGCTGATTAGCAGCTTAAATCCACACGCAACCTCCATTTCCTCTTGTCATGCAATGTAACATACTCAGAGGTCCCAGGATTAGAATGTGGACATCTCTGGGGAGCCACTGTTCTGCCTCACAGTGACCTGGGGTCTGTTAACAACCTCTCCGAAGCCTTAGTCTCCTCCCCTGAGACAGTAACACTGAGAAGGTAACATCCTACTTCAAAGAGTGGCAGTGAAGATTGGATCTTCCGGGTAAAGTGCTCTGTTCAGCATCAATTTGTCATGCTCAATGTTACGTAACAAGCAGTCAAGTGGAGGCCAGAACTGGGTTTGTCTGAACCAAATGGTTTCACTGTAAGTGTGTGATTTTATCATAGAAGGCGATCCCTGAAAAGTTTTCAAGATTTTAATGTTTTGGGTTCTTTGCCTAGGAGTCTTATTTCAGCTTAAAACAACAACAACAAAAAACCCCTCCAAAAACCCCCAACAACCCTGAAAAAATAGGATGAAAAATCAAAACACACACAGACAGGGACTTCCCTGGTGGTCCAGAGGTTAAGAATCCATGCTTCCACCACAGGGGGCACAGGTTCCATCTCTGACCTGGGAACTGGGATCCCACATGCCGCCAAGAGTGACCAAAAAGAAAACCCCCAAAACACAACAACAAAAACACATATACATACACACTCATAAAACAGGTAAACTTCAAAAAGGTAGAAAATACCACAAAACAATTAGAAAGTAAAGAGAGTATAATTTTTCAAACACACGGGTCCAAGGAATCAGAGCATCTGCCAGTGACCACTAAGCTTGGTTCTGAGCGCTCTGCACACCTCGCTTCTCCCAGCGCCACCTGTCTCCCGCTCTCGTGTTCCTCATCCTCACTCTCTTGTTCCGGACTTCTCATCCTCCTGGGAAACGCCGCCCACCTCCAGTCTTCCCTGCTCTGATGGGCACACCCCACACCTCCGTGCTCAGACAAAGCCTGTCACAGATGTGTTACTGCGCTCGCTCTGTGGACAAGCCCACCTGTGGGCCACCCTATGGGGGCACTGTGGATGGTAAGAAGTGTTACCCTTCTTCACAGCTGGAGCACAAAGCGGACCCTCTAAAGTTCACTGAATTAATAAGTCATGCTTCTGAATCTAACTCAAGAACAGGAATGTCTGGTTTCGGGCTTAGTCCTTATCTAGCAGGGAGTTGGTCATGGACAGGGAGGCCTGGCGTGCTGCAGTCCACGGGTTCACGAAGAGTCGGACATGACTGAGCGACTGAACTGAGCTGAACTAAACAGCACTTACGAGGCTGAGGAGATGTCATAATGGGAATAAAAGCATTTCCTATGAAATATGATCATATCCTTGCTAAAATAATAGCAACATAATTAAAAAGTCATTTTTAAATGGGAATAAAGAAGTATGGAATTCCTAATATGTTTACTCTAATGTGTATTAATCAATACCCAGAGGGCCTCAGATCACAAGTTAGAAAAGATTTCCCTCTGCAAGTGAGTATAGTGACAACAATACTCACTAATCAATACTCATTAATCTCAACAAAAAGATTATCTGAGAAACCAACTGATCAAGAACCTATTCCATTCACGGAGAACTGTTAAACCCAATGCCTGGTCCAAACTTCCAAGAGTTAGACCCAGGCACCTTAGGAAATACAGTAATCTCAGAGTCAACCTTGCCTAAGAAGTCAGTCCCTTGCTTTTCGGGTTGTTTTTTTTAATGGTTGTTGGTCTTTTAAAAACTATTTATTTTTAATGGCTGAGTAATATTCCATTGTGTATATGTACCACAGCTTCCTTATCCATTCGTCTGCTGACGGGCATCTAGGTTGCTTCCATGTCCTGGCTATTATAAACAGTGCTGCAATGAACACTGGGGTGCACGTGTCTCTTTCAGATCTGGTTTCCTCAGTGTGTATGCCCAGGAGTGGGATTGCTGGGTCATATGGCAGTGAATATTACTCAGCCATTAAAAAGAATTCATTTGAATCAGTTCTAATGAGATGGATGAAACTGGAGCCCATTATACAGAGTGAAGTAGGCCAGAAAGATAAAGAACATTACAGCATACTAACACATATATATGGAATTTAGAAAGATGGTTATCATGATAACCCTATATGCAAAACAGAAAAAGAGACACAGATGTACAGAACAGACTTTTGGACTCTGTGGGAGAAGGCGAGGGTGGGATGTTTCGAGAGAACAGCATCGAAACATGTATATTATCTAGGGTGAAACAGATCACCAGCCCAGGTTGGATGCATGAGACCAGTGCTCGGGCCTGGTGCACTGGGAAGACCCAGAGGGATTGGGTAGAGAGGGAGGAGGGAGGGGGGATCGGGATGGGGAATACATGTAAATCCATGGCTGATTCATGTCAGTGTATGACAAAACCCACTGCAATATTGTAAAGTGATTGGCCTCCAACTAATAAAAATAAATGAAAAGAAAAAAATAAATAAAAACTATTTACTTACTTATGTGGTTGTTAGTTATGGCATGTGAACTCTTAGTTGCAGCCACATGGGATCTAGTTTTCTAACCATGGATCAAACCTGGGCCCCCTGAGTTAGGAGTGCAGAGTCTTAGCCACTGGACTGCCAGGGAAGTCCCAGCTCCTTGTTTTTTCAATGACTTTAAGAATGTCACTTACAGGATAAGAAAATCGTACTTTTCAGATCTCTTGATGTTGTATAAAGTTTCATAATCTAACAGAAAAGTGCTCCAAAAAAGCTTTATTCGTGAGTAAAGATACGGAGAAGGGACTTTTTTGTGTCCTGACAGGATTGTCCTAGCAAATCGCAGCACCACAACACGCCACCTGGTGGAGGAGGAGGACCCTACACTGGAATTACTTCCTCTGATCAACTTCTATTTTAAAAAAATTCACTGCAACAGTTATTTTCCACAAGTGTTCCTTAGAAGACTAAAGCCACAAAGTTTGCTGTCATCTACACTCAGGAATTCCTAAAGGTAAAAGAAGGGAGTGGGTCTTTAGTTAACAATTCAGTGTATTTTGAGGATGATATTTAAATATCCTGTGTGTGTGTGTGTTAGTCACTCAGTCATGTCCAGCTCTCTATGACCCCATGGACTGTAGCCCACCAGTCCTCTGTCCACGGAATTCTCCAGGCAAGAATACTGGACTGGGTTGCCATTCACTTCTCCAAAATATCATGTGTATTTCAATTCAATCCATCAGGATTCTAGTATGAGGAGACAGTGAGAAGCCAAGAATGAGCCAGGTTGGGCCTCGGTCCAGCCCAGGCTGAGTGACTCCTGTAACACTGGTCTAGGGAACCTGAAAGGACAGACATGAGGGGACATGGAGGTGGTGGGCAGGAGATCCAAAGTGACAACATCCCACTGAGAAAATCACTCCCACCTCAGCAATCTCAAGGTAAAGTGTTCTTCACAAGTTATTCATTCAAACTTTTAGCTAAACTGTAAGAACTGCAAGAGCCCGATGACAAAACCTTGGCCTCAAGGCACTCAGTAAATACTGTCTGAACAAACTAGGCCACATTCTGGTGGGACAGAGATGCAGTCAGTTCCATGGCGAGAACACCATGCCTCACCGTCATCCCTTGGTGTCCGCAGGGAAATGGTTCCAGCCGCGCCCCCCGCCAACTCCCCTTGAATACCAAAATCCAGGGATGCTCAAGTCCCCTGTGCAAAATGGCACAGCATTTGCATGTAACCTACACACATCTTCCGGTATACTTTAGGTCACCTCTAGATTACTTATAACACCTAATACAGTGTAAATGCTCAATAAATAGTTGTAGATACAATGTAATGCTATGCCAGTTAGATGGCAGATGTGTGATAAATTCAGTTTTTGCTTTGGGGAACTTACTGAAACTTTCCTCATATTTTCATTCCAGGGTTGGCTGAATCCACAGGTGGACACAGAGGGCTAACTACACAATAAGAGGCAAGGATGGAGAGCTCCAGGAATAGGGAAGAGGAGGCGCTGCTGGCTGCTCCGGGCGCAGCACACCTGGCGTAGACACTTTCAAGAAACCAGGCCCAGAGCTCACTTCAGGTGCCCTCAGTCGGCGGCCTTCCCGTTAGACTGCTACAGATCTTCAGACTACTACTTTATTCACATACAACCTAATCCACACATGATGCGGCCTTGAAAAACAAGCATTTACCCTTACCTCCATCTCTCCCATTTTACGGCAGAGAAACTCAAACACAGAGAAGTTGAATGTTTTGTTCAAGTGTATAGACCCTGCCGGGGCAGACAAAGGCTAAGGACCAGATACCAGCTCCCAGGCCCCTGCTTTCCCTCTGGAAGCACTGCATCCCTTCTGAAGGTCAAATGGATGAAATTTCTTGCAAATTTTTTCTTTTAAAAAGGGCACGGAATCATAGCAGAATATAACAACATTTTACCAGAACACATCTTTACAGTAAATAATCATAAGACAGAAGAAAATCAAGTAGGCACCCTAAAAATATCAACCCCTCTATCAAATTTTCTTTAAGCAAAAGAAGAAAGAGCCTGTCTGCCAAGATCACGGTGAAAAGGCTTAGAGGAAAGGCTTGGCAATCTAGGAGGAGAGGAAAAGTACAAGGGATCAGCATCCCCAGGATCCAGAAACACACCCAGAATGCCAGCCCACAGTTAATCATTCAGCACTTTGAAAGGATTAATCAGTAATGAGGGTGTGTAAGACCTTTGGGGCTTCCCAAGGGGTGCAGTGGCAGAGAACCCACCTGCCATGCAGGAGACACAAGAGACATGGGTTCGATTCCTGGATCAGGAAAATCCCCTGAAGGAGGGAATGGCAACCCACTCCAGTATTCCTGCATGGAAAATCCCAGAGACACAGGAGCCTGGTCAGACGTGACTGACCATGCACACATGCCAAGACCATTTACAAAAAATTGAAAGGGAGGTTTGAATAAATGAATAATTATGCTGTGAGCCTAGAAAGGGAAGCTAAATTTTATGAAAATGTCAATTACCTCTAAGTCAATATAAACATTTAATAAAATTCCCAGCCCAATGCGTAGATGGATGTAAAAGAATACTTCATAAAACTCAAGAACTAAAAGAAGCAGAGTCCAGACTTCACCAGGCACTTACTTACAGAGCAATAAATGAAATTATATTTACTCATACAAAAAGAGGGTTCTAAACCAAGAGAAAACACAGAAAATAGACCCAATTACATTAAGAAAATATTTTTTGGTTAAGCAGGCATCATCAAGATGAAGGATAAAGGAAGTGTTACTCTGTAAATAGTGCTAATTGATTAGCCAGTAAGAAGTAAGGAAAATCAACTGTGCTCTGTATTTTAAGCTAAGGTAAACTCAGGCACCA
Source organism: Cervus canadensis (assembly GCF_019320065.1). Classification (NCBI taxonomy): domain Eukaryota; kingdom Metazoa; phylum Chordata; class Mammalia; order Artiodactyla; family Cervidae; genus Cervus; species Cervus canadensis. The sequence goes on along the minus strand of NC_057417.1, from coordinate 3,948,026 downwards.
TAAAGTGCTAAATAATTTTAAAATCCAAAGAGAAGAAAGTGAACTAATTAGTGATCAGATTTTTTAAAAAATAAATAGATCAAGAAAAAGAACCACAAATTTAACTACATGAAAATACAGAACTGCTATATAAAAAAAAAGATAAAAGTAAAATGGCTAGAAAACAATGGACAGAAATATAACAAAGGGCTACTGCCCACAACCATCTAACAGCAGGGCCAACATAAACTGACGAATCGGCACCCAGACGGAGACCAACAGGCAGAGGACACAGGTGACTGAGACAGCCCCTCTCAGCACGCCACCCCCCAACACCCAGGCAGAGTGCTTCATGTATGGTACATTCTCAAAATATTTGTAGACCAGTGGCAAGCTAAACAAACGTTGGAGAGTGTCCTGGCTAATTCTAAGGCAATTTTTAAAAAAAAACAAACCATAAGGCAATGGAAAGACATGTGCATTTTATATATGCTCATGGCCTGGTGAACCAGGACATCTGCTTTCTACCACAACAGTCTAAACACTTCATCAGTTAAGTTCTCTATAACCAAATGTTAAACTGGTCAAATGTTCCTCAGGCCTCAATTTGTGTACAAGACAGAAATGCAACAATGACCCAGAATTTACATTTCAAACTTTCCCGTTAAAAAAAAAAGCCTGCATGGGTTTCTGTTACTGAGCATCAGCTATTAATAGCAAGTAAAATACCATCTGACTTCGGCGTAGGAGAAAGCAAAGGTGAAAAACACCCAGATGCCCAAGATTTACTTTAGGTAATCCTTCACAGTACATATTTCATAGAAATTCATCCTTCCAAATTTGTGTTTGTCTTCTAAAAATGGTTCATTAAAGCTTAAGTGGGATCTTAGCCACAAAAACAGAGTGAAAAATTATTAAAGACAATGAACTCAGTTCTTGCAAAGTCCGTAGGCAACAGGATTTTACAAGACCCAACTAGAGAGGGAAGAAATGTAGTAAATTTACTGAACTAGATTTATTCCGAGAAGAAATCTGATATAATCATTTGTCAAAATTAGTGATTTGACCAAAAGGTTTGTTTTGTACCTTCAGGTAATCTTAACCCATCTGTTACCCTCCTTGCTTAAAAAAAGGAACAGAAAAAAAACTTCTTAAAAAAACAACTATATTAAAAGAAAAATGGGAACAAAGGCTACTACCTTATATTTGCAAAGATTTTTTCCAAAAGAAGCAATGTTTTTGAAACCTCTGAATGAAAAGGTAATTTGAAACATTAACACACATTAAGTTAGCTGGATAACAACACAGCCTTTCAAATCTTGAAACAGCTTCTCCAACTCAAGAACTTGAATGCTGCCATTACTCTAGTGACTAACTCTAGGCTGCCCTTTTATACATCATCTTCAAAGGACTTTATTTAGTTTTTCTAAGAGGATTTTTGAACATCTATCTGCTTAAGCTTATTTAAGTTGGCAGTATTTTGTCTTCAAAATTCAAACTCTGACTCACTGAGCCTCCTCAGTCCCCTGAAGTTGTGCAGCCCCGTCTTTCTTGGGGACAGAAGAGACACCTAATGTGACAGGCTGAGCTCCTCTCCCAATGTCCCCTGCACGAAAAGCATGCACACAGCAGATTCTCTATGCATAGAACCTTAAGACAATGTATACACCAAAACGGCCAATAATGTAACTGTTTGACATATTAATAGTATACTATCATAATACCCCCCCAAATACTGAAGCAATGTGATATACAGTAACAGGAGGATGGCTACATATTTTGGCTGACCTACTAAAGGATCAATGCGATCACTCATCTGGCAAATAGTGATTGAGCCCCTGCTATGTGCCAGATGCTGGAGAAAGAACACTAAACTGAAGACACATGGTCCCCACCCTCAAAATCTCCCAGTCCCAGGAAAACAACAGACAGTAAACAAATCATCTCAGAAGTAGACACATAAATATAAACGATGCTGAGTGCTATGAAAGAAAACAACACATCTCTCCCCAGTGTGGGAGACTGAGGAGGTGCTACTTGAGGGGAATCTGGAGGATAAACAGGGGTTTAAAAGGTGGAGAGCTGGGCCCTGGGCCCTGGGGATGGAGAAGACACATTTCAGGCAGGACTGGCACAGCGGCTCCCATCTGAGGAAGGAGTGTCGATACTGGGCACCAGTTAAGTACCCACTGGTCTAGTCTAGGGGCAGGAACAGGCTTGGACCACGGCTTGTCATGAGGAGATGAAGAGCAGATGAAACTATCTAACAGAGAACTGATTTAAGGTCACAGCTGATACAGAGAAAGAAAATGGAGCAACATGAAAAAATGGGCAGGAAACAATGTTTAACTTACAAAGTAGGGCTTCAAATAGGATATGGTTTAGCTAAGTAAAAAAAATATGTATATATGGATTTGAGAATAGTGAACCTGGAAGTAGGCTGATGCTGTAATGTGACATGACTTTCACACAATTGACAATACAACCACTAAAAACTTTGATCAAAATATCTAACTCCACAAAAAAGGAGAGAATATGATTTAATAATATTTAAAGTACAAAATACACCATTGTAGACACTGTGTGATCAAGCTACATTTAAAAAGTCTCTAAACATTTAAGAGACTATACTTGAAACAGCAAAAAATTCTGTCAATAGAACATAAAACAATGTAATACAAATACAGAGAAAAAAAATCAAGAGAACTAAAACATATAATCACAAAGATAACCTATGCAAAAGTAGATATCAATATACATATATTTCGGTTAAAGCACTAATGTGTTAATATGAATCCTGTTTACCTTTCTTTAATGAATGCAGTGCTGAGGTGAAGAAGGTCAAATAACCCGGTGGCTGGGGTGAGCCATTGAACTCAAAGTACCCAAGAACTCCAGGCTGTAGAACAAGAGCAGAATTAGGTGACTGGGGTATCGCTGGTCGCTGCATAAAGAGAAATATTTCAAAACAAGAAAGACATGCCATTACAACTTAACAATCGCAATCTGTTGCATTCCCTTTTTAAAAAACCTAATGGAAGTCCATGAAAAAAGTTGCCGGTTAGCACTGACCCTTTCCCTCCATTTAGACTGACAGGGTAAGGGATCGAGTTGAGTTGCAGCAGCTTTTATGGGGGGCAGTTCAGAGCTGAAACATCCTAGGCAGGTCTATCCACCCTCTGTGGACAGTTCTCCTACACCCCTGGTTTGAAACCTCACCATCACGTTCAAGTACTCACGTGCCTTTGTTTAACAACTCTAGGCAAACCAGTTCAATGATCTGCAATCTTTCTTACATTTCTTCCTTGACTTCTTCCTCTCCTCCCTCCAAACACGCCTTCCCGCTCACTGGAAATCAGGCTACCCCGAGTGGCTCCACTAATGCTGAAGGTCATCCTTCTAGGGGCTCCTTCCTCTCCGCCCACTCAGAGCCCAGCATTCCTCACGGCAACACTCCTCTCTTGTCAGGTCAATCTGCGGAGAGCTCTCTTGGTCCTCCACCCCAGCTTCCACCTGCTCATTCCATTTCTCTAAGCTTAGAACCGCGCCCCTCCATTCTGCCGAACCAATTAACCATGCTCCACCAGACACATTCTGCTTTCACGTTCAGAATAATTTCTTCCTCCTCAGAAGGCCCTGCAGGCACCATTCTGTCTGACTTTGTTCTGTAACTAAATGTTTCTGAAGCCCAACTGTGAGATCCTTGAGCAAAGAGTGCTGGCTTAGAGTCAGAAGACCTAAGCTCAAGCCTGTCAGCTCAGTGATATTGGGTGAACCCTTCAATGTGAAGCTCAGCTTTCTTAACTGGCAAATGGGGACCATTCATCCTGTGGTTACTGAGAAGAATGAGCTTGATGAACATAAAGCACTAGCAAAGGTAAGGAGTCCTTTCTAGTCCTAAAACACACAACACTGTTTTTAATAAATAATTTTGGAGCAATGTGATCATTGGGACAAAGACCCAAATAGTAAAATAGAAATTTACCCTGTTGGTAAAGTTTAAAATCAGTATGTTGTATAAAAATGGAAATTTCTGATCTATAATGGAACATACTGTTTTTCAAATCTAAAGCACTTGTTTAGTCTAATAAGATTTCATTTTAAATAAATTAACTGCTTTTCATTCTGGTAGAGACTGAGATGGTCAATGTTTAATCTTAATATCCAAAAAAAAAAAAAATTCCAACAAATAACTAATTTCTCAAACAACTGAAGAAATAAGAAAGTAAAGTTATTGAAACAGGATTTTTTTTTTTTTTTTTGCTAAATTTCCTTAAATGTTTCCAACAAGCCAATCCAGAATTGGCTCAAAGTAGAATAACACAGTGTTTGGGTCCCTAATGTTTTAAACCAACCCATGATGATGTATCAGCCTTTCCACCATGAACAAAGGAAAACAAGACCTTCAGGATTTCAGTCAGTTAATACTGGGTAATACAAGATAAAATGAAAAGTGATGGGAAAAAAATACACCCATTTAAATTTCTTTCAATCTCCTAAATCAAAACCAGTTGGAATAAACTCATTCTAAATATTAAGAAAGGTTTCATGGCCAAAAATTATATGAAGTGAGCTTCAAACTCTCTTTCCCATCATGTTATTTCAGGTGGCTTCACAGGAGAAGACATATGGCCCATAAACACGTATCTATCTACATGCATGTATGTAATTATATGTGTGTTTATGTAAACACACCTCAATGGAAATAAAAACTATCTGAATTCTACGTCTTCATGAGAAATGCAGATTAAACCTTTAAAAATGAATAAAGGTTAAACCATTTGCAGGGGTCCTCTGCAGGTCTTTCAATAGCCTAAGGGTTTATCCCTGCTGAGGGCATCACTGCTGTGGTTTCCCAAGGGGCTATGCAACTTGAATGAAGGAGCCTCTATTCTCAGAAGACCTGGTACTGAAATTTCCAAAGAAATTCCACAAATAATACAAAAAAACCCATAGGTAAAATTACTTTTACTTTTTTACTGCCAAAAATATGAAGATCATAAAATTCAACAACCATATCAAAGGATTAAAGGTTGCATAAATCATAAAATACTAGCTATTTTAAAGAAACAGGCAACGTCTATCTATTTTAGGTACTATTTTTCAAATATTCATAGTAGTGTGACAGTAGTGTATTAAATTTCGAAAAGTGGCATGTTATACATTTTAAAATAATAAAAAGGAAATAAAGTGACAATTATCTGTTTATTTCTATTGCAAATTCTATTGCAAATTTAAAAGTTATTAAACTGGTTCTGGTTATGCTTCAGGTAAAATAAATTTCACAACCATTTCCCCAAAGTTTCAATGTCTCTTCAACCAAAGCTGTATCTGAGAAATAATTATATCTTTCAGAGTTTCCGCCACAGTTCTTCCTTAAATCTGCAAAAACGGGAGTCTGGGAAACAAAACACACGCCTATCCACATACACGACCGTGCCGGGTCTACACCCCCTGTTTGCTGGGCGGCATATCAACCCAGGGGCTGGTTCAAAGCAGACACCGGGGCCCCTGCCTCATATGCTTTTGAGGCTCTCTTTCAGATGAGCAGGCCAAGCACGTGGGGCAGCCCGACCCTGGGCTGAGGTTGGGGCGGAAGCCTGCTGGCATGCAGGCTGCCCCTCCTCACTCTGATGCCCACCAGTGTGTAAAGATGCTCCAACCTCAGGGTCCAGCCAGTGTTTCCTTCCATCGGCCCCTCCTCGATGCCAGGACGGCTGTCAGGTGAACCCAGCAGCCCACAGGAACCTAACTGCCAGTGTTCCCCTCTCCTTCATTTGCCCACCTCATGAGAGGTGTAATCAGGACACACTGCAGTCGCAAGACACCTCTGTGCCCTCAACTCCCACCGCTCTCCCCTCTGCTCTAGTCACCGCCCCCCAAACCCAATTCCTCCCTCAGGACCTCTGCACTCACTGTTTCTGCCTCCTGGAGCACTTTCCCCACATTTCCTCAGGGATGGATCACATCACACAGGCTTCACTCTAAGTCTCTGTCCAAATGTCATGTCCTCAGAGATGTATTCTCTGCCTTCTAAGACACTCACACCCCCTCTCTGCTCTGACATCTGTCCTGTCAGTTGTCTCTGTCTGTAGCAATGGTTTTCTGATATTACCTCTTGTGTTAAGCTTTCTAGGGCTTGCCATGACAAATCACCACAAACTTGGTGGCTTAAACCAACAGAAATTTATTCTCACGGTAAAGAATAAAACACGAAGTGTACCAGATTATACCCTAACCCAGTCTGTGGGTTTTCAACTCCATTCCATGATGTACAGTATATTCAGTACCTGCTATAATGAGGCTGGAAATAGGTTAAATGGGGTATTTATACGAGGCCAGCCCAACCTCATCAGCATAAAATATGTCTTTCCTACGAGAGCACCATTTGTGGTGTGGCATAAATTTCAGCAGATGGTGTGCACGCCCTCTAGTGGCCATGAGAACAGTTACCTCTGTGTTGCTTTCCTCAATGGCAACAGTATTTCTCAAATAATGTTAACTCACACTTAGAAAATGTAAAGCTACTTAATTCACAGTTGTATAGAACTATGAATTAACAGAAACAGCACCTACTTCTTTGTGCAACATCAGAGTACAAACAACACTTTTACTAACTAACAACAGGATAACAGCAGGTACCATGCAGCATTCTAGGTTTGTCTCCAAGTGCTCAGATTTCTGTCAACTGGCAATTCACCCAATGACCTGCTTCTCCCTCCAAACACCTTCCAAACCTTCTCTTATCCCACTTAAATTTAAAACAACTTGATTTATCAAAACTTCTAGGAATAAATGAATGGATATATGCTAAATCACTACTCTTAAAAAGATAAATTATAGAAATTCATGAGAAGATTTTGAAAATATTTTGGTTACAGATATGAGTTTTAAATAATACTGTTGGCATCTGGTAGTAGACTAAAAGGTACAAATCAGATGATTCTGTCACATGCTTTAAAATATTAAAAAGTAAGCACTACTGACATAGAAGCTACTGATACTTAAGACAAATGTCTGAAAATTACCGACAGTCATAAAATGAGGGACTGTGAAAGTGACATTACCACACTCAGTCCTATTTCCTTTCCAATCAACTTAATGTCTAAATAAAAATGACACTGGGGTATGTTTGACTATGCTGTCCCCAAGTAATAAACTGTCTTGTCTGTATCTTAAATATGTAGGAAGAACTTTCAAGGAAGAGGAATTTTATCATACAATAAGAGTAAATGAAGAAAGCAGAATTTCTTAACATGGTTTGCAACAAAATGACATAAAGCTCCTGATCTCTGCCTGCAGGGTCCACCCGCAAGTCCATTTAGTTTTAGCTACATTCATGATTTATAAGGCAGGTATGATTTTAGTGCATATCTGGGAAGAACACTCTAGACTCTACCAAGCGTCAATCCTGTGATTTTCATACACAGAACACTCCCAGTTCTGCAGAATAAATGCTAATGACCCAATTAATAAAACTCTGCTTCTTTAATAGTAAGTCAATAGCCATGGCCCATCATTTATCACTAATTATTCTTAGAACCATTCTTAAAGATGAAGGGAAAAAAGTTACAGTCAAGTTAAGATTTATTTCAAAATTTTTCTTCCATGAAGAAGGATCAAAAATGACATAAAAATAATTAAATATTCAAAGTTTTAACCTCTAGTTACACAGTGAAATTTCAAATCAGAGACTTTAGTCATTCATTTATATATAAGAAAGAATCTTGGGAGCCAGAAGACCTGGACTGCAGTCCAATCTCCACTTAGGGTAAATCATACCCTCTCTGCCTCTCTGTACCTTTATCTTCTCAATCTGTTTAAAGGATCTACAGTTTCCATCTACCTCACATGGCTGCTGGGAAAATCAGAAGTAAAAGCACTTGAAAACTGCTGGTCACTTACCCAAGCATAGTTTACTCATTCTTGATTTGCTTATAATGTCTAAGGTATTTTGGAATTTACAGAGTCAAGCACTTAGAATATTCACCCTTTAATGTCTTTCTGCAATGTTCAGTAAATTAAATGCAATACTGTTTTCCTAAAAATAGCATCTGAGTTTAGTGTCATATTTTAAAAACATAAAAGCATGGTGAATGATGAGCAATCTGATTTGGGTAGGTCTGAGGTATTCTAAGTCAAATAAAATATTGGTTATGGAATTCTCCCGCAGTCCAATGTTTAGGACTCTCTGCTTCCACTGCAGGGAGCATGGGTTCGATGCCTGGCTGGGGAACTAAGAACCAGCAAGCTGCGCAACACTGTCAAAACTATATACACATATATATATACACACATGCACACACACATATATATTTTCTCCATTTGTTAAAAACTTCCGCTTTTCTAGGTAATTATTAAATAATCTGAAATAGGCTTTTAAAAGGATTCATCTGTCCGACTTACAAAAATTCAAACCAACCTAGAATTAGAGCATTTCTGTTTGTAACAGCATTAGAAGCATATGTGAATAGAGTTCAGTATACATAGAATAATGAAATTTATGTCAATATAGAAAGTAGTTAATTGCAGGGTAGCATCACTTCCCAAGTAATAAACACTACACAATCTTACAATGATCCACATTGTTCATAAATACCTAGATTAGAGACAAACTTATAAGTAACCAATATGTTTTTTTTTTTAATGAGGAGGAAATTATCAAATTTGCATTCCTGTAACACATCACAGACACATCTAGAGATAGAAGCAATGCCATCCTAACAAACCTTAGAAGTGCCACAGAAACATTAAATAATTATTTCTGCCCAATTTTAGTATACCTAAATTTAAACACACTTGATATTGAAATCATATTTGTAATTTCATGGAATATGAAATCCATATTTGTTTAATACGGATTTTGATATTAAATACATATTAAACACACTTGATATTGAAATCCATATTTGTAAAGACAACATTTGGATATTGTAATCCAAATACAGATTTGATATTGAAATCCATATTTGATCAAAGCAAGTATCTGTCATACTAAGACTTCTTTAAATCAGCAATACCCTTAACATACTTAGGATGCATGCTTTTTTTGGGCGGGGGGAGGGTGTGGTACAAACAAACTGAGTAAAATGCTGAGCCTCATGGACATCTGTAGATGAAAACTAACTCACTCCTGGCTCTAGCTCCCCACGGGTAACACTCCAGAATTTTCTGGTTAAGGCACTGCTTAATTTTCATCTCTCTACTGACACTGTGATAAGCAGAGACACTTGTAATAATTAGACTGTGGCTTTCTGTGTGCTGTATGAAAAATGTGTGTTTATACTCAAGGCCGTGAGGCGTCCTGAAGGCCTTATCTGAGGGACAGTCACTCAGAGCAGCGGCTCTCAGCCAGGGTGTCTCCGCGCCCCGCAGGGACACGTGATGATGCCTGGGTGCTGCTGGTCGGCACATGTCAGGCGGAGGGGCGGCGCCACTGGCATCTAGTAGGTGGAGGCCAAGGATGCTGCGGAGCCTTCTGCGGAGCACGGGACTGCCCCCCACAGCACGGAATTACCTGATTCCAAATGTCAGCAATGCCGAGGCTGAGAAACCTTAATTTAGAGGATGCCTACAAAGTTTACTGTGTTCCAGAGTGGGTCCTCTAAAAATTCCTTTAAACTTTTTTATTTATTCAACTATCAAAACCATGACAGCAGTTTCACTTCTGGATCTGAAATTGTGTCTTTATGCTATCTTACGGAGAGTGAATGAAGCTGATATCGCTTCTAAGGTAGTATCTGGTATATTTCACAAGATAAAAGACTTCCCATTTGAAACCATGCTGGGCTCGACTCCCAAATTCTTTCACAATTAATCAAATACTGTCTCTTGCCAACCCAACGGCTTCATCTCAGTGAACAGAAGCCCAGCAAAGACGATTCTAATAAGATAAAAGCCATCTGCAGCTTTCAGGAGGCATTTGAAAGGCCGAGAGAAGCTCTACAGGGTTCCATCTTGGCAGCACTCTCTTGGGTCCCATCTTAAAGGCAGTCTAACCATTGTTGTCATCTTTCTAATTAAGTGGGCTGCCAAAAACAAACAACTCAAGTAATGTCACCGGACACACCGAGTCTGACGTGAACTCAACATCAGACCTGGAGCACCATCACTGAAAGCTGCTGCTGCAAAGCGGGTTCTCAGAATGCAGAAGCTCAAGGTCAGCAGTCATCCTTGCTGCTCAGTCACAGCTGCGCCCTCGTCTCTCTCCTGCCGATCCCACTACAGAGACACTACAAACATCTTAGAGACAGTAATAAAAAAGGGTTAGGAAGATCTCTGATACACATGCACAAAGGCACGGTTTCAAAAATACTTTCCCAACCAAAAATGATGAATCTTCTTTCGTCTGTTTCTTTCCAACCTCTAAACTCACCAAACCCAAAACAGGAGGGATTATCTGAGCCATCTCCCTTACTTCAGAGATGAGAAATCTGCATAAAACGCAGAAATCAAAGATTTCTGTCAGAGCTAGACGTCAGGGCTAAAACCCAGCCCTGTAGAGTCCTAGCTGAGTCTATCTCATCACGTGACCTCTGCTTAAGAACTGGCTCAAAACTCTCTGCACACAAATCTCTCACAGAGCTGGATATAATCATAAAGCCACCTCTCTGTGCTCTTTAAAGCCAAATAATCTCCGTTTTTTTCCCACACTCTTTTGGGGACGGGTAGGTACATGCTGTATGCTATGTGATGTTCCACAGCTCTTCTCCCATTTCTTTACTTTCTAGACGACACTGAGTGAAAATGTGAAGGGAAAACGAGAGGGCACCAATCCAGGCCCAATGTTCTACAGAAGTCTCAACAGAGCTCACCTGAAGAAGACCGCTTGGCCTCTACAGGTCATTTTTTATCATCTCAGTTACAAAACAAACGAAAGGTTTTTATAAGTAGGGAATTCCAGCAGATGTCATGCACGCTTTAAGTTCTCTCAGCAGTGCTAACTACCCAGGATTTTTCCACGATGTAATTTTCACTGACAGATTTTCATTTATTATGACTACATCCTAGCTGGCATTTTCTTTTTTAAATCTCATTTAATCCCTGTTTTACCAATGAGAAAATGGAGGCTTAAAGAGGTTAAATACTAGCTGGAGGCCACATAGCTATGAAGACAGAGGTGAGTTTGGATTCAAGTTTGATTGAGTCCTGATTCTTCACCGTCTTGGTGGACCACCCCCAGTGAATGACTGTCATCTACTGAAAATCTATGTGAAAACCCTCATCACACAATCACTACACCTAAAAGTTTAAAAGGAGTCTCAGGAAAACCCTGTTCCCAGACCTTAAGCCTGGCAGATGAGTGATGTGCCCCCAGTCACAGATCCAGTTGGTGCTGCCAGAGGGATGGGGCCCAGGTGCCCTGCCTCCCACTGCAGGTCCTGCTCACCAGCCTCCCAGGAAAACAGGAGCAAGCCCAGGAGGGGCACGGAGGCCTACCCTTTACTCACGTGAGAGCTGGGCAGCATTTACCCTAAGGCACATCTGGGGCCTAGAAGCAGAAGAACTGGAGAGGAACACTGCTGCCAGAGAATCTGCTCGCAGTTAACACAAAGTGTTTCCAACACAACTGAAAAAAGCTGTAAATGAGGTTCTGGGGAAAGAAATTCATATCCCACCTACATAAAATATATACCGTGCAAAAGGTAAATTTTAACCAAATGACAGTTACTAGATTCTCAAGTAGTGAGAGGTGGATTCATATGCTTTTTACCTCTACTAGGTACTTATAGTCTTGATTTTGTTGTAGCTAAGTATCATTTTTACTTGTGATCAAGAGGCTCAGACGGTAAAGAATCTGCCTGCAATGCAGAAGGCTCAGGACTGGGAAGATCCCCTGGAGAAGGCAATGGCTGCCCACTTCAGTATTCTCGCCTGCAGAATTCCATGGAGAGAGCCTGCTGGGCAACAGTCCACGGGGTCCCAAAGGAGTCAGACACAACTCAGCAACTAACATTATAAGTATGATTTTACATTTGATCCAGTGAATTTTTCTGTGGAACTATTTTCATAATTCTTGAGATTATTTTAAGATTTATATTGGTCTCTCAATAACAACCTGTCCTAAACACACACTGAGGATCCCAACAAAATAATCCATCAGGGGTTGACTGGCAATAGGAAAACAGTTGAGATGCCATGTTAGGAAACTTTCTGTTAATAAACCTTGAAATTTTTACACATTTAATAAAACAGAAAGAACATATTTCTAGTTTGTTTTTTTTTTTAACTACAACTTACAAGAAAAACCAGATATCTCATAGTAAAATGCTGTCAGCATCATATAAAATTTTTAGAAATCTATGCCCTATGTGCTTTAGTCCCTTCAGTCATGTCCAGCTCTTTGCAACCCTATGGACTATATCCCGCCAGGCTCCTCTGTCCATGGGATTCTCCAGGCAAGAATACTGGAGTGGGTGGCTGTGCCCTTTTCCAGGGGATCTTCCCAACCCAGGGAATCTTCCTGACACAGGGATCGAACCCACGTCTCATGTCTCCTGCATTGGCAAGCGGGACCTTTACCACCTGGGATGCCCAAAAGTGCTGTGTGCATCATATAAAATTTTTAGAAATCTACAATTGCATATAAATTGTAAATTAATTCTTACATACTCTAAGCTAACTGTGAGAGAAACTGAAAGTTTGTTTAAAATTCCCGAATAAAAACCAGTATTCACAAGTTTTCTGTTCTCTAAAAATTCACTTGGTCAAATCATCCCTATAATTAAGTATCTCCAAAAGCATTTAATTGGGGCTTACCTATAATGTGATCTTTTAATTGCTGCATATCAGGAGGTATAAAGACTCTTCTAATAAAAACAATCCAATGCAACCCAGTGAAGCCTGAGGAAATGGGAGAAGATAGGAAAGACAGGTACCTCGTAGTTTGAGAGAAAATCTAGTAATTCTGATTGAGATGGGATGTAGAGAACTGGTTTCATCACCCGGCGGACAAACTTCTCAATGTAAACAGCACTCATGGGGCCTTTGTATTCGATTGGTCCAAAACTAGTACCAAAAAAATAAAAATAAAAAATAAAAATACACCATGCATTAAACCTTTAATATATAACTGAATCATCAACACCACAAAATGAAAATGTCCTGCTTTAGGATCCCAACTGGTTCATATGTCAGTAGCCTTCCTGTCTCAGCAGGGTAACTGGAGGCCTAATTAAGAGCAAGCATTTTATGTGAGGGGAGGTACAACTGGCCATTACTTTTAATATGAAATTAATTCTGCAAACTGAATTTCAGAGCAAAGTTCATTCTAGTCTCTGAAAAAAATTAATTCTCACAGTAACATTTCTATAAAAAACAAAAAACAGGCAACTCTGAAAACTAACCAAATGCCAAAGGATTGCAGGATCTTTACACAATTCTGCTGCAGGATGGGGGAGGGGAGGAAGAAGTGGGGAGGAGTAGACTTTCCTTTTCAAGTCACTGTGAAATAAGGAACAAGTTGAGCAGTTGGTCCTTGGCCTACTAAAAAGTAGTCATTAAATATTCTCAGAGGCACTTACACAAAGGATCACTAAATAAACCTTACACCTACTTATAACTTTATTACAACAAAAAATTATATGAAGGTATGAAGTTAGGGAACGGTACAAATGATCTTCCCTGCTCTCCCAGGCAGTTGTGCTTGGGGACACACAGGAATTTTATTTAGTACCGATAAGCAATACTGCCAACACCGAGTTATCCTCCTAAGCTAATCAGAATGCTCACAGGGCTTTCTTCACTCTTGCACAATAGACATTGCTCAAATATAACTGGATGGTATGTGGAGAGGGTGGGGGAGTATGGCGAAATTCAGCAAATCTATACCCATTCTTCTCTCTGAATAGAAACTGACACTAAGCTTCCTGTTAATAGCAACAACAGAGCACAAAAAAGAACTATATAAATGGGGATCACGATATTAATATATGATGACAGAAATTAATACACATACATATAATGTAATGACATAAAGACAACCTTTAGTGTGCACTGCAGAATATGAGAGCGACAGAGGATCATCAGCATGAAAGAGGTAAAAATAGCATTCTACACACACAGCGGAGACACTGGGTCAGCGACTCTATCGATTCAAGTCTTACTACAATTCATTTGCTAACTAATTTGTTTTTAAATTACTACCACCACCAACCTCACCATCCACCACCAATTTTTAATTTAAAGGAAGAAATAAAACAAATCATCTGATAACTTATTTTGCCTAGCAGAAAGTGGGCCAGGGACCTGGAAACCTCGTCTATTCAAGCAAACAGGCTCCGCTGAGGTTCCCAGGTACCGTTACAAGGGTCCCAGGGACCTGGAAACCTCGTCTATTCAAGCACACAGGCCCTGCTGAGGTTCCCAGGTACTGTTACGAGGGCCCCAGGGACCTGGTGTAATGAGAAGACCCCCAGACGCAGGTCATACAGTACGTTCTGCCTGCACACCATGGCCACGGCTTTCGCACAAGCTGACTTGAGGGCAGCTGATTTCTGCACAGAGTGTTTTGGGAAAACTACTTGCTGCTTCAGAGACTTTCGTAAACTGCCTTTGTGACTGGCAACAAAACAAGTCAAAAAATGGAATCTGCTTTCACAAAACAGGAAAGCCTGTTAATTTCTTTAGGTAGCTACTACTAGTTAAGCTGCTACACAAACAGCACAGAATACAAAAAGGCTCCTTTTGGGTGCCTCGGCCGCAGCACTTTATTTTTGGTACAATGGGAATGGTAGATGTTACAATGAGTATTAATGGTTCTGAACTGACTTAAACAAGTAAAGGTTTCACAGGCCAAGATACAGCACGTTGAGGTATACCAGCCTCAGATCCCTCATCTGTAAAATAAGAGGCTGGACGAAGTATTTCTGATGCTCCTTCCACGTCCTTTCAATCTTCCTATAAAACTAAGAAAACCAATAGTCTAGGACAATGCTGCACACCCACATATCCTGAAATGACATCTGTACTCAATTCAAGGGAACTCGTGATTTTACTGTCACATCAAGTTAAGTCTACCTCTGGGCAGCGGGCTTGGTTACACACAGTTGCAAGGCCTACACTCCCTGCTAGCCATCTGCGCCCTATTTCCAAAAAAAGAAACACAGAGATCTCTTCAGGGCAAGCTCATCGCCCATTACACACTACTGAGGTTTTAGCACTTTCAAATATTAGTACAACACCATATACTTACCTTAAAAAAAAGAAGTGACCATCAGAAAGTTACTCAGAGAAACTGTGTTTACACCCAGAGGGAAATTTGAGGGTGGAGATGGGGTAGGAATATGTGTTTTTGCCCAAATACTATTTAATAGCTCCCGAGAAACAACACTCTGAGCCACACAAGTTTTATGTTAGAGACACAGGAATGTGCTTGAAGGGGAATAGATAATCCACAAATGATAGTCTGGTGATATCTGTAGAACTCTCCATTGATTAAGGCCCAAGAATTTTAGAGGGAGGTAATAAAACCTAAAAAGTAAAGTTCTTATTGGTCAACTCTTCTTAACCCTTCAGTAACAAACTTCAAGCCAATTGCACTGAACAGAGCCCAGAATTTCATCTTCTGTCTCCAAAATCTTTCAAGTCAGATTTTAGACCTAACATCCACAGCAGGGTTTCCCAGGTGGCTCAGTGGCAAAGAATTCACCTGCCAATGCAGGAGCCACAGGAGACACGGGTTCAATCCCTAGGTTGAGGAAGATCCCCTGGAGGAGGAAATGGCAACCCACTCCAGTACTTTTGCTGGGATAATCCCATAAAGAGAGGAGCCTGGAGGGCTACAGTCCATAGAGTCACAAAGAGTCAGACACAACTGAGCAACTAAACAACCCAGAGCAAGGCCTGGGCAGTTCTCCAAAATCAAACACCAGTATTTCTGCAGTAAAACGAGTACAGCGGCACCTGATGTGGTACAAAGACTATAGGTGGCCTCTTGGTACTTTAGGCCAGATGAATGCATCTGGGGACAATGTTCACAGAACTCTTTCAGGTCTTCAAAGCTCTTTGGATTTCAGAATGACAGATTACAGGATTGCAGATTTGTAGTTTTTTCCTTCCCAATTTGAAAAGATGTTAGATATCCTGACTATGCTATGCTGCTAGATAATGGGATAAGGACTTTAGTACATTTTTATTCCATAAAATACTTCTATAATATTTGAAACACACAGCCACACAGTGGAGTAACCAGTACAACTGAAAACAATGCTACTGAATACGTAATGACATGAAAAAATGTTCACACACACAAAAAAGCAGTTGAGGAGATATTACTACTATCAATACATGACCCCATTTTTTAAGTAAAAAATGGGGGGTGTGGATATGTACAGTCACAGGAGGATATAAATCAAAACACAAAGTAATTATGGATGGCTGATAAATCACAGATCCTTTATTTACTTATTTTTGCTTATTTGTTATTTTCTCAATTTTCTACAGTGGATACTTTTAAACAGGATAAAACAAAAATTCACTTTGAAACTGATAAACTGAATCGGATTAGAAACACTACTTGAAAGTTCTTACCTCCGATGATACAGATATATTACAGGAAAATAAAAAAAGTGTTTCTGTTTTCTGCATTTCCCCTGATTCCACCAACAGTTAATTGCGACAAACAACACCTGCAAGTCAAAGAAGGTTTCAAATGACTATAAATAACAACTGAAAAATCACCAAGATTTAAAAAACAAAATTATAGAAATGAAGCAATCCCTCTCTGAAACAGAAAGCATTAAAAAAATCGTTTTGGGTGTTCAAAGAAGGGCATCATTTACCTTGACAAGGACAAAGGAAGACTCTAGTCCACAATGTCCAGCTGGGACTCTGAATATTTTGCAGTCTGGGCCAAGAGGAAAATGAATTGCTTCAAATCCCGAAGTGAATGACACCAAAAAACCTTTTCTAAGCATGATTATACTAAAACTTACCAGTAGGATATGTCTTTTGATAGTCAAACTGAGCATCTGAGAATAAAAACAATCTTACCTACAGTTGACATACCAAAAATTTCAAAGGATCATTTTTAATAATGATATTAAAAACTAATAAAGATAACAGATGACTAGAACTATAGTCTAAAAATGAACTATCAGGTAGCAAAAATACGGATTAAATTTGTATTTATAGGCAGATGCTGAAGTATTTAAGGAGACGTTTCCCAGTGCCTGAAATTTACTTCGAACTGTACCCAAAATGGGATGGATTAATAGTTAGACTGGAGCAGAGTTTCTCACCTTTGTTACTACCGACATTTTGGGCATGAATTGATATAGGTTTTTTGCTGCTGTTTTATTTGTTTTTGCTGGGGGCAGGGGTGGGGAGGGCACACAGTGGATGTCAGATGCTGTGGGATCCCTGGCCTCCCCTCTCGAGTAGTGACAACCCAAAACCTCTCCAGACAGTCCCAAAAGTCCCCTGAGGACAAAACTGCCTCTAGTTGAGAACCACTGATTACATGGATGATAAGATGAACAGATACATGGTAAAACAAGCCTAATAAAATGTTATTAGAAGTTAAGTGGCAGACACAGCTCACCTTTGCTATTATATGTTTAAAAATCTTTGTAATAAAGTACTGAAAAATATGAAGACTACAAATGAAAAGTCACTTTCAGATGCCTTATACTGACCAGAGAGCAGTACCGCTCAAAACTTAGTGTAAACTCTCAAGAACTCCTTTTATACTCTACCTATACTTTATAACAATACCTTTACTAAGGCTGCCACCTCAAAAATAGGGCACAATCTACCACATTTGCTAATTTTATTAAGTAATGTGGCTCCAGAAATTTTTGCCTGTTTCAAAAAATAAATCCACTCCTTTTCCCTACTGAGAACATAGAACAATAAGCTCTCAATTTAGAAGGAGCTGAAAAATTTTTCTGAAAGAAAGCAGAGCCCATCAGTTGTGGATGGCCTGTAACCTCCACCACTTGTCCTGTGACCTTTAACAAAGTATTCTGCCCTCTAAACCCCAGGTCGTGCTTCAGGGCAACCAGCACCAGCCCGCGGGCTGTTCTCAAGAGCAGGGGCCTGCACAGGAGCACGACCCCCACAGTCCCTCTGAAGGGCACGTTCCTCAGGCTGGCAGTAGTATAGCAAGTGGCTGACCCTTACCTACAATACAACAGACTCTCACATGTCCCCCCACAAGTGCTCTAAAAGAGGAATGACTGACAAAGGGGTGACTTCCTTTAAGCTTGCCTCCCAGAGCTCCCTTAGGGTTGTTTTCTTCCCACAAGAGCCCCCAGCTTGATCACTATCAGCCATTCTTAAGGGGAGTTGCGGGATCGGGGGGTAGGTAGGGGGGAGACAAGGAATAGATTGATTCCATGGGTCCAAAGCTGGAACACAAAATCACAACCCCCTGAGAATCAATGCTATCAATACAAAAATCAATGTATTTATACAGTACTTAGCATCACCTTCAGGGGTATAACATAATTAAAAAGGTTTTGCTAGGCTGGGCAGGAAGTCTAGCCACCATTTATAACATTGTTTCCAAGAAAATCCAACTGAGAGGTCCAAATGAACTTCTGAAACTCAACTGTGCCACAAATTACCCCAGATCCGTGGGTCTGGACAGCAGCCTCTTAGAAACCTGTGGGATGCTTTTTGGCTGACTGCATCCGTCGGGGGGTGCTAGAGGGCACTGGTGGGCAGGGACCATGGCACGGACGTCCCGCAGTGCTTCAAGCCGCTCTGCACGTGGAACGATCCTCCACACCACCCAGAGCAGTTTTACACGTCCTGCCAAACACTGATGTGGAGGGAAACCTGTTTATTAGTGTTCGACTCAGAACTCGACTCCATTCTATATATGTCAATCCAAAGCATGGCTTCTACGTTCACTGAATTTCTCAAGAAGGCAACTTCTGTTTAATTGAGGGCAGAAAGGACTTTTTGGCTGGCTCAGAACTTTACCAAGAGCTGTTCACCATTTAGAAAAATCAAGTCACTGACATCAATGCCCTCGTGGCCCCTGTGTGGCCAACACATCCTACTTTATGGGGCTGCATCTGTAACTGTTCCTACACTTATAACTCACAGTGGTTCTACATAAAGGTACAGGGATCTAACTCACCCCAGCACTTACATACTAAAACACACGCTTAATTATACACCCCTTTTCTTTTTCCCCTTATCTTTATGTTACAATTAATGCATTAGATTGGCTACATTGAAACTATATGTATAGGGAAGTTTTATCATCTATGAATACCTTCTGAGGACAGAAAAAGGGACATCAAAAAATACTTGTTTTATAAAGGTCAACTGGGATCCACTGGATTGAAAACCACTGTCAGAAGGCCTATGTATCAATTGTCTATATATTCCTCTTACCAAGCGTGAAGGCGGTGTTCATTAAATATTTGTTGAATGTAGTTATGGTCTAGGTATTTGAAAGGTCTGCCTAGTTGAACTGTAATCATGACACATAAATTTCTCTTACGTAAAATAACTAACCAGCAAATATCAACAGTATATTCAATGAGGATTTTCAGTGTCCCCACTGAAACCAGACAGCCTGGCACCCTGAGATGAGCACTGGCCTCATCACGAGACAACGTGGCATCTCCTCCCGCTCCTGCCTCTAACCAACTATGACAACCACAATCAGAAAGCCTCTGCTCACAGGGGCTTTACGATTTAGGCTCGAAATAAGGCCCCTGGCCTTCACCCTGGCAAAATCAGCCATCTGGGAAAGGTGTCTCTGTGGGCAGAACCTGCCATGCACCTGGACTGCCAGTCATCTGATGGTCAGGCTAAATGTCCACCTTACCTGGTCTGAAAGCCGACTCGCTGCTTGTTCAATTTCAGCCCTGGCGGCGATGGACTGGCCACACCATGGAGCATAGAAGAACAGCAGCACGACCTCCGAATCCCGGCGAATGTGCTCTGCGTAGTCCAGCTGCCCCTGGAAGAGGTCAAGAACCGGAGACCTCGAGGAGAAAAAGCTGACAGGTGGCTTTGCTGGAATTATCACATCTTTTGCTCGACTAAAAAAAGAGCAAAGACACGATTGTTTAGTTTATCTTCTTCTAACAACAGTTCTGTGTAGAAAGAGAACAAAGGCTAAAAGAAAAGTCTTCTCTTAAATAAGGAAAGGGACTTCCCCAAACACTGGCCTGGAGGATAAAAGCAGCACTTTGTGCTAAGCGCAGGCAAGATTTGACTGAGAGAATGCAAGACTCAAATGACATGTTAAAAACATTCTCTAACACTGTCTGCCCCGGGTGTGGGGTGGGAGGGCAGTGGAGAGCAGACGAGAAGAATGTCTTTGAATAATCCAGACTCCTGCCTCCCCCACCCAAAAGACTCCATCCTTATTTCTCTGTAGCCTTGCTCTCCACAAAAGCCACTGACGTCCAGGGTTTCAGAGCCACCAGTGAGTTTGCTCATAATCAAGAGGAGGGAGCATACGTGGCACCACTAACAGGCATGGGAAATGCTTACAGTCCACTCACATTAAGTTCATTAGCTGCGGTTGGCCCGTACTTAGGACACTCAGGTAAAAGTAATAATAATGTAGATATCTCCATTTGTATGTATGTACCATGATCCAAAGGTTAATAAAGATGAATAGCAAAGCAACTGCCCATTTAACTGGAAAACAGGTTTCCTAAGTATGTACTTAAGATTCACAGAAGGTCAGGGGAAGAAAGAAAATAAAACTAAACAAGTGGCCAGAGCCAAGACAACAAGGTCTGGGCTGAAGCAGCATCCCATCAGGTTAACGGGCCCCTGTCAACACTCTTGAGCTGTCCACACATCTGGGTTAAAACAGTATAAAACCATTAGAGCAGCTTAGCTAAGAAACGAAGAGAGAAAAGGAATCGGGTGGAGAGGGAGGTGGGAGGGGGGATAGGGATGGGGAATATATGTAACTCCATGGCTGATTCATGTCAATGTATGACAAAACCCACTGAAATGTTGTGAAGTAATTAGCCTCCAACTAATAAAAAAAAAAAAGAAACGAAGAGAGGAAATAAAAATGGAACCCTACGAAAATTCAATGAATCGAAAACAGGGAATTTCCTAGATGTTCAGTGGTTGACACTCCATGCTTTCAAACTGCTGAGGGCCTGGGTTTGGTCCCTGGTTGGGAAACTGAGATTCCGGCAGACCATGCGGTACCAGGTGGGGGGTGGGGGGAGGTAGGCGGGAAGGTGAGCAGAAAAAAGACCAAGAGAGGAAGAAAAACCAGAAAGTATAAACGGAAAACAAACAGCCAGATGGTAAACACAAACCCAACCACATCAACAATTACATTAAATATAAAAGGACTAAACCACCCAATTAAGAGGAAGAGATTGCCAGGCTGGATAATGAAGCAAAACCCAACCATATGCTCTTTAAAAGCATTTAAACATAAAGACATACATAGCATGAAGCCACAGGGATGGGAGAAGATAAACCACATACACAGTAAGCACAGAAACATTGTAATAAATCATTAGGTGAAAGGACAAATAAACTAATTTAATTGTGTGTTCTTACAATTAAACGATACTCAGTAATTAAAAAAACGATACATACTATAACTGGAGGAGTTTCAAAATACATTGAGTCAGACACTAAAGAATACATATAATATGAATGCACTGCCATGAAGTTCCATAACAGGCAAAACTAATCTGTAATGAAATAAACCACATCAGCGGTGGTCTGGAGTTGGGAGCAGGGCAAGGAAGACAGACTGCAGAGGGCACTGGGGAAAGTTTCTGGGGACAAGGAATTAAAGGATGGAGGTGGTTACATGGGCCAAAAGCCACGGACCTACGTATGTAAAATGTGTGAATTTTACCGAATG
Source organism: Cervus canadensis (assembly GCF_019320065.1). Lineage (NCBI taxonomy): Eukaryota > Metazoa > Chordata > Mammalia > Artiodactyla > Cervidae > Cervus > Cervus canadensis. The sequence continues at coordinate 3,926,227 of NC_057417.1, read as the reverse complement.
TAATTATAGTACAATAGCGTTGATGAGAAACAAGTTTGGCTGATGGTCACCTCCTTGGTGAGGACTGCTCCGATGATTCTCCCAATTTTTTTTCTCTCGGAATCCTATTAGTTGCTTTCAACAGCCCTCACCATAATCTGTGACTTACTTATTTACCTGTTTATTAACTCCATAAGAGTAAGGACCCTGGCTCTTTTTTTCACTGATAAATCCTCACTGTTTAGCAGCTCCCAGGACTGCAAAGATCAGTAATCTGTGAAATGAACAAACCTACCCTACTCACCTCATTTGAATATATGTGAAAGCAAATTAAACATAAATCCATACAGACATATATTATTAATCTGAATGAAAAATGTCAGAAAGTACACTTGCATTACAAGGAACGATTCTAAGGACCATTTTATTCTGTTCTAACTTTATATGTGTTCAAATGAACTTGATCATCTGGTCTCTCAGTACAAGCAAAGTAGCAAGAAGCAGGAACAGGTAGGAACATGCTGCCAGCTCTGAGATACGCAGCAGACAGACACTTAGAACCAAAAAAGAAATCAGACATCTGGGTTGCTTCCATGTCCTGGTGGTGGTTTAGTCGCTAAGTCGAGTCTGACTCTTGTGATTCTATGGACTGTAGCCTGCCAGGCTCCTCTGTCCATGAGATTCTCCAGGCAAGAATACCGGAGTGGGTCGCCATTTCCTTTTCCAGGGGATCTTCCCAGCCCAGGAATCAAACCTGGGCCTCCTGCACTTCAGGCAGATTCTTTACCAGCTGAGCTATGAGAAGCCCCTCCATGTCCTAGATATTGTAAATAGTGCTGCAATGAACACTGGGATACATGTGTCTTTTTCAGCTATGATCTCTCAAGGGTATATGCCCAGTAATGGGACACAGAAGCAACCTAGATGTCCACTGAAGGATGCATGGGTAAAGAAGTTATAGTGTAATATAATGGAATATTATTCAGCGATAAAAAGGAATGCATTTGAGTCGGTTCTAATGAGGTGGATGAACCCTGAGCCTATAATACAGAGTGAAGTTAAGTCAGAAAGAGAAAAACAAATACTACATATTAACACATATATATGGAATCTAGAAAGATGGTACTGATGAACCTGTTTGCAAGACAGCAATGGAGACACAGACATAGAGACCAGACTTGTGAACACAGTGGGGGAAAGAGAGGGTGAGATGAATTGAGAGAGTAGCACTGAAACCTGTATTACCGTATGTAAAACAGATAGCCAGTGTGAATCTGCTGTGTGATGCAGGGAGCTCAACCCAGGGCTCTGTGACAACCAAGAGGGGTGGGATGGGTGGGAGGTGGGAGGGAGGCTGCGGACGGAGGGGACATGTGTGTACCTGTGGCTGATTCATGCTAACGTACGGCAGAAGCCAACACAATACTGTACAGCAATCGTCCTTCGATTACAAATACACAAATCAAAAAAAAAAAAGAAATCCTACAAATACTCAAGGCCAAAGCTACTCTTAAGATCCTTGGGTCATTTAGTTTAAGGAAAAGAGTACAAACCCTTCTCTACATCTAGAAGGTGTCAGCTTCCTGAATTAAGACAGTTTTAAATATATTGCTTCCTCATTTTAACCAAAAATTATTAACATCATAAAGTTAAAAAGTCAGAGCAAATCTCCTATTTAGGCACTCACACTAATATTTTAACTCTGCAATCAGGGAGCTTTGTCTAAGTAAAACATCTTCATAACCCCAAAAACTCAGTCACTTACACAATAATTCAAAAAAAAAAAGTTCACTGAGCAAATGTTACTGGGCTTCAGGCACTGCTGTCTCGGAACTAAGGCTATAGGAGCAGCCACCTGTTCTCAAGGGGCTTCCTTTCTCAGGGAAGAAGACATGCAAACAAGCAAACCTGTAAACAGACATAAAGCCATACAAAATGATCATGCTCGCTGGAGAATTCAACACGGAGATGCGGCAAGGCACCCGGAAGCTCCTCCATAGGGTGGTGCTCAGGGTGGTGTCTTTTAAGCTGAGATGTGAGTGACAGGAAGGCAGTCACCCAGAGGGAAGGCCCTGAGGCAAGCTGACACATTCTCGGCAAGTCCAAAAGTCTTTGGAGGTATTATTTTTCTACTCTTCAAATTTGGTGGTCAGAGTTAATTACGCAAACGGAGGGAAAATGCAGGTCTGTGACAAATCAAACAAAGGACAATCATCAACCTAGTACTGTTGATGAGCCAGCTCCTCAAGTAAACGAGCCAGACAGGCCCGTGGCCCATCAAAAAGCAAACATTAACCAGGTCAGAGAAACCCATAATGCCTCTGCCCCAACAGAAGCATTCGTGAGTTGCCATTTAACTCCTAAACTTGCTACTGTTTTTGAGAAACTATAGGAGATGAAAGATTTCCTGCAGCTTTGAAGCCAAAGTCTCAGGTACCAAAAAACTCAAAGAACTGGTTGCAAACAAGGAAGTCCTGTCGCAACTCCCAATTTTTATATGAGACTCACGCTCTATACCTCCGTCCAAAAAGGATCTGAGGCAGCTTTGAGCTTACAAAACAAAATAAAGGAAAATGAATATATACACATAGAAAGATAATGGGGGACAGGGAAGCCTGGCGTGCTGCAGTCCATGGGGTCCCAAAAAGTCAGAGGTGACTGAGCGACTGAACAACAGAGATAACAGACAGACACCCAAATACATACTTATAACTTTTCCCCACAAAAACACACCCACAATGCAGGGTAAAAGGGAAGGGTGAAGTCATGGACATTCAATGCATAGAAAGGCAGCTAAGGCAGAGATTCAGTTCAGTTCAGTTCAGTTCAGTCCAGTCCAGTCCAGTCCAGTCCCTCAGCTGTGTCCGACTCTTTGCAACCCCATGAACCACAGCACACTAGGCCTCCCTGTCCATCACCAACTCCCAGAGTCCACCCAAATCCATGTCCATCGAGTCAGTGATGCCATCCAACCATCTCGTCCTCTGTCGTCCCCTTCTCCTCTTGCCCTCAATCTTTCCCAGCATCAGGGTCTTTTCCAATGAGTCAGCCCTTCACATCAGGTGACCCAAGTATTGGAGTTTCAGCTTCAGCTTCAGTCAATATTCAGGGTTGATTTCCTTTAGGATGGACTGGTTGGATCTCCTTGCAGTCCAAGGGACTCTCAAGAGTCTTCTCCAACACCACAGTTCAAAAGCATCAATTCTTCGATGCTCAACTTTCTTTATAGTCCAACTCTGACAACCATACATGACCACTGGAAAAACCATAGCCTTGACTAGGCGGACCTTTGTTGGCAAAGTAATGTCTCTGCTTTTTAATATGCTGTCTAGGTTGGTCATAACTTTCCTTCCAAGGAGTAAGCTTCTTTTAATTTCATGGCTGCAATCACCATCTGCAGTGATTTTGGAGCCCAGAAAAATAAAGTCAGCCACTGTTTACACTGTGTTTCCACAGGACAGAGATTAAGTGCTCAGAAATACACAACTAATTATTAATAGTGTTTCAACCCCAAATCAACCTTTTTTCTTTTTTAAAAAATAAGCAATTAAGACACTAAAGGGGGTTGTCTTATTTCAGGTCTGGAGCTATTAATAAAAAATAACTTAAAAAAAAGTTCTACTCTCCTTTAAGCCTCTGTCCTCATTAACACACAAGATCTTAAAAGCAAAATCGGAAAAAATCGGCAGAAATGTCAGAGTCAGTTGTAGAACAATAAAGTAGTATCATGACACCATTCAATCAAAGGAGATTATCAAACAATCAATTTGAGTCTATTAAAAGACTGTGAAATTTGTGGCACAGAAAGAAGCTGGACAGGCAAACAGGCTGTTCACTGGCTCATTCTCCTTGCCTGAAGCAGGTGGGATCTCGCTCAGCATGCTCCATTAACTGGACTTACACTTCTTCCTGAAATCTCAAAGGACTTTCCTATCTACTAAGTCTCGTTCTCTCAGAGAAAACACTAAAACACATTTTATTGCTATAAATGGACACACTGATGCAAGTAAGCTCTCTACCCTTGGAGGAGAGAGAACCTCTCTTCCTAATCTGAACTCGAATACCACATTGCCATATTCTACCTTGTAAAATACTTTGTGTAATTCCCTTGTGCAGGACGTGACACAGAACACAGTTAAGAGCCTAGTTTCTGACAATAAAGGATTCAAATTCCAGCTCAGCCACTCACTAGGTGGAAGTGAACTGGCGCAAGTTTTGCAACATGGCCAAAGCTCCACTCCTTCCTGTGTAAACTGGAAGGGTAAGAATGTGTGTGTGTGTGTGTGTGCATGTGTGTGTGTATGTGCGCGCGTGTGTGTGCGTGTGTGTGTGTGTGTGTGTCTGTGTGTGCGCGCACATCTCTTGCCAGACTTTACTGGGTGACTTAAGTGATCCATAACAGACTCTCAGGTCACGTGTTAAATAAATAAATGCATTCATGGAATCTGTAGTTCTCAAACAGGTGACTCTGTTCCCCAGAGGACATCAGGTACCATCTGGAGACATTTCTTATTGTCATATTGTGGGGAGTGGGGGGTAAGAGCAGGTAGCAGGTAGAGGCTAGGGATGCCGCTGAACATCTCAGCATGCACAGGACAGCCCCCTACCACAAGAATTATCTGAGTCAAAATATCAACAGTACCAAGGCTGAGAAACCCAGCGGGCAGGCTGCACCTGGCACAACGGCAAGTGCTCAAAAAGGTTTTTTGTTTACTTTGGTTTTTATATGACTTTTTTAATCAGGGGTATAGTTGTTTTACAGTGCTGTGTTAGTTTCTGCTATACAGCGAAGTGGATCAGCTATACATATACTTCCGTGTCTGTGTGCACGCACGCTCAGTCGTGTCCAACTCTCTGCGACCCCATGGACTGCAGCCCTCCAGGCTCCTCTGTCCATAGATTTTCCAGGCAAGAATACTGGAGTGGGTTGCCATTTCCTTCTCCAGGGGATCTTCCTGACCCAGGGATCAAACCCGTATCTCCTGCATCTCTTGCACTGGCAGGTGGAGTCTTTACCACTGAGCCACCTGGGAAGCCCATATGTAGCCACGATCCCCTCTTTTTTGGATTTCCCTTCTATTTAGGTCACCAGAGAGCATTATGTTGAGTTCCCTGTGCTATACAACAGGTTCTCATTATTATCTATTTTATACATATTAGCATATATATGTCAATCCCCATCTCCTAATTCATCAGCGATAATTATTATAATTTCTTCTTTCCACTAAAATCTCCAATCTTTTGACATCTCTTTGACAACAGGGGTCACATATTGTCCTTAACAGACTCCATAAAAATGTTTCAAGTTGAAATCTTCCCAGTGGCCGCTATGCCAGTCAGTGGCACCACAGACTTATAAAAAAATTGGGAGTCCCAGGAGACACACTGTGGACACACTAAAATACTAAAACACACTAGACACGCTAAAACACAAAGCAAAATTTGTATCTGTGTCCTTTTCCAAAGCAAGACACATTAACTGTCTTTCCCTCCCCCACCCCACCCACTAGCTCCAGCCTACTCAGGCCTTTCTTCCAGTTTCAGGAAAACACCAGTCCACCAGCCTTGTCCTGCCCCAGGACCTCTGCACCTGCTGTTTGCTCTTCCCTGGACATTTCCCCCCGGATCTCCCCAGTGCTGGCCCCTTCCCCTTCTCGGGTGATTCTCTTATGTAGCTCCCCGGGGGAGGTCTTTAGGCCCCACCCTCATCGCTTCTACTCGCTGCACAGCACTTACTGAAACCCTCTAAAATTATGTTAAGGTTACTCGTTTACTGCCTGTACACCACCCCCTGGAATGGAGAACAGGGACTTCTGATATTCATCACTCACCCTCGAGGAGCCGTCCGCATACAGTAGGTGCGGATAAATAATCGTTAGATCCATGAGTGCATGAATTCTCAACGTCCGGGACGCTAATGGTCGTCTACGCCTACCCGAGGCATAGGGAAATAAAATGGGTGATAAATGAGGACCCTACAGCTTGGGCAGAAGTGACAGGTGCACCCCCAAGAAATCTCAACAGGTGACAAGCACATGAGAACCTGGCCCACCTTTCCTCCATACGAAAATCGGAGGAAAGGGCGCCGGGCAGCACCTCAGAGCCTCGCCTGAGGGCTCGCTGGCCGGCGAGAAGGGAAAGCGGCGGGCAGGGCCGCATGCGGCAGGCAGGAGAGTCAAGTCCACCGGCCGGGGCAAAGTCAGGCCCGACTTCCGGAGGCCGCTTCGACCCTCGACTCTGAGGTCCCCAAGCCGGCCACGTGCCGCCGGCCGGGCCAAGGGGCGCCGGGCCGGGGCCGGGGTGGGGTGCGGGCCGCCTCACCTGCAGGTAAACTTGAGGGCGAGGAGCAGCGCGCAGCCGAGTGCCACGGCCCCGCAGAGCAGCTCGGGCCGCCGGCGCGCCATGAGAGAGGCGCCGCGCAGCCCGCGGCGGAGCCGGCCCTCCGAGGACGCAGCCGGGGCCGGGCTGAGGGAGCCGGAGCCCGCGGGGCCGCCGCCGCCGCCCTCGTCCTCGGCGTCGTCGCTGCTGCTGCTGCCGCCGCCGCCGCGGCCTCCGCATTCCGACATTACATGCTCCCCGTCGCCGGCTTTATACTGCCGCCGCCGCCAAGGGCCCGAAGGCCCGGCCCGGCCCGGCCCGTCGCTCCCCAATCCCGCAGCTGGCCGCGCCCGCTAACCCCGAACCTCCACGTCAGCCCGGCCGCTGCCGCGGCTCCCGCCCCCTCCGCGCAGAGGGCGGAGCCGGACACCACCCGGAAGCCCCGCCCTCGTGGCCACGCCCCCTCGCTCGTGGCCTCTGCGCGGCCCCACCCCCCGCCAGGGCCGCCGCGGAGGCGTGTTAGTCCCACAGGCCCCGCCCCGTCACTGGAGTCTGCGCGCACGCCGCCGTTGCCAAGTGCTCGCCCCGTTTACGCCCGTCCGTCCACTGAGTCTGCGCAGGCGCCGGCGCTCGGTGTCCCGCTGCTCCTACCGCGGGTTGAATCGAGCGCTGCCCTAAAGCAGCCCCGGAGAGTAGCAGCTGCGGAGAGTCCCCACCTGGCTCCGGGAGTTTAAAAGAGCTGTGATGAAAAAAAGTAAAATAAAAGAGCTGTGGCAGCAGTCGTGTCAGCGACACATCTGGGGAATTGCATACCGACCTCACGGAGATGCTTTGAAGGTTAACTGAGGTCCTTGATGGAAACTGCTGGGCCCGTCATGAGTGCTAAATAAGTCTTAGGGACTGTTCTTTCCCAGTGTCCATTTCCTGCACAGTGAAGTGCTGTGCGCCGCGGTACCACGTCCCTGCACCACAGCCCTGGGAAAACGGTCTGTGCATCCTGCACTCACTTTAGAGATGGGAAAGCCGAGGCTTGGAAAAGCCCCTTGACCGCGTCCACAAGGCTAATAGAGGAGTAGACTTGAAAGCAGATTGGTTAACAAGCCGCTCCAGCGATCCTCTGCCGACTCTAAATGCTCTCTGACTCTAAATGTTAATGAAAGTGAAAGTTGCTCAGTCGTGTCCGACTCTTTGCGACCCCATGGACTATGCAGCCCTTTGAATTCTCCAGGCCAGGACACTGGAGTAGGTAGCCTTTCCCTTCTCCAGAGGATCTTCCCAACCCAGGGATCGAACCCAGGTCTCTCCGCATTGCAGTCGGATTCTTGACCAGCTGAGCCACAGGGGTTGCCCCAAATGTTCTAAACGTTAGGTCATTTCTAAATAAGTTTTTGTGATTAAAAACGACAAGTCGGAGAAGGATGAAATGTGATTTGAGAGTGACAGAAAGGGATTGTATACCTGGGACGCGTGTACCTGGAGCTAAGAGAATGGCCCCAACCGCTGGGGCCAAAGCGGAAGACTAGACTTACGCTGTCAATAACTACAAACCTGGTAAGAAAACGCGGAGAGAACTAAGGCAATATGATGCCACAGAAAAACAAAAAAACAAACACACACAAAAATCCCAGAAGATGAGAAGTCACTTATGCCACAAGCCAGCGTGCTAACCCCGGGGCAAGGTTTCCAGGGAGATAAAGGGTTCTAGGAATGGCCACCTTCCTGAGTGGCCCGGAGCATTCAGTTTGTTAACCACGGAGGCTCAACATGTTGGTAGCTCATGTTCGCATGCCATTTCGCTCTTTGGTTTGTATATCTCACGTCTTTTTTTTTTTTTTTTAATATTGGGTTTTTTGGCTGCACCAGATCTTAGTTGCAGCATACGGGATCTAGTTCCATGACCAGGGATGGAACCTGGCCCTCCTGCATTGAAAGTGCAGTCTTAGCCACTGGGCCACCAGCGATGTACCTCCTCTCACAATCCCAATTTTTTTGCTCTTTACTTCCTTCCTTTATGTTACGTGGCTCTTTTCTAAAACACTGTTAATTCCTTTAATGATTTAAAACTTATTTTTTCCAGTTTATATTCTTAGCGGCAGCATTTAGGGATTGTGTGTTAGTTGCTCAGTCGTGTCCAACTCTCTGTGACCCCACTGACTGTAGCCCACCATGGTCCTCTGTCTTTGGAATTCTTTAGGCAGTTCTCTGTAGTGGGTGACCATTCCCTTCTCCAGGGGATCTTCCTGACCCAGAAATCCAACCTGGGTCTCCCCCATTGCAGGCAGATTCTTTACCATCTGAGCCACCAGGGAAGCCCTTCAGAGATTACAGTATACATTTTTTCTGAATCTACTTCAGATTTACACTAACTTAATTCCAGTAAGATATGGAAACTGCTCCAATATAGCTCCATTTCCTCCTCCCATTTTTAGGCTGTTATTGCTCTTTTTTAATCTACTACAAACCCAGTAATATGGTGTTATGTTATTGTTTTATATAATATTGTTGGAAGCAGAAAATTTTTTAAAATGCATGTCTAGTTTTTTAAAAAGATATTAATTTTACTTATCATTTCTAGTTCTCTTGATTTATTTAGATCTGAGTTAACACGGTATATTGCTAACAAAAACAAATACAGTCCAAAGTCATGGGTACTCATTCACTGTAGGCCACTAGGGCAGAATCCACCCTACTCTTTCATAAGACACCTGTCTTTTGCACAGGCCTTTATAAAGTTCAAAGTGCTTTTGTTGCCTGTAGGCTATTTCATGAGACCCACTATATCTTAGGACCGTGCAGGGCGGTGTCTTACAAGCCAGGAGACCAAAGTATGTTTCCTTTACCCCTCTTTCTAGACATTGCTGTTCCAGCAATGATGGACAATGGGAAATTCATTTCATGTGACACCAGGCCATCTGGGCCAGGCTGCACTGCTCTTCTTCTTCAAGGCTTGTTCTTGTTGTTCAGTCATTAAATTGTGTCACCCTTAACTAGTCCATGTCAACCAGTATCTATGCTTTTATGGCCACTTTTCATACCATGATCAAGGTGGTGGCATTTGCATAGGCGGCAGGGAGATTACATATATATCTTTCTTTGTGCATGTGCTCAGTCGTGTCTGACTCTTTGCAGCCCCATGGCCTGTAGCCTGCCAGGTTCTTCTGCCCATGGAATTTTCCAGGCAAGAACACTGGAGTGGGTTGCCATTTCCTCCTCCAGGGGATCTTCCCAACCCAAAGATCAAATCCATGTCTCTTTTGTCTCCATGTTGGCAGGCAGATTCTTAACCACTGTGGCACCTGGGACATATATTTTTCCCAGGTATTAATCCTGTCTTAGAATTGGAGAGAAATAATTCCTTGTTAATTTTTTTAAAATTAGAGCTCTTTATGTGTAATGCAAATAATCACAACTTTTCCCCTGCCCAAAATTTTGTAATTCTTTTTAACTGTCTCCTTACTATTGTTTCTAAGCCAAATTTGGTTATTTTTAAAAATGAGTTACTATGGTAACTCCGAAAGCAGTGCTATCACTTGCTTCAAATATTTTATTCTACTTTGTGCCTTCATCAGCTTTCTTAAATCTGAGTCTGGTTTGGTATTCTGTCAGTGTTTTTTGCACAAGAAAACCCATATTTTACATCCTGTAGTTTCAACAAAATTTTTTAAAAATTGAAGTATAGTTGATTTACAATATTATGTTAGTTTCAGATGTACAGCACAGTGTTTTGTGGATTACATTCCATTATAAGTTATTACATGATACTGGGTATTCACCAAGGTATAGTAATTACAAGATATTCAGTAATTCCATGTACTATGTAGAAGATATAGTAAATCCTTGTTGCTGATCTATTTTATGTATAGTAGTTTGTATCTGTTGATCCCATACTCCTAATTTGTCCCTCCCTCTCTCCTTCAGTAACCATAAATTTGTTTTCTATGTCTGTGAATCTTGTATTTCTCTTTTTAGAGTCTACATATAATGGATATCATATAGTATCTTTTTCTGACTTACTTCACTAAGTATAATATACTGTGGTCCATCCTAGTTGCTACAAATTTCACTTTTGTATGGCTGAGTTAATATTCCATTGTATATATGTATATATGTGTGTGTGTATATATACATATATACTTATATACATATATATATAACATGTATACATTTGTTGTTGTTTAGTGTCTCTAAGTCATGTCCGACTCTTTGTGACCTCATGGATAGCCTTCCAGGCTCCCCTGTCCTTGGGATGGATGTCTCAGGCAAGAATACTGGAGTGGGTTGCCATTTCCTTCTTGGGGGGAATCTTCCTGACTCAGGGATTGAACCCATGTCTCCTGCATTGCAGGCAGATTCTTTACTGCTGAGCTACCAGAGAAGTGTATTTGTGTGTGTGTGTGTGTGTGTGTGTGTGTGTCTAAAACATCTAATGCTTGGTTTTTGTTTTGCTTGTTAATTTTTAAAGCCTCGAAGCATTTACTTGCTAAACAGGATGTGCCTCAGAAGGTACAGGTTGGCAGATAACACAGGAGGGAGCCCACACCCTGAGCCTACTAGGTAAAGCTGGACAATGGTGCTGTTTCTTAGAGACTTTATATCAAGATCGAAGAGCTGTCTTCCCATGAATTGGCACTCCTTGTTCCCTTGCAACAAGTACTGACAGGAAACCCATATTCTCATCTCTGCAGGTCAACTAAGGAGTGTTTGAACCCGCACTAACTGCCCAGGGAACATGCTGTCCTTCGGTTTCCCAGTGGGGATCGCTGGAACTCAGTCAAAGCCCTCGAAGAGCAGACCCACGAAGGCTGAGGATGATGGAGAGGGGTGAGCACTTCCAGCCCCGGCCTACTGTCCAGGCACATCCAACACAGGTGGAAGAACTGGGCAGAGGAAAATCTACCTGCCACCTCCCAACACCTCTTCAGGACTTATGGGACCAGCTCATTGCAGACAACACAATTTACACATGAATGTTCCTATTCACAGGAGCCAGGAGGAGGAAACAAGCTGAATGCCCATCAACAGAGGAATGGGTAAACAAAATGTAACAGATCTGTACAATGAAGGGTGATGCAGCAGTTAAAAGGAATGAAATACTGATGACATGCTACAGTGCAGATGAACCTTGAAAACACTGTTATTGTTCAGTCACTAAGTCATGCCCTCCACAGAGTGCAGCACGCCAGGCTTCCCCGCCCTTCACTATCTCCCGGGGTTTGCGCAAACTCATGTCTATGGTGTCAGTGATGCCATCCAATCATCTCATCCTCTGCTGCCCTCTTAAACATTACACTCAGTAAAAGAAGCCTGTCAGAAAAGGCCACATATTCTATAACTCCACGTACATGCAACGTCTAGCAAAGGCAGAAAGCAGATTAGGGACTTCCCTGTCCTTGTCTAAGACAACCCTAGACAAGACTCTGAGCTCAAGATGCAGGGGGCCTGGGTTCAATCCCTGGTCAAGGAACTAGATCCCACATGCCACAACCTGGCAGCCAAATAAATAAATATTTTTTTTAAATAAGAAGGAAAGCAGATTAGTGGTCACCTACAGCTTGCCTGGTGGCTCAGATGGTAAAGCGTCTGTCTGCAATGCTGGAGACCCGGGTTCGATCCCTGGGTCAGGAAGATCCCCTGAAGGCAATGGCACCCCACTCCAGTACTCTTGCCTGGAAAATCCCATGGACAGAGGAGCCTGGTAGGCTACAGTCCATGGGGTCGCAAAGAGTAGGACACAACTGAGCGACTTGACTTGACTGACAGCTTGAAAATCAGGGGGAGTGGGCAGAGGAGGGTGTGGGTTTTATTTTTAGGGAGTAAAACACTTTTTCATTGTGATTGTAGCACATTTGGATTCTACTAAAGCCATGGATTTATACTTTAAAATGGTAACATTTGGGGGTTTTAAAATTGTATCTCCATTTGTTAAACACTGAAACAAAGAAAAAATCCACTTTGGAGGAGGTAGGCAGATAAACCTGTCCAAGTAGACACATTGATTTATTAGTTCCCAATGCTGTTAATATTGCAGTTTTGCTCTTTTATACCTTATTTTCCTTACCTCCCCTCACCCCACTACTACTCTCTTCTCTTCATTTCTAGGATGGGGATGTGACTTCATCATGGTGTAATTAGACTGATTTCCTGATGCTGAATATTCACTGATGCTGGAAGGACCGAAGCTGAAACTTCAGTAATTTGGCTACCTGATGCAAAAAGCTGACTCGCTGGCAAAAACCCTGATGCTGGAAAAGAAAGTCAAAAGAGAAGGGGGCAGCAGAGGGTGAGATGGTTAGAGAGCATCACCGACTCAATGGACAGACATGTTTCTGGGCAAACTCCGTCAGACAGTGAAGGACAGGGGAGCCTGGTGCACTGCAGTCCGTGGGGTCAGAGTCGGATATGACTTAGTGACTGAACAACCGTAAATCCTGGTGCTGAGACCAAGGCTGTGGCCTGCAGGGTTCTGAGGTGGAAACCAGAGCAACAAACTGGATGACTCAGGCAGAAGTGGGATGGTTCAGAGCAGAGAATAGCAAGAGAGCCAAGGCACAGAAAATTCTGAGGTGGGGTGTGAAAATCAAAAAAATTCTCCTCTTGACCAGTCAGAGGATTCCAAACTAGGTTTCAAGCCTAGATTTCCAAGGTTAAAACAACCAACTTTTTAAACTGCAGGTTGAAACAGAGCACCAGAGATATCTTTTTTTAACATCTATTCTCCCTGGAAGGAGCACAAAAGAAGTCTGGAAGGATGGAAAAGAAAAACGTCATGAAGGCCGTCAGACTAGGGAGACTTAGCAGAACGACAACAGTGTCTTTCTGTCTCTGCGCTGACCATGTCTTCAGCGGTCTTTCAACAACCACAACGACCCTAGACGGCTATCTCTGTGGAGTCCCACAGCCAACGTCCTAGCTGACCATGTGTCCCCTTGCTGAGTGTTCATCTAAATGAAAACACAAAAGAGCTCGTAGAGGGGTTAGCATGTCGGTCAGTAAGAGAAGCCTTTTAGCAATCCGAATCTCAAGAGAGTGGGACAGAGTGGCAGTTGCTGCCGTGTTGCTCTAATTTACCTTCTGTCATTAATTGCTTAAAGAAAAGTGTTTTTAAAAAATCTAGGGAATTCCCTGGTGACCCAATGGTTAGGGTTTCATGCTTCCACTGCCAAGGGCCCAGGTTCGCTGGTTGGGGAACTGGGATCCCACAAGCTGCACGGAGTGGCCAGAAAAAAAAAAAAGACCTAACCTTGTGATTTTAGTACCCAGTTTTAACAATTCTTTGTGAGGCAAGGACCACACCACAAAATGAAAGACATCTATATATAAAATCTTTATTACAGGCAATATTGGTCCATACACTACACAATACCAACAGTACAAGTTTAATCTTTCAAAATCATCATTTAAACAGCAAAAGACCAAGAAATAAAATTTGAGTCAACTGATTATTTTTCAAAATAGTCTCAATGCACATTATCCTCAGTTCCCTTATTATAGTGAAACATACAAATACAGAAAAATACCCCATTTAACATATACTAGTGTTAAATGGTTATTTGGCTTAAAATCTGAGTTAAGAAAATCCTTTTTAGCAACCTACGTACAGATAAGTAGCAAACTTTATTAGACAAATTCGTTCCTCTTAAAAACACGTGAAGAATTTCATCCATCATGTGTTCTGATCCTAGTACAGTGTTTCTCTCTCACCATCGTGGTTCTTATCTGAAGGACCAACTCAAGGAGTCATCCTAGACATCACCTCTTCCCCAACACAATTCATCCAAAAGTCTGTTCAACAGATGGCAACCAGTAGCGGTCACTTCACCACGTGACGCCCTGAGAGCCTGGCCAGACCTGTCCAACAGCCCGTTTTCCTACCTACTGTGGGTTGCTGCTCAGGAGGGACGAGACGCCAATACAAGCAGAAAACCTGCAGCTCCTCTGCTACGTGCCTTAGAACACTTTCAATTTTCTGGTCAATGCCCTGATTAGGTAACATACATAAAAGCCAGCATATTAGTTTAAATCTTTAAACAAAAAACTATATTTTCCAAAGTCATTATCGTTGGGGGCAATTAAGTGATCTTTTCGGGCTTTGTTGAGCTTCATCTTTAGGGCGTCTCTTCTCTCTTCCCATTCATGAAGTTCAGCGTTGCCGTGTGCAAATTTACAGCTGCTTCCTTCTGTGCAGGTACCATTCATATACCTGTTAGGACAAGTCAGCTTGGTAAGTGTCCACCCGATGCTTATAACAATCTTTAAAATGTGCTCTTCACTACCTTTACGGTTTGTGTTAAACTTTTAGCTCAAACTCATAATCCTAGAAAAATGAGTATTTTTAAAACTTTTATATTGGAGTATAATAAAAATGAGTATTTTATTGCCTTGGCATCTAGAACAGAGAAAGAAGTACCTTAAACTATTTAAATGCACTAGTTAATGAAAAAGACCGATTGCCAGGGGAAAAAAAAACACTCCACTCCTTCCTGATGCAGTAGAAAAAAGTCAGAGGGGACAGGAAGTAGAAAATATCTTCAATAATTCTACGTATCACATGGATCTAAATGGGGAAATCAAACAGAAACAGCAATGACAAAATAAGGAGCAATTCAAAATTACGCAGCTTTTCACTGAAAAATTTTCTAACTACACTTACATCTACTACGAAAAGAGGGCTGTGAAGAGTCAGAGAATCCTCCCTGCCGGCTCACAGACCATCTGGGCAAGCCTGAATGAACTTACTTCCCTATTTGGTTATCTTAAGATGTTTCACTCCAGTGCAGGCAAACTAGTGAATCTTTTCAGGTAACACAGGTGAGTGAAGGAAATGTTCAAGGAGCAACTAAAACTCTGAGCCCAAATGCCAACATCCAGGATTAGAAGACTCTGCCACCCAGGTACCCTGTCTCCTGCATCCCAGGAGCTCTCAGTGGCAAAGAACCTGCCTGCCACAGCAGGAGAGCTGAGTGACGTGGGTTCGATCCCCGGGTCAGGCAGATCCCCTGGAGAAGGAAATGGCAACCCCCTCCAATATTCTTGCCTGGAGAATCCCATGGACAGAGGGGCCTGGAGGGCTACAGTCCATGGGGTTGCACAGAGTCTGACAACGGAAGCGACTCAGCCTGCGCCCTGTCTACTGATACAATGACTGTGCAATTCAAGCCCAATCGGCAGAGTTCACGTGGGGAGCTGCAGAGACCCACGTACCTATCACAAATACTAAAATACCCCGTGGGAAAGCGGTGCTGCCAGCAGTACTGGTCGTCTTCGGTGTGGAAGACCTTCTCTTTGTGCTTCTCGGAGGAGATGTGGCCCTGCCACTGCTTCTCACTGTTGCAGTTCTTCCCGCACATCCAGCAGTGAAAGTCCACCTGCAGCGCAAAGAAGACACGCATCCCGTCAGCAGCTGCTGTCTGGGGGGGCCCTGATAGGTCACCCGTGTTCAGGTCCCAGACTGACTAAAAACAACTCCACCTAAGGCCCACATTCTATTCTTGGGGAGCCCATCCAGGGGGAGAGATGGGCCAAGGGTCCCCCCAGCACGTAGGAAGCAGACAGCCAGGGCAATGGGCTGGGCCGGGGGTCCAGGCACTCTCTGGCAAGAAGTCAGTTTGCCAACAAGGGTGTCTGTCGGGAGGATGGGGGGCCAGGTTCAAACCAGGGTCCCGGGGAGGATAAATACCATGAGGAAAATCAGAGAGGCTGCGAAAGCCCAGGGCTCATCTGCTGCGCAAGAACAAGGGGCAGTAACTCCACTCTTGCACATGAACTGAGCCCCTACTGCAGGCCAGGACTTGTGCCGGGGGCCAGGGAAGTACCCGTGCTGGGAAGACGCCGCCCCGGGGGCACAGACCCACGAACTTTATTAGGAACCCTGTGCTGCCACAGATGCAAGCGTGGGGTGTTTGAGCAGTACTTCCCAAGTGCCCTGGGTCAGAATCCGGTGTGACGCTGGGTAAGAACAGGTTTACAGAGGGATTTCCCTGGCGGCTCAGTGGTTATGACTCTGTGCTTCCAATGCAGGGGATGTGGGTTTGATCCCTGGTGGGGGAACCAGGACCTCACATGCTGGGGAGTGCTGGGGAGCGGGGGGAAGGGGGTAGAGAGAACAGGCTCACAGAGACAGGTGACTCTCACAACCCAGCAAGTCGGGGTGACCCTGCTCTGGAAACCCCAGCAGTACTTAAGAAAAGGTGACGAGGCACTCTGTGCTGAGCCCGGGCAGAGAGGGCAGAGTCCACAGGGCTCATGATGAGCGGAGACACGTCCCTGACCTGGGTCTGACTGATTGAATTCAGAGAGAGGCCAAAAAAAACAAACTGGAAACAAGGAGCAGAGTTAACGCGTACGTCTGTGTCAGCTTAAAAAACCACGCTGGGCAGAACTACAGATTAGCAATCGACAGTCCAAGATATGGAGACACGGCCTGGAAAAAGACACACTGGATCTGGTCCCTCTGGGAAGGGTGACAACTGGGGTTCCAACCTCATCTGTGACGTTTTATTTACCCAATAGAAGCAAACACGGCAAACTGTTAACATCAGTTGAGTGGGGATGGTTGGCTCAAGATACTCTTTATATTAACCCCTTTACTTTTCTGAAACATGTTAAAGAAAGCCCAGTGGAACACCATAGGTGACTTATGTCTGGGTGGAACCCAGAGACAGAGGTCAGACCGCAGGAGGATAAGGGAACAAGAGGACCTGGGGCGGGGTGGGCACTTTTGGGATGGTCTAGTGGTTAAGACTCCAGTGCAGGGGGCATGGGTTCAATCCTTGGCTGGGGATCCCACATGCTGCATAGCATCCCATCCAAAACAAGGATGACCTGGGGGTGGGGAGCCCCCGGTTCCTGAACACCTGCCGTGGCCCAGCAGTGGGATACACCCACAGGCTCATCACACTTCGCATCTCCCTCACAGAGGCGTTCAGTAAGCTACCCAGGGTCTCAGGCTAGTGACTCACCAGCTCCTGCTTCCAGAGTCAGAAAAAGGAGGCAGGAAAGGAGTTTTTAGGACGGAGAGGCTTAGACTCACAGCAGGGAACCAGCGCAAAGAGAAGATGAAGACACGGGGAGGGAGGCAGGTAGGCCAGCTGGGAGCGAGGGAGCCAGGTTTGGGAGAAGGTGGGAAAGAAAAGAAAGGCCTGGAAGCACAGGCAAGGGAACCAACCTGCGGTACTTACAGTAACTTCCGCGTAATCCGTCGGCATGTGGATTTGCTTTCCATTCTCTTTGCTGGACTGACTGGCTGCATCATCACTTTTTTCATTTTTTTGGCTCTTTAGCCAGAGTTCATAAAACTGCTCCATATCTTGTACTAAAGAAAAATGAACTCCTTTCAGCGGCAAATATTTAAAGACACCATTTAAATACAAGAGCATGCATTCTTTTTGCATCAGTTGGCGTAATTTTCAAAAGAAAATCAAGAAGCAAACAGAGACTGATCATCTATTAGACACGAGAGACGGGCCAGTTCCAGACGCTCAGGGTAAGAACCAAATTCAGGTCCATTAGGACACAGACAAACATTAATTTTCAAGATTGATGAACTTCTCCCTGCATTTACAAGACACGTTGTAGGTGTTTAAAATTCAGAAACCCAAGACTTCCCTGGCGGTCCAGTGGTTAAGATTCTGAGCCTCCACTGCAGGGGACACAAGCTTGATCCCTGGTCAGGGAACTAACATCCCACATGCTGCACGATGCAGTCAAAAAATAAAATTCAGAAGCCATTTCAAGGGCATTGCTGAAAAGGAAAGCCACAGCTTCACAATGGCCCACGTCAAACACTCGTTATCAGTGCCGTAAACATACAGGCAACTTATGCAGCTCCTCGCTGTTTACTGAGAAAGGTGAGAAACCTACTATAGGGACCAAGATTCTGACCCTGATGGGGCTCCGTCAGTCCAGCTACTGTCCCAGAGGACAGACACGCAGGGGTGCAATTTACAACAGCACGGTGATGACCAGGTCCTGGGCTGTGGCTGCAAGCTGCTGCTTACAGTAGGAACAAGTGTATCCGGCATTACCATCTACTGATAAAACTAAGGTTTCTCAGCCTCAGCACCGCCTGTGTGCTGAGCCGGACAACTCTTTGCTGCTGGATAAGCCTTGTGCATGTACGACGTTTAACAATCTCCCTGGCCTCTGCCCGCTAGCTGCCAGTAATACTGCCCCACGAGTCATGACAATGAAAGGCCCAGACGCTACCAGCTGTCCCCAAGGGGAGAGGGGTGTGGGTGGCAAAACTCATCCCCAGCTGAGAGGCACTGAGTTTAAAAAAAAAAAAAAAAACCTGGAAATGAGGATCTGGTCAAAACCCAGCACTACTGTCTGCTCAAGTGTTTCTAACAATATACCTCCAGCTAAGATTAGAGATAAAAATAGGAAATCCTTCTTCCTTCAGGCCAGTGGTAGTAGGAAGTGCTGCAAGAGCCCTGATTTGCAAGGATGCCTCCAGGAAGTCCAACCTCGAGTCCTCACTCCAAGCAAGGAGTCCCACTCACACAAGTCACTGAATGTTTACGTGGCTGAAATACGATAGGTGATGTGCTTAAATCAGATTGGTTCTTGTAATCCTCCGATTGCAGATCTTAAGCCATCAGTAAATTTTGATCAGTTTACTTAAAACTGAAGAACAATGATCCTGGTAGCAAAACCTTTTCTGGTCAGAAGTGAAAGGTTGCCTGAGGCTTCTCTCCAAGGCTCTCACAGTAAAACTGACGCCTGACCAAGACAAACATTCTCTCCTTGGGCCTTTGCGTCTGGGCCTGTTCTACCCATAAGAGTTCCCGGACGAAACCTCCAGTTCCAACCTGATGAATTCAGGGCTGACTCTTCACACCAGGAGCAGATGATCTGACCCGAGCACTCGTGGAGGGACTGAACCTCCCCAGGGACTCAGGGACACGCCTGTGATGTCAGAGGATGCTGACCTATGTTTTTGTATCCAAATTTGACCTAAGCAAACACAACTGGTGGTCAGACTCTGCTTCACTGATAAAATGAGATAATGGTTTAGAGCACAGACTGCCTTCTGTGTTCCCTGTAAGCTGGCAATTTACAGGGAGGAAAGGGACTTCCAGGCGAGCTGGATTCCGTGGGTGTCAAGGCCATGGTTAATCATCAACTTACTCCCGTTCTCCTTCATGTAGGTCCACACTTCTCGTTCCTCAGGACTGTGAGCAAAGGAACAGTTTCCAACATACTGACATTTTTTCCCAGAAGCAATATGATTGCACAGCTGTGTAAAAAATACATGAATGTGCTTTAAGACAGAGCACACTGGGTAAAATGGCCTAATTTTTACATTTAAGCAAAATCAATATTATTTTCCATGCTAATGCTGAGTAATATAGTTTTTAAATGAGATTAACTTGCTCCTATTCAAATTGACTATAAGCCCCAAAGACATGAGATGTTATCAAGCTTTCTGTCTCAAAACTTTTTAAAAGAGCATAAGTATGGAACTGGAATATGGAACACTTTCTTATGAGAAAATGTCAACAGATTCACTTATTCAGAGTATCTGCTTTTAACACAGCCGAGCACTTTATCTCTGCAGTGCAAGTCTCTGGCCCCCTCAATATGACATATGCTACTCTCCTCTGCCTGACACCCAGGAGACCTCCTTGTCAGCCCTTGGGAAGCAGGACAGAAACTGCAGACGCCTCCAATAAACAAGGTCAGAGAAAACCTCTGACGTTTACTTCTCACCGATACTGGCAGCTAATCTCAGCCATCATTCACTACACATTCTGCAGTGTCAGAAGACAATTATTCCACTAACCAGGCCATCCAGTTATACAGCATTCAAGTAATACCTCTTGTGGTTATTTGCATTTTTATTTTACAGAGTAAATACAGTGATACTGGTAGGAAAAATAAAGTGAGAGCAGTCAGCAGAACACAGATTTCCCTAAGACCTGTGACTATTAAGAACTAGGAATACCACTGTCACCGAGAGCTCATTCGTAAATATCATCAATGTACTTGTCTTTATGGAGCATAAATCCTAGTACAATTCATTGTTAGCTTGTCTTAGTTTATCCATGTTTCAACAGGAGCTGGCTCTATGTATTAGTTTATATAACAGTAAATGCTTAGCATTGACTTTCACCAAAAATCAAGAAACAGTTAACACTAAACACTGCTCCTTTCCTCCCCTGAACCAAAGTCAGGGACCCCCCAACCCCTTTACAATTTTTTGCAGGAAGTCAATAGTCAACAAAACATTCTTGTGATGGATTTTCTTAAATTCTTTTCCCAGTCAAGCCCCAGGAAGTACTTAGGTATTACTGGATAGACACTGACCATTGTCTTTCAAAGCTCAGTGATAAGGAGCAGGGAGAAGAGAAGATAAAGGAGAAGGTCGCTCTGTGCGGTTTTTACACAACACCATCTCACATATCTTCCCTAGAATGCAATGATTCCCATTTACAGATGAGCAGACTGAGGCTGACTAACTGGCCCTTTGGGCAGACCCTGAAGCCCATCCTCTCTCCACCTCACCACACTGCCTACGAACATACACACGCAGAGTATTATTTCTTCTTTTAGAAAAAGGATCCCTTAGCAATATCTAGTGGGGTAGGGAAACAGAGGAAATGGGCTCCTGTAAATATTACAGGTAGAACACCACGTCTGCGATGAGAGAATAATCAGTGGTTCTAGGCAGCTGCCTCATGAGCTAAAACTGTTCCCAGTTGTCTTTGTTTTGGCAAAATTTTGAGAAGTACATCTATAATCTCCACTATCTACTGAAGCACAAGATAATCACTGGTTCTAATAAGCCTTCCTCCTCTCTTATCATAGCCCACTAATAAATCACCCCTATCTATGAGGCTGAAACCACAGTGGATAAACACAAACACATCACCTCCTTCAAAGACTGGCCTTGTAACCTGCACTAAGTTTCACAAACTGCAAGGTGCCCTGCGTGATGGGAAATGAACCCGTCTCTTCCTCAACTCCTTGGCAGTTTGGAGAAGGAGCCTCGTTAGTGGGGACTCTGCAACCCATCTGCACTGCTGCTCTGGGCAAAAGACTCTCTCCATGTTTCCTCCGCTGGGGCAGAAAGCGCCCCTCACCTGAGCTCAGGTAAAACTCCACCAGACACTCTCTTGTGAACAAGAAAGTCGGGCCAGTTCCAAGCTTTGCCCAGACGACCATCTTTAAGACCATGTAGGGGACCAGAGGGACCAAGCTGAAATGTGCCACCTTGTAAGTCAGTTTGGTGTTCTCAATGTAAGGGCTTTTGGGGAACATGTTGCTCTAACAGGAAGCATTTTTCCTTTGGGTTATTTCAAGAAAATCCTGTAACGTTAGGCATCCTTTAGCGAGCATCCATTGCTTCAGTGAAAGAAACAGGTGTGATAAAATAAAAAAAAAAAACACACCAAAAACTCATCAACAGAGTTAATAATAATACGGAAAGTCTTGGGTTTGATAGCAAAGCTGAGGAATCAAATATAGATGAAATTCTCTCCCATTTGCTCACAGTCATTCATCTGGAAAATAAGCTGAGTCTAGACCATCACTTTTCTCTAGTTCATTTTCTATGTCTCCTAAGTAACTCATTCCAGCCAACCTAAAAACTGCGCCAGAGCCACACACACAAAAGGGGAAGGAAAACAAAAGGACCACTTAGATTTTAGTAACACGATGAGCATTACTTAAAGGGTACCAGTTTCCATCTGAATTACTACTACTTTCTAATGATTTGAAATGCCTAATAAAAAAAAAAGTGGCTTAAAAATTACGTATGTACATCAAACTGTAAAGGCATTTGTTTCTTTGTGGGAAGAGGACGGATGTTCATCCACTTCTTACGTTCAATAGACATCACTCTCATCGCACGACGATCTTTGGTCCACCTAAGAAAAATGGAGTTCAGAAAAAACAAAAACACACTGGCAGAGGCATAACATAAAGGGGCAGGTCCAAAGTCTGTACCTAAGGGACCAGAGATTTTTTTTTCAACCCTTCTAAAAGAAATGCCTTATGATTCTGTCATTTCACTTCCTGTTGATATTTATAAACAGACATTCCCTATAAATCCTAAACAAGGCAATGGCAAAATACAGGAAAAACACTATTGAATTTTGTTGAATTCTTAGTACTAAGTCCTAAAAATCTCTTTCCTTTCGCTTTGCAATTACTCCTAAATTGTCCACTTTCCTTTGCCCTCCTCACAGTCTTAATATTCTTTCTTATATGTACAATTTTACGCCCATGAAAAGAAACAGGCACTATTTCCACACACACACACTACTTACGAATGCCTTGCTTTTGCACTGCAATATTTTCTGTTTTTGTCTGGTTCAATGACTTGGCCGTTTCTCAGACACTGAGCACATACAAATTTTATCTTCATATTAAGGGATCCAGGCATTATTTGATTGCCAAGTACCTTAAGTAATTAAGAGATCAGTTTTAATTGAACAGAAAACCATTCTCTGAGAACACATTCATTCACCATGCACAACTGTGTGCTATTATTTTTTTTTTTTAATATAACATCACACAACTTCTGTTTTTGTCTGGTCTGATGATTTGACCACTATATATATGATCTGATAACTAAATCTCCAGTTCTCTACCCAAATATAAGAGAATATGATGAAAGTAGATTACAGATGCCAAACCTCAATTTATCAAAGTCAGCTCTGGTGTTAATGTTTAGGATTTGTGGGGAGAGAGGAAGGAAGATGGTTGGATAAAGCAGTCTGGCTCAGTGGTAAGCAAAACTACATAGTCTACCTCCCCTACTCTGAGGATCCCCACAGCCCAAGACCCCAACTGTTTTGCCAAATAAACTGAATAAGAAAACTGTATCCTGGAACTTCCCTGAGAGTCCAGTAGTTAGAACTCTGCGCTTTCTACTGCAGGGGATGTGGATTTAACCCCTGGTTGGGGCACTAAGATCTTACATGCTATGTGGTGTGGCCAAAAGACAAAATAATTAGAGAAAATTGTACCCTATGTTCTTTGTTTCTTTGGCTATGCAGGATCTTAGTTTCCTGACCAGGGATCAAACCCATTGGCCCCCGCAGTGGAATCACAGAGTCCTAACCACTGGACCACAAGGGAATTCTCTAACCTATATTCTTGGCAGGTGTTACAAGATGCCTAGTTTGTTTTGTTTTTTTTTTTTTTTTCATGATAATCAACTAAAATTCAGAAATTTTTTTTTCACATTTACTCAATTTTTTTTCCCACTTAACTCAGTAAACTCAAGAAAACTCAAAAGAGTAACTGGATTTTATGGAAGTATAAACTGCATCTGCCAACTACTCACATCCATCAGGCCATTCCAGAAAAGATCCCAAATGCAGAAAGGACAAAGGAAACACATACCTGAGCTCCAGGTACGTTTGCTTCCAAATTTTGCCAATATCGTTTAGATTCCTGGGCAATATCATCATGTGAGATACCTGAGAAATGCCAAAGATGTTTTTTTAGGTTCTTTATGCAATACCAGGCTACCTGTCTAGGCAGAGTCAGACTCAATTCTTTACCCCCACTTGGCATAATCTGTCACCAAGGATGAATATCATACTACTCTTTTGAAATGGAATCTTTGCAAATACAGCTCTTGGTGCCTTCCAAAGAATCTTTCTTCCTCGCGGATCCGTACTGCATACATGAACTTGTATCAGCAATTACTTAAACGAGACCACATTCAAAACAGGCCACTCTAAAGATGAAGTGACTCAGGTTTAAGACTCAGGATAAAATCAACAGTGCCGCCACACCAGACTGGTGGAGAAAGGCCTTTGACACCATTTCGTAAACCCTGACTGCTCTCGAGGGGACTTGTCTCAATCTCACACAAACGCACCTGTTTCATTTTGCAATATCCAGACTTTCAATTCTACGAGACTATGTGCATAAAAGCATTCGTCTTCTCTTAAACAGCCATATCGAACCTCATGTCGGCATAAATCAAGCTGACACTGGCCGTGAAAAGAACGTATTTTGGAATACTTGACTGTTGTCTCTCGCAAAATGTGGACAAGGCACCTAAGGGGAAAATGGAGTGACACTTCACTACTGTCCCACCATAGCTTTTTACAAAAACGTACATACACACGTGTGTGTGCTTAACCACTCGGTCATGTCTGACTCTGCGACCCCCTGAACTGTAGCCCGCTCTTACCCATAGGGATTCTCAGGCAAGAATACTAGAGTGGGTTGTTATTCCCTTCTCCAGCAGATCTTCCCAATCCCGGGATCAAACCCACGTCTCCTGCATTACAGGTGGGTTTTTTACCATCTGAGCGACCAAGAAGCCCATACACACATACAAAATGTAAAATTCTAGACTGAAAATACATTTTAAATCTTTATCAGAAAAAAACAAATCACTGTATGCAACTGTAGGATTAATTGGGGAGAGGAGAGGATAATTATGTTAGGCTATATTAAAATACCTAAATCCATGTCATGAGAAGCTATAAATCATTATTGCTTTTCTGTATTAAATCTTAATTCATTTTAAAATTCTCAGCAAAACCTATTAGCCATTTAAAAATAGTCACCATCTTTCAAAACAACAACAAAAGGAGAGGGGAATGCCTGGGGAGATATTACTCTGGTTTTATTTGGATCTAAAAAGAGGATTAATTTTGTCACTAAAAATATTAGAAAATACCAACATACTTATTGTCTTCAAATTCATGCTTTGTAACCGGATGAGAACATGATGTAGAATTATCTTTGTTTCTTTTACTTATCATTCTAGGCTTATGATCAAAACATTTCTGAAACAGAGAAGAACAATTATCATAAAAACGTAATACAAGATGATAACTTTTGTGTGATGCTGATGACGTTCATACTTACATATTACAAGCACATGTCAATTAACACTCGGCAAACAGGACGTCTTAATGTTATTCTTTTGGATAGTAATAGTGGCTACCATTGCTTAAGCAAATGCTTTAGCATACAGCAGGACCAGACCTAAGTACTTGATACTACTGGGTCAGAAACCACCACCTGTTTCACAGTAGAAAGAAGATTTGGAGACAGTACCTCACAAAGGAATATAAATTCTCCAAGATGCTCCTGGAACAGTTTGAACACGGTAAAGCTGATCTTTCCATTGCCACCAAAGAAAGCCTCTCTGCTGAACGCCCCCTTCCGCTCCAGCGTCCAGACATCTATCTCCTCCTGGCAATAAGCAAATGTGCAGTGGCCTGAATATCTACATTCCTCCTCAGCGGCAACATCTAGAAAGACAGGAAATTAACAGAGGTGGGATGGATTGGGAGATTGGGATTGGCATGCATATACTAATATGAATAAAACAGATAATTAATGACAACCAACTGTACAGCACAGGGAATTCTACTCAATGCTCTGTGGTGACCTCAATGGGAGGAAAATCCAACGAAGAGGGGATGTGTGTATACGTGCAGCTGATTCACTTTGCTGTAGAGCAGAAACTAACACAACATTGTAAAGTAACTATCCTCTGAAAAACGGAAAAAAAAAAAAGATTTTCTAACAAAATTGAAAAAAAAAAAAAAGTGGGGGGAGACAGGGAATTAAAAGACATTTTAAACATGAGTCACTGTGTTTTCAAAGCCAATGAATATTAAACACACTAAGGGCATTGTTTAAATTTTTGTAACAGTTCATGGATAGCTTCAAACCATGGTACTCATATTACTATGCAGGAATGGTGTATTAAAAGCATGAAAGTGTTAGTTGCTCAGTTGTGTCTGACTCTTTGAGACCCCATGAACTGTAGCCTGCCAGGCTCATGGAATTCTCCAGGCAAGAATACCAGAGTGGGTAGACATCCCCTTCTCCAGGGGATCTTCTCGACCCAGGGTTGAACCTGGGTCTCCCCAATGCTGGGAGATTCTTTACCATCTGAGCCACCAGGGAAGTCCCACTGGTATTAACACTTAAAACAAACAAACGGACAAACAAAAAACAGCAGCACAATTCTAAATTACTTTTATTTCACACAGGGCAAAAAAAGCCCTGATGTTTGCATGTTCACCACCTAAGTTTAAAAGATCATTTCAGTTCAGTTCACTCACTCAGTCATACCCAACTCTTTGCAACCCCATGGACTGCAGCACGCCAGGCCTCCCGGTCCATCACCAACTTTCGGAGTTTACTCAAACTCATGTCCATTGAGTCGGTGATGCCATCCAGCCATCTCATCCTCTGTCATCACTTTCTCCTGCCTTCAATCTTCCCCAGCATCAGGGTCTTTTCAAATGAATCAGCTCTTCGCATCAGGTGGCCCAAGTATTGGAGTTTCAGCTTCAACATCAGTCCTTCCAATGAACAGTGAGGACTGATTTCCTTTAGGATGGACTGGTTGGATCTCCTTGCAGCCCAAGGGACTCTCAAGAGTCTCTCCAACACCACAGTTCAAAAGCATCACTTCTTCTGCACTCAGCTTTCTTTATAGTCCAACTCTCACATCCATACATGACCACTGGAAAAATCATAGCCTTGACTAGACGGACCTTTGTTGGCAAAGTAATGTCTCTGCTTTTTAATATACTGTCTAGGTTGGTCATAACTTTCCTTCCAAGGAGTAAGCATCTTTTAATTTCATGGCTGCAATCACCATCTGCAGTGATTTTGGAGCCCAGAAAATAAAGTCAGCCACTGTTTCCACGTTTCCCCATCTATTTCCCATGAAGTGATGGGACCAGATGCCATGATCTTAGTTTTCTGAATGTTGAGCTTTAAGCCAACTTTTTCACTCTCCTCTTTCACTTTCATCAAGAGGCTTTTAGTTCCTCTTCACTTTCTGCCATAAGGTGGTGTCATCTGCATATCTGAGGTTATTGATATTTCTCCTGGCAATCTTGATTCCAGCTTGTGCTTCTTCCAGCCCAGCATTTCTCATGATGTACTCTGCATATAAGTTAAATAAGCAGGGTGACAATATACAGCCTTGACGTATTCCTTTTCCTATCTGGAACCAGTCTGTTCTTCCATGTCCAGTTCTAGCTGTTGCTTCCTGATCTGCATATAGGTTTCTCAAGAGGCAGGTCAGGTGGTCTGGTATTCCCATCTCTTGAAGAATTTTCCACAGTTTATTGTGATCCACACAGTCAAGGGCTTTGGCATAGTCAATAAAGCAGAAATAGATGTTTTTCTGGAACTCTCTTGCTTTTTCAATGATCCAGTGGGTGTTGGCAATTTGATCTCTGGTTCCTCTGCCTTTTCAAAAACCAGCTTGAACATCTGGAAGTTCATGATTCAGGTATTGCTGAAGCCTGGCTTGGAGAATTTTGAGCATTACTTTATTAGCGTGTGAGATGAGTGCAACTGTGCGGTAGTGTGAGCATTCTTTGGCATTGCCTTTGGGATTGAAGTGAAAACTGACCTTTTCCAGTCCTGTGGCCACTGCTGAGTTTTCCAAATTTGCTGGCATATTGAGTGTAGCACTTTCATAGCATCACCTTTCAGGATTTGAAATAGCTCAACTGGAATTCCATCACCTCCACTAGCTTTGTTCATAGTGATGCTTCTTAAGGTCCATCTGACTTCACATTCCAGGATGTCTGGCTCTAGGTGAGTGATCACACCATCATGATTATCTGGGTCGTGAAGATCTTTTTGGTACAGTTCTTCTGTGTTTTCTTGCCACCTCTTCTTAATATCTTCTGCTTCTGTTAGGTCCCTACCATTTCTGTCCTTTATTGAGCCCATCTTTGCATGAAATGTTCCCTTGGTATCTCTAATTTTCTTGAAGGGATCTCTAGTCTTTCCCATTCTATCATTTATGGACATTCAAAGCTCGTTTCCTGAATATTCATTGGAAGGACTGATGCTGAAGCTGAAGCTCCAATACTTCGGCCAACCGATGTGAAGAACTGACTCACTGGAAAAGACCCTGATGCTGGAAAGGATTGAAGGCAGGAGGAGAAGGGGACAACAGGGGTTGGGATGGTTGGATGGCATCACCAACTCAATGGACATGAGTCTGAGCAAACTCCAGGAGTTGGTGATGGGCAGCGAAGCCTGGCGTGCTGTAGCCCATGGGGTCGCAGAGTCAGACACAACTGAGCAACTTAACTGACTGAAAGCTCATTTAGGTGAAGCAGTCTGACAAAATGAAAATACTATGTTTATCTCAAAAATATACTAAAAGAGTAACATTATCAAAGCCTTACTTCAGTGTTCTGATTCTGTTTAGACTATGTCAGAGAACCCAAAGTTTGAGACAGTTTTCTGTTTAAAACATGGTGAAACCCCTATTTCAATAAATAACTATAAAACACCCACTAGACAGCAAATTAAAAGCAAAGGTAAAAATAATACAAAAAAATACTAATCTTTCAAACCAAGGAATTTGCTGTTAATTCTAAACATTTTTAGTAACAGTAATACTGGGACCATTGCAACAAAAGTAGCAAATTGTTTCTCATTTAGGCCATGGTACACCAATTAAGTAATTATAGCACATACCTTTACATATATAATAAGGGCCTTCATAATTTGTTTTTGTTGGTCTTGGACGTATTTTTTTCCATGATTTATCTTCTACATTCTTTATCCTACCAATTAAAATATCTTTCTTACATTTATGGTCTAGATTAGCATGATAAGTGAAATCCATTAGCTTAGGGCCTGAAAAAGATATAAAAAGGATTGTTCATATGCACAAGAAGTATCATTTCATTTTATAGGCACAGTTATAAGCAGATGTGAGCAACTGAATAATGATTATTAAATTCCCATGAAAAAGTCCTTTCATAATCCCCAAGTATAAACAAGCTAGGGAAAGTAATTTTTGCCTTTTGTACTGTCAGACAAAACACAAAGATCAGAACAAAAACACCAGTGCTCCCAAGATATAACCTTATTTAATTATTAGAATAGGAATTCTAATGGCTTCTAAAGGTAAAGTGAAAGTGAAAGTCGCTCAGTCGTGCCCAACTCTTTGTGATCCCATGGACTCTACAGTCCATGAATTCTCCAGGCCAGAATACTGGAGTGGGTAGCCTTTCCCTTCTCTAGGGGATCTTCCCAACCCAGGGATCGAACCCAGGTTTCCCACATTGCAGGTGGATTCTTTACCAGCTGAGCCATGAGGGAAGCCCAAGAATACTGGAGTGGGTAGCCTATCCCTCCTCCAGCAGTTCTTCCCAACCCAGGAATCGAACCAGGGTCTCCTGAATTGAAGGCGGATTCCTTACCAATTGAGTAAAGGTAAAGCATGTGCTTAAATAAACTAAGAAAGAAAATGAATTTGGGCCCCGTTTAGAATAAACTGTGTTTGTATCACTTGACTTAGGGGTAAAGATATGAAATAATCCAACAGAAAGTACTCTAATTTTCACAAACACTGTATCACATACTCGTCTTAAAATGCTTTTTTCTAGTTCTCACTCTATTTGAAAATGATCAAGTTCTTAAACATACACTTAAAATACAAAGAATTTTCAAAATCAGGTAAATATTGTATTCCAAATGATTCTATACATAAAATTATATCAAAGAAGAACCGAGACTTATCCTGCTGCTGCTGCTAAGTCATTTCAGTCATGTCCGACTCTGTGCGACCCCATGGACTGCAGCCTACCAGGCTCCTCCATCCATGGGATTTTCCAGGCAAGAGTACTGGAGCGGGGTGCCATTGCCTTCTCCAGAGACTTATCCTATTAGACTCTAAAGGCTCCTAATCAATAATTGCTGCTTCTTAAGAAAGAACTCAAATAAAGATGCAAGAGTCACATAGATTTACAAATTCCTAAGAACTCTCAGGTTATTGATGGGCTCCTTGGTTTGGTCCTGACCTGATTTTATAAAACAGATCTGGCAAGCTTGTCTCAGTTCATGGGTTCCTTCAAGGGGATGTCTTGGGGTCACTGAAGAAGCGGGTTTAGTTACTGCACTTCCAAAAAAGTTTCCAAAGTCATTCCGAGGGTGACTTGAAATTCCCAGGAAATTCTCAGAAGCAAACAGACTGCCTGGTCCATTCATCTGCAAGAAGCATAAGAAAACAAAAAACAAAAAAACAAAAAACAGCCAACAAATATTGCACTATCACTAAAGAAGAAAACAAACGCATATGAAAAATGAGACATTCTGCACAGACTAGAGGTGGGACTATTCTGTCCTTACGACGTTTCTATTTAAAAACCATTTCCTTCTACATTTTCCTGTCTTTGGGGTCTCTAGGCCCCTCCCCCACATTTTGGGATGCTCCATGAGCTGTTATAAGCGATGGGTAATTGTTCTGCTTCATCAGCCAACAGGGTTTTCATGCCCTGATCTTGCATTTCTTCGTCATTCACGCTGTGCTAAAGCCTCTTACACTGTTGATTAATTTGCCATGACAGATCCAGCCTTAAACACAGAGCACTTATTACTGGATGTTCCAGAAGAGTCTTATTTTAGCACTCTTTCCCACAGCACACACAAAATTCCAGGGAGCTGGTACCGTTCATTCAAATAACTCAGTTACTTAAGTAAAAGACCTATTTGCAATTTAAGCGACGTAGTTACAAAAGAGGAAGTGGCACTTACAAGTAAAAGGGAAGAATTACTGTTGTTAAGCGCTGTTCCCTCTCTAGAAGTTGAGGTGGACAGATCTAAAATAATAAAAAAACTTCAACAGACCTTTTCATTCTAATCACGTAATAAGAACATCAGGGCTTAGCAGCTCACTATGGCTTCCCACCTTATTTCCCATCCCAGTTCCGAGAAGCTTTCTTGCTCATTATTGACACCCAAAGAGGGCTATGGAGTCTCTCCTCTCCTCCAGAAACCAAGGACATAAATAATCCTTAGACAAACAAATTTCAATAAAAAGCAATTTTTCAGAGACATGAGCTAAGGCAGGGCCTATCAAATGGGAATGTTAAAAAGACTAAGAAGATAATTCATATTAAAAATGGGAAAGGATTCTCTTCTTTTGAAAGTATGAAGCTCATCAAAACATTAAGAGAATCAGTCAGGTTCAATTTCTTTCTTTTTCTTAGTCTACCACTCATTACTTTCTCTCTGCCCTCTGTTTTCCACAAATTTTCATTTGTTCAGTTGCCAATCTTTAAATCAATTATTTTGGTTTTGATTCGTTTAACTGTAATGATGCCTGACAAAAATATGAAGACTTTTCTTGTGGCTACTTAAAGGATACATTAAGCCTAGAATTACAAAAACAGGAGTCAGGCCCAAACCTCAGCAATCCCTTGCAAAAGTAAAGCACCATAGTTTGCTGAGCTCAATGGATGAAGCCAAAAATACATGGTTCTATTATCATTCTAAACACTGATTTTAAATTAGTCTTAACTAAGTATTGCCTAGTTCAGAATTTAAAAGGACAACCTGTCTATAAGACCCTTTAAGAGGGGGTTATCCCTTTTCTAGAGAAAACAGTAAAAGTCATTTCACCCGCCCCAAACAACAGACACCCACCTTAACGAGCTATCCTATTAAAACGAAACAAACAAACAGTGCCACGTACATTCCTACTCTAGGCCTTGGCTTCTTGATCTCCACAATGGCACAGTTAAGTCCAGGTGAATTTAAAACAGGAAGGTTCAGGTTTTAGAACTACAATGTATTTTCAGCTACAATGAAAATAACTCAAGTACCAACTACCTAGTGTTAGTTAAACAGACTGTCTTTTTTAGAAAATGGACTGTAACTGTTTACATAAGCAGCTGAGTCTTACCTCGTTTGGATTCACTCATTGAAAATGAATTTAAAGAAGAACAGAAATCTTCTAAGGATGAAGTCAATGGTGGATACAGCTCCGAGAAGGAGGGCGCAGGTGCGTACCTCGCCCCGATGGGCAAGGCGCCCAAAAGAGACGCCGCCGAGAAGGGGACACTCGGGCCAACGCTGGCAGCTGGGAGGGGGCCTCTGACTAAGGCTGACGGCTGCGGAGGAAACAAGACCGGATTGAAGTCCGTGAAACTCTGTCCCAAGCTGGCCAAACTGCTTTTAATATCAGCACATAAGAACAAATTACTCAGCTGGGTGATTTTATTAGGTAACAAAGTTGGAGTCAAAATCAAGATGGCAGAATCCAAGCGACAGAGCTGACTTCTTCTCCAGCCCACTTTTTGAAAAGTCTGGAGATGTGACTTCTAATACCACCGTGACCTAAAAGAGAAGTCCCTGCTTCATTTCCCAAGCTTCCTAGGATTCCTAACATTCCCCACTCTGAGCCAACCAGGTTTCCTCAAGGAGGAACCACGAGGGCGTGTATGGGGCCGGGGCAGAAGGAAAGGTGGTCGAGGGAAGGGAGCTGCAGCAGCCTGGAGAACTGGGGACCATCTTTTTGGAGACGTCAATGCACAACCTCAGGAGAACAAATGCAACGATGCCTTGCCCCTCCCCCACACAGCGGCGATTTTTCAAGAGCCTCCTGTATCAATTAAAATACCTTCCACTATTTTAATATACTTCATGGCAGGAGTCAGCTAACTTTTCTATAAAGGGCAGGATACACCATCCATTTAATTCTCCTAACCCTCTGAGGTGCATCCTATGAGGACCGTCACTGTACAGATGAGGAAACCGAGGGACTGAGAGGTGAAATAACCTGCCCCAGATCAAAGTGGAAGGAACCAACTCCCCCACCCGCACCCCACAGCGTCTGTCTGCCTTTTACATCTTCTCTTTGTCAGCTCCACAAGGACATCACTGGATTTACTCTCCCCGGAAACCAGCTCTGAGTTTCCCTCTCCGCATCATCATTCTAGTATCACTGCTGCCACTATCTTGATATACTTCACAGCAGGAGTCAGTGAACTTTTCTATAAAGGGCTGGGTAATAATACAGCCCTATTAATATCGGAGGCTTTGTGGATTACACGGTCTCTGGTGCAACTACTCAAGTCTGTTACTGCAGTGTTATGAGATATTTTCATGCATCTTAAAACATTGTTCTTTTTCTCCCTTTCTTCCAACCATATAAAGATCTCAAAACCAGTCTTAGTGTTCGGGCCGTACAAAAGAGGCAGCAGGCCAGATCTGGCCTGTGGACCCAAGTTTGCTTCATGGTTATATAGCTATAGGAGAATCATCCTTAAGGAATGATAAATCCTTAATCCATCGATTCATTTTGCCGTACATGCCAAATGCCTATTCTTTGCCAGGGAGTTAAATTTCCCTTTCCCATAACATGTGATTCCTAGCCTGTTCTGTTTTTTTAATTTTAAAAAATGACAAAATTTACCAGTTACCAATGGAAAAGGACAAAAGTAATTTTCAAGAAAGCCTAAGTTTAGCCTACAGTCAATACTGAAAATATCTAGCAGGTTATATCACAATTTTTTAAGAAAGGTTTTAAGAAGGAGTCAGACTGAAATTTACCATGACGGTTTCATTAGTTTCAGGTGCAGAATCCAGGAGATCATCTATTTCATCTCCAAGGACCATATCTCCATCATCTAAAAACGCTTCCGGCGTGCTGAAGGGGATCTTTCCTCCATTTGCCAACACTGTCGATGGCAGAGAACTCTCTTCCACTTGCAGTGGCAAAACAGAAGTCAAGGGCATAATGGAAACTGAGGCCAGCTCATTTCCAACTTGGTGAGAAAAACTGGATGCGGGTATAGAAACAACAGAAAGTGCTTCTTGCCTCGGAGTTAATATATCTGTAACATGAATGGACATGTGCTCACTTATTTTCAGTATATTTACGTAATACTAGTGTTAATAGCCAATGACAATAGAAAATGAACAGCAAGGTGAAAATGTGAAAGCAATTATAAACAGATAGATACAACAGTGAAAGCAATTCAAATAAAAGAGTAAAAGCAATTCTAAAAAGAAGAGCTTGTTTTGCCCAGGAACAGACATATTCACTTGTGAAAACGCTTCCTCCTTTCTCAAAATGCCTGGGCTCCTTTTGGGTGGAGCTGCTAGAGGGTGGTGACGCCACGGTGGACACCGAACTGCTCGCTGACAGTCAGCACCATCAGTCACTACTGACTGACACAGCCCGAGGCACAGAGGCGCTTTCTGAAATGACTCTTGTTTTAACACTACTAACGACCCAGCAATCCTAACTGATAGCACTATAACGTGCATAACATCTAAGGCTGGCACTTTTCTTTTCTTTTTCTTTGGTGCGCAGTGAGACATGTGGGATCTTAGTTCCCTGACCAGGGTCAAACCTGCACTCTGCATTGGAAGCGTGCAGTTCTAACCGCTGGACCACCAGAAGTCCCCAAGGCTGGCATTTCAGATTAAGAGGACATGTGTGTGAAAACGTACCTGGTTCAATATCTTCCACAGAACAGTTCAAAGCCTAGAAATTGAACCAAATAATAGATCATAGTATTTTCAGGATTCTAGATAAAGCAAGCTATAAAACTCACTCCAAGATTGCAATGCCAATTCTCACATCTGATCTCCTTCCAATTAAGATAGAGACAAAGAGAATGTGTAAACCTTCGTAACAGGCAGTCCAGTGCATGCCCAGTCGTGTCTGACTCTTTGTGACCCATGGACTGTTGCCAATAGGCTCCTCTGTCCATGGAATTTGCCAGGCAAGAACACCAGAGTGGGCTTCCATTTCCTTTTCGGCATCTTCCCAACCCAAGGATGGAACCTGCATCTCTTGTGTCTCCTGCACTGCCAGGCCACCTGGCTGGGAAGCCCAACCTTTGTAATACGTAGGATTAAACAGCGCGGGCCTCTTGCCACTCGTTTTATGTGGCTTAATATTTCTCCAAGGATATTCAGGAGCCTTCCAGTTCCAGAGGGACCAGTGTAATAACCACTACACCCTCCTCAACTCACAGTGGCCTCCTAACAGGTCTAAGAAGACTTATCTTTAAAAAAGATAAACCTTGTTAGTTGTGTTTAACCCAATGACTTCTAAAATTAGTATGTGGCCCCAACCCACTTTTTCTAGTAACACCTAATGTCTATGAACATCCTGTAAAATGCTCCATGGGCCTTCAGGAAATGCTAATTGAGAGCAAAAGATACGACTGGAGCTGTTTGTTTTCTTTTCAAAGGGCAGGAAGCTCTGGCCACTTAGGTGTATGAGGAACAAAAAGGTCTCAAAAGTAAACAAAACCCAAAAATATTAAAAGCAGAACTGCTAATACTTATATCTTTTCTTTTTTTAAAAAAGTATGATTCTTACAAGAGTAATAACCTTACCTTTGTAGCCCCATCCCCAGGAACTGATTTTAGTGAGAGCTGAAAGAAAATGAAGATGCTAATTTAAAACCAGAACTGCCTCCAAGTTACAAAACAAAATGAAAATACCTTATGGCGAGAACTCCAGCTTACCTCGGCTCTAACATATGCTTTTCTTATTTTAAATCCCAATTTCTGAGCTAGTTCTTGAGTTAGTTTTATTACATGTTCATCCTGAAAAAAGTCAGAATATATGATTAACAGAGGGTTGTATTTACTAACCATAGAGGTGAAGGGACAAAACAGTTCTAATTTACCCTCTGTCAAGACACTTGTTTTATGGGCCATTACTCCCAGCTGCAGCAGGTGGACGGCCGGCTGGAAAACGTAGCTTTTTGATGCCATTCGTCTACACAGAAGCAATAAAATGGCTAGGATGTAAACAAATGAACTAGAACATAAATACCATACCTGAGGCACTGCCAAGGAGCACTTTGCTACAGCATCATAAGCCTCTCTGAATCTTCCTAAATCACTTAGAGCCTTAGATTTCCGATACAGAGCTTTGTAGTTACTGGCATTTAAACTGAGGACTGTATCACAGTCTTCTAAAACTTTATCATGGAAACCCTGGTGAGTGAGACCAAATAAAGTTAGCAATCAATTCATGTCTTGCAATGATGCAAACACAAACAAATTCAGATTCTCCTCTCAAATGGATTGTTAGTGGTTTTTATCTTGTCTTTTTAAAATTATTTTCATTATGAAATTTCAAATACAGAAAAGTAGAAAGAATATCATGGCTACCTATGTACCCACCACCCAGACCTTTGGCCATAAAAGACCCCAGATCGTCAAGAAAGAAAGCTGTCCAGGTATAGCTGAGGTCCTAAGCGTGAATGTCTATATGAAAACTGTAAGAACATCAAAATACTACTTTTTAAGTTTAGATAAGTGAAGAGGTTGTATTAATTCTTTTGAAGGCTCACTACTTTTTTTTTTATTAAAAAAAAAAAAAAAACTCCTAAGAGAAACATAAGGAGCAAATTGTCAGCAGAGACACCTGATATACCCCTCTGTGAATACCTGTATCTTCCTAGGCTGACTTTTCTTTTTTTTTA
This sequence comes from Cervus canadensis, assembly GCF_019320065.1. Lineage (NCBI taxonomy): Eukaryota > Metazoa > Chordata > Mammalia > Artiodactyla > Cervidae > Cervus > Cervus canadensis. Next base: position 3,889,718 of record NC_057417.1, on the reverse strand, counting down.
AGAGCAGACACCCCCCTCTCCCCCAAAGCCATACTCAAAAGGGAATCTCCAAGGACCAGTATCAAAGAAACAAATTATTTTTAAAAATTCATAAGTATTTGGCCAAAACTGATTTTTCAAAGCTTGAGGCCTCTCTAAAGCAGCTAATACATCTTTCCTATAAACTGAAATTAGAAAGCTGACTTTTGCTAATGTACTTTACAAATCACAACTCACCATATTGGAATAGCAAGCAATACGATTTATATATAGTTTTTCAATGATTTCTTTAGGGATTAAAATTTCTTCAGACTTTGCATAATCAGCTATACTCAAAGCTTCTGAATACTGACTCATAGAGTGGTTCCAATCACGTTCACGATAAACATCATTTCCTTCATTAAAAAGATTTCTCACAAGAGCACGTAAATATACCTTAAAAAAAAATAAAAAGAATGTTACCCCTTGAAACTCTTTAAGAAACAAGTCAGAGTACAAGTAAATTTTAATTTCTGTATCTAAAACTTCAGAGGAAATAATGTGTAAGCACTATTGTAAGAAATTATGAAATCTAGGCCAAGTCACTACTATCTCAGCTAGGGTTTCATCCTGCTTGCTTTTTCCAAGAAAAAATTCAAAGAAAGTGAATGCAAAGAAAAGTGCTGCAAAAGCAGCCTGTCAATATTTGTTGACATCGCCAACTTTGTGCTGAGGATAAATTCCTACAAGTGGAATGAGCATTTTAAGGCTTCTAACTGGTATTTCTAATTGCCCTCCAAAAAAGGCAGTAACGATGAATGCATATAGTGGCTTGCTTGAGAGCACCCCTGCCAACATGTGTACACACATGTGTGAGCACGCACACATAAAATCTACCAGTTTCTAGGGGAAAAACGGTATCCTTTAGTTATTTGCATATCTGATTACCAGCAAGGTTGAACTTCTCCACATTTTAATGGACCATTTGTATTTCTTCTTTTGTAAATGTTCAGGTGGCTTACTGACTTAGGGGCTTCAGTTCAGTTCAGTCGCTCAGTTGTATCCGACTCTTTGCAACCCCATGGACTGCAGCACGCCAGGCCTCCCTGTCCATCACCAACTCCCAGAGCTTGCTCAAACTCATGTCCATCGAATCAGTGATGCCATCCAACCATCTCATCCTTTGTCATCCCCTTCTCCTGCCTTCAATCTTCCCCAGCATCAGGGTCTTTTCCAATGAGTCAGTTCTTCGCATCAGGTGGCCAAAGTATTGGAGTTTCAGCTTCAGCATCAGTCCTTCCAATGAATATTCAGGACTGATTTCCTTTAGGACTGACTGGTTGGATCTCCTTGCAGTCCAAGGGACTCTCAAGAGTCTTCTCCAACACCACAGTTCAAAAGCATCAACTCTTCGGTGCTCAGCTTTCTTCACAGTCCAACTCTCACATCCAAACATGACCACTGGAAAAACCATAGCTTTGACTAGAAGGACCTGTGTCAGTGAAGTAATGTCTCTGCTTTTTAATATGCTGTCTAGGTTGGTCAGTTTTTCTTCCAGGGGATGTCAAATCTTTTTTTTTTAATTGCTTTTAGTATACATGTTCTTTTGGTAGGGGCAAAGGTTCTTTAAGTTTCCTTCAGGATTACTATCATTGCTTTAAGATTTTAAAAGTCCCTTTCCAGGACTTCCCTGGTGGCCCAGTGGTTAAGAAACTGCCTTCCAATGAAGGGGACACCAGCTCGATCCCTGGTCACAGAACTAGATCCCACATGCCTCGGAGCAACTAAGCTTGTGCACCTCAACTAGAGAGTCTGTGCACCCAATGAAGACCCAGTGCAGCCCCCAAAATAAATTAATAAGTAATCCTTCCCTATCAAGTGGGCAGATAAACATGCAGCTCTTCATCTCGTTTCATGAATTCACATCTAAGCTGATGAAAGTGACAAAGGAAACTCGAGATCGATCTTTAATGACTGAGGTGACTTGAGAAACAGGCTGGTTGCCCTCTCTGGCCCCGAGTGCCCGTAAAATCAAAGGACTGCCCCACATGATTGCTAGCTCTCATACTTTACAGTCCTACGTCTGTTTGGAGAAAAGGAAGGAAGAGGCTGAAATGAACAGAGGAGGGAGGCAGAGAGAAAGAAGTGACGTTCAGAAACACCAAAACCCGCAGAGACACAAAGCCACAGGGAACTAACGGTCTGCAGAGATGAGGGTCTTTAGTTCCAGGCCTAGCCCACTGGGCTTTCTCTCCAACTAGATTCATCTCCAGCTCTTTTATTTGATTACCCAGTCACCCCTTTACTGTGACAATTTCTCTGCTAAAGAAAAACCGAAAGACACTCTGTACTCTCCTTCTCAACATAATCTGTCCCTCTCATTCTTCCTGAAATGAAAGGCAAAAAGTAATTGTCAAGGGGCTCAAAAGAAATTACTTCAAAACTATATTACCAGAGGAAAGAAAATACACAACTGTCTGAGTATGTCGGAAAAAACTCAACCTTGTCTTATATACACGAGTTGACAAAGTTTTCCTATAAATACCCAGACAGTAAGGATTTGAGGCTTCGTGAGCCATACGGTCTCTCTCAACAATGTCATGAAAGCAGCCAGATAACACATCAGCAAATGAGCATGGCTGTGTTCCAATAAAACTTTATTTACAAAAACAGACAGAAGGCCGCATCACGGTTTGCCAAGCTGGGCTTCATGTGACAGTTCACAGGCTACTTTCAAACACATCTTTTCCTTACCGCATATTGTTCCTGTGTTCCTGGATACGACAGCGGTGACCTAAGAAGAAGAAACCAGTTAATTTTGATGATCAGGTCCCTGTCAGGATTTGTTTATCCAGGAGTGACCCTGAAACTAGCGGTTCTCATTAGCTCACCACTGGTTCAAAGCACATTTGAAAGACCTATTTGTCCTCTATGACCATGATTCACATGTAACTGTAGTCACGAAAAAAATCTAAAACTATTCTCTTGTCCTTTCTTTAGGGTAAACATTTACCTTTCAAATCTACTTCTACTAAAAGAGGGCCTAATTCTTCACGTGCCGAAAAAGTTTTAAAATAGTACAGAAACACTAGTTCTACTTGTTCCAATTCACTGCAGAACAGAGGGAAAGAATATCCCCTTCCTAGGAGGGACAAAGAAGTCTTTCTGCTTGGACATAGCCACCCGGGCTGTGGTCCTGTTGCTGACGTGCGTCACGAAGGCCAGTTGGAGACCAGGCTCTCAACAGGAGGACTGTGACCACAAAAGCCCTGGGTGCTGACGGATGTTGACTTTCCCTCATCAGAGTGAAATAAGTTCAAATTCCTCCGTCAAACATTTTGGGAGATACGTCAGGATTTTAACCCTGAAATATCAGTGACGGCCTCGGAACACAAAGGGACTGATGTTCCGGGAACAGAAAGTATTGCTGGGACAAAAAATATCTGATTTCTAACCCAAGTGAATAGGACTAAAAGTTTCCTATCCCCTGGTAAATGCAGAGCCACAGCAAAAAGGAACTGCTACGTGGCGAGGACATGAGGTGTGCAGGGAGCCCTTACTGTATAAACTGTAGTCCTTCCTTAATGTTCTGCTGCCTTTTTCTTCTCTCCTCGGACACACTGGACATGTTATCCCACACATCCACCTTCTAAAGGAGAAATCTGGAAAGAAACAGGCAACAAGTTACACAAGGCGTGGGGCTCCTGGACCCCAATTAAAACACTCAGGATCAAGGTCATGTGGCACAATTAACTGTGGACGCATTCATCTCCCCCGGCTTGACTAGGGTCTTCAGGCCAAGGACGCTTGGGGGCCCAAGGTCCCCACTGTCTTGCGTGCCTCGAGCAGAGGGTGCCCACACTCTCCCAGCTCCACGTTGAACAGCTGGGCAGGTTGGGCAGGCCCCTCCTAAACAATCCCCACGCACCAGTCACCTCTCTCGCCCCCCTCATCTACCCTCCTTCAACTGCGGGTTTTGTTTCTGGCCTGTCTCTACGCTCGCGGAAGCAGCCCTGTGAACAGTCCTGGCCTTGTTTTGCTTCTGGAAACCTTCCAGGAGCAAAAAGGTTTCATATCCGCTTGCCTCTGAGGGATTTTGACTTCCTTGTGAGCAGAGTCTAAGCCTGATCCGTACTTTGTTACACAGACTTTTGAAACAATCCTTGTTGATACAACTGATAGAATGAGGATCTAAGTGAAGTTACTTTAACTGGAATTTTCTGGAAGGTAAGGGTTTACCTCAAATGTAACTCAGGTTGATGTCAACACCGGGGGTATTTACCCTGACTGGCCATTGTTCATGAAGTATTTCCCAGAAAGCTACAGGAAAACCACAGAGAAGAGAAATGGGATAAAACGTCACCTCTCAGTGTCCTAAACTAGGGTCACTCAATCTCAGCCATTCGGGGAGGAAAGCTATGACAAACCCAGACAGCATATTAAAAAGCAGAGACATCACTTTGCCTACAAAGGTCCGTACAGTCAAAGCTATGATTTTCTAGTACTCATGTATAGATGTGAGAGTTGGACCATAAAGAAAGCTGAGCACCGAAGAACTGATGCTTTAGAACTGTGGTGTTGGAGAAGACTCTTGCGAGTCCTTTGGACTGCAAGGAGATCAAACCAGTCAATACTAAAGGAAATCAACCCTGAATATTCACTGGAAGGACCGATGCTGACACTGAAGCTCCAATACTCTGGTCGGATGTGAAGAGCTGACTCGTTGGGAAAGACCCTGATGCTGGGAAAGATTTGAGGGCAAAAGGAGAAGGGGATGACAGAGGATGAGATGGTTAGATGGCATCACCAACTCAATGGACATGAATTTGAGCAAACTCTGGGAGATAGTGAAGGACAGGGAAGTCTGGCGTGCTGGGGTCCACAGGGTCGCAGAGAGTCCGACGTGACTCAGAGACTAAATAACGACAACAAAGTCTCTAGCATGGAGAGCTGTCCTGTGTGCCGTGGGACGCTGGCAGCTTCCTGACCTCTGCCCACTAAGGCCAGCAGCACTCCTCCCCTCAGCTGTGACAAACCAGTATCTCCAGATTTTGTTAAATGCTCCCTCGTGGGGTGGGGAGGGGCTGGGGGGGGCCACACAGTCACCCTTGGACGAGGACTCCTGAGAGTTAATTCTAAGAGGACATCGTGTCACAAAAACTGTGAATCTGCACCCAAGTTTCAAGTATACATACCTGAATAGTTTTAGTTTCATTACTGCGTACCATGTGTTAAGCAAGTTTTATTTTTAATTCTACCGTTTTTCAAAGTGTAGAGTGGGATGGAGGCTGGAGTGCCCTGAAACCTGGGAACTGGTGCTAAGGCTTTTTTCTTTTTTTCCCTTTTCAGTTTTATTGAGATACCACTAAATACAGCACTGTGTAAGATTAAGGTATAAAACACAATGATCCGACATAAACTTCATGAAATGATTACCATAACAGGCTTAGTGAACATCCATCACTTCATATAAACACAAAATTAAAAGAATATAAAAATATTTTTTTTCCTTGTGATGAGAACTTTTCCTCTACTCTCTCAACAACGTTCATGCTTCCCTGGTAGCTTGGCAGTAAAGAATCCACCTGCAACGCCAGACACACGGGTGCGATCCCTGGGTAGGGAAGGTCCCCTGGAGAAGGAAATGGCAACCCACTTCAGTATTCTTGCCTGGGAAATGCCACGGACAGAGGAGCCTGGCGGGCTACAGTCCACAGGGTCATGAAGAGTAGACAGAACTGAGGCAGCTGAGCACAAGTCACACGTAAGATAACTCCAGATGGATTTACAGAGGCAACAGCAGTGACAGAAAGCCGGGGCTGGGAGAGGGGAAGACAGAGTCTCTTCACAGCAAACCTTTAAAAAGAATTGTTTTTAAACCTTGTGAATAAATGACCTCTGGAAAAAGAAAGCATTCAAAGAAGCCTATGTGGCTTCTGAGTCCTTCCCGGGCCACTCGAGTTTTTTCTCCTTTAACTTAAGGCAGAGTCAGAACCTTGGAGCTCAAAGGCACCCAGGGCTGCACTTGGGGGCCCAGGGTGGTCAGGCCGGCGGGACTGGGATCAAAAAAAAGAAGCTGCAGGCAGGAAGCCTCTCCTCTCCTTCAGGGAACGACGGGCCTCTCCCCACCCTTGCCTGGCGAGGTGGGGAATTAGTTTGAGGTTCGCCTGAAAAGTAAATCTGGCTCTTGGGCTCGGACCTAGGTGGTGGCCACCTGGCAAAACACACCAACAAGGTTGGAATCGTGGGCAAACACGGGGCCCGTTATGGTGCCTCCCTCAGGAAAATGGTGAAGAAAATGAAACTGCCAGCGTGCCAAGCACACCTGCTCCTTCTGCAGCAAAACCAAGATGAAGAGATGAGCCGTGGGCACTTGGCGCTGCGGTTCCTGCGTCAGAACAGCCGCTGGTGGTGCCGGGACCTTCACCACCTCCTCTGCCTCCCAGTCAAGGCTGCCGTCAGAAAGAAGACTGAAGGAATTAAGGACCAGGAGAAGCACCACCATTTGATAACATTGCCTAGCCTATAATGAATGGGTTCATTTATGTAACAACAACAAAAAAAGCAAATCTGTGGACTCAGAAGGGACTCCGGGGTCAGGATAATCCGCCAAGATAAGAGCCTTAGAGCTGCTTCCCCAGGAAGTTCTCGAAAACCTTGAACCCTGGCCTCTTAAGGACAAAGGGCAGCAGAGAAAGAGCTGACGACTCAAGCAAGTGATTAAGAGAAAGTAAGATGTAGATTCTTAACAGCAGGAAACACCATGCCACCTTTACATGTTTAAAGATTGGGGAACATAGCATGAAGTGACATTAAATATAAGATAACACAGCGTTTCGTGTTCTGTAGAATTTTCCCCTAAATTTTGTTATGAAAAATTTTATACACACAGGAAAGTTAATTTTTTTTTCACTTTGAATATCATATACCTCTATACTACCTATATCCTACAATTAATATTTTGGTATATGTATTACATCTGCCCATCTTTACTGATGTCTGCCCACCCTCCGTCCATCCACCAACACAATTTTGTAAACTGCAAAGTGAGCTGCAGACATCAATTATAACTCACCGCGAAACACCTCAGCATTATGTGGAGTTCAACATCTGTTTGCAGTTTTTACGGTAAAACGCGCACACGTTCAGGCAGGTTTTGACAAACAATACATTCGTGTAACCCAGACCCTGGCCTTGAGACACACCACTGCCCTCCCTCCAGGAAGTTCCCCGGGGCCCCTTCTCCAGCCAATCCTCCCCTACCCCGCACCCAGGGCAATCACTGTTCTGATTTTTTCCCGCCATAGCTAGTTTTACCTGTGCAATGAAGCCTCTCCCCCCATCTCATTTTAAAATAAAACAGTAAAGCCTTTCCACACCATCTTATTTTGGGATCCAGTCAACAGAATCCAGCCTGTTTTAAAGTGAAGGAAACTTGATAAAGTTAATCCAATAACCAATTCTCTTCAAATTCAGCTGCACATGACAGGGGTCCCTTCCCTCCTCAAAGTAGGGGGCGGGGGCTTCATCTCCAGCTGACCTCTAAACGTGAGGGCCCAGGGGTGCACCAGAACCCCTCTGCCTGTGCCCCCACCACCACCCTCTCCCGTCAGGAACCCCCTGCCCCGCCCAGATGTGAAACAGTCTCATCGAGGGCCCGACAATGCCCCACGTCTATCCCCTGGCAGAGCTCGCAGATACCTTCTACTTGGTAGTTCCACCTGGATGTCCAGATGCCACCCGCTGTTCAGAAAGCAGGGCTTTAACATACCATGAGAGTGAAAAGGAACATCGCCTTCCCAGCCCGATCATTCAGCTGCTCGTATGCCCTCTGAGGGCAATCAATCAACAGACCATCATTGACACTGATCTGTTAGGCATCCTGACAAAGACACTCTATGAACAAAGCTGTGCCTGGACTAGAGGTGGTTACATGAATCCACACGTGGGATAAAACTGCCCAGAAACACACACACACTGAGTAAGGTCTGTAGTCTGATTAACAGTATTATACAGAGGTCAGTTTCCTGGCTTGACTATGGCACTTCAGTTATGCAAGACGGCACCACTGGGGGAAGCAGACGAAGGGTTCATGGGATTCAATATATGACTTTCGCAGTATCCTGTGAGTATATAATTATTTCAAAATTAAAAGTTTAAAATATCCTGTGCATACGCTATTCTTTATACAAACCAGGGCTCCTAACACATGTCCGCACCTTACTTTTCTCGAATGGCACCTCGTCTTGAAGGTCAGTCCCTGTCAACACATATCAAGCTGCATTAACAGCCGGGCAGCGTGCTCCGTGATATGGCTGCACCGTAAAGTCACCAGGCCCCTAGGACATTGTGCTTGTTTCCAATCTTTAAAAGTTCACCAGGAACACAGGACATTTCATATGTGCATATCTTCAAAGAATTTCCAAAGGATGAAGGGTTAGGCGCATTTCTTTATTTGCCAGCTACTGCCAAGTTTTACCAATTGACCCTACCCACCACCAGTGCACAAGAAATTATCGGACGTTTCCATCACCGTCAGGGAGATGACAGACAGTGTGACAAGTGTGGTCGGGGCTTTGTTTGTTTCAGCCTTCCTATCACTAGTGAAGCTGAACATCTATTAAGATTTAAGAGCCGTTTGTACTTCCTTTTCTGTGAACTGACTGTTGTTTCATTTCCTTCATGCGTTTTTCTTCCAGGCTGAATTGTTTTGATTCATGGAAGCTCCTTATGTGTTGAGGAAAGCAGTCCTTTGTGATGTTATTATTATTTTCCCCAACATGATGTCAAACTTTTGATGTTGATTATGGTACTTTCTGACAGCAAAAGTCTTATTTTTAAGTAGCTCAATACTTTCTTTTATGGCTTCTGGATTTTGACATACTCAGAAATGCCTGGGCTTCCCTGACGGCTCAGTAGTTAAGAATGCCTGTCAAGCAAGCGACAAGGGTTTGATCCCTGATCTGGGAAGATCCCACATGCCATGGAACGACTAAGCCTGTGTGCCACAACTACTGTGCCCATGCTCCAGAGCCCTGGAGCTGCAACTACCAAGCACACACACCAGTTACTGAAGCCTGCACGCCTTCGAGCCCATGCTCTGCAACAAAAGAAGCCACTGCAATGAGAAGTCCATGCACCGCGACTAGTGTAGACCCTGCTCGCTGCAACTAGAGAAAAGCCTTCGAAGCAGTGAAGACCCAACAATGCCGAAATAAAGAAAGAAATAAAATTATTTAAAGAAAGAAAGAAATGTCTGCACCACTCTGAGCTTATGAAATAACTCTCCATGTTTTCGTCTAGTAGTCTCACTGTTTCATTAAAAAAAATTTTTTTTCCCCTTAAACCGGATCTACCAGTTTACTCTAAGGAGTGATATGTATATATATATACATACTCCCTCTCAAATAGCTACCAGTTGCCCAAATGCCATTTACAAAAAGGCCATCTACCCTACACTGACATGTGTAAGACCCATAGAAAATTCTGGGCCAGTGTGTGACCTTTACTTAACATTTTTAACTGGAAGGCCCCTAATGTTATACCCTCCTCCTTCCAAGCCTAACTCTGCTCTTCTCAGTACTGAAATCACCTCCTGGCCAACTGCTCAAACCAGAAACCTCTCTCTCACCACATCCAACCAATCCACCGACAAAGCCACAGTGGTCCCACTGTCAAATACCTGCCCCCCCAGCCAGGGGGTCTCAACTCCCTCCTTCCCCATCTCCGCTCTGGGTCCCGGCCTCGCCACTGTCCCACCCCCTCACTACACTGATAGGAATGCTCTTTAAAAACACAAGCTGAGTATTGCGGTCCTGCTTAAACTCCTCCGCACCCCCAACCAAATCTAGACTCCTGACGGCGACCCCGCCCTCACCCGGCCTAGCTCACGCTGCTCCTCTTCCTGTGGGTCCCTGGGGTGAGTCAAGGGCTCCACGCTTCCGGGAGCTCATGCATGCGGTTCCCTCTGCCCACGACACCCTTCTCAGATCTGCCCTGAGCTTGCTCTTTCAGTCCTGAGTCTGGGCTTCAGGGTCAGCTTTAGAGGCTGTCCCCCCCCCTCACTTCCTGCCAAGAGACCCCCTGTCTTTCTTAGCCACGATCACCTCACACTCCCTGGGTCCAGGTCAACCTGAGCGAAGAATGAATGAAGTGGCCAAGTGTAAAGAGAACACTCCATTCAAAGTCCCTGGGACAGCAGTTCAGTCAAGGCAGGCGTGATAAACCAAGGGACGGGGCCAAAGAGGAAGTGACGGGATGCCAGGGGGCTGGCTGAGGGGGACCCCACGTCCACAGGGAACAAACAAGGGAGTGAATCAATAGGGTGGGAATCAACCGGATCGCAACAGAGGAAAACCCTGAAACCCTAAGTCACTCCTGAAAGAGTTCACTCATCACCAACAGGGGAAGAGCCAGTCAGCCACACCCTCTTCTCCTTAAACGGAAAGGAAGTGGTGGGAGGGTGGGGGGGGGGGGGAGCTTTGAACAGTAAAAATAAATAAACAGAATCAGCCAGAAACTCAATTACAGAGTCTGAGCAAACTCCGGGAGATGGTGGAGGACAGGGGAGCCTGGCATGCTGCCGTCCAGGGGGGCCCGGGAATAGTCGGACACGAGGGAGCCACTGAACAACAACAATTCATTAATTAGCTAAACTCCTGTAAACCGGAACACACATCACCTTCCTGGAACCAGCTGATTTTAAGTTCCTTACTCACTCTGAAGCTTCACAGGAGGCAAGGTCCCCTGGCTCTCCAGTATAATTCCTTACATATTTATTCTGTGCCTGTGAGGTGACACCCACTACATCGAAGCCTAGTACAAAGCTATCACTAAACCATGAAACGCGAAACTGTGGCCTTTCATGGTAACTTTGGGAACCAGAGTCCATTATCAGAAGACACCGAAGAAACGAAATGTGACTACAATATACGGCAGAGATAAAAATCACAGCTAACACGGATGGCTCTGACTGGATGAAGGCATTGCTCCAAGTGCTTTGTGAGTACGAAATCATCTAATCCTAAGAATCCTGAGAGGCAGGTAGCGAGAGGAAGCCGAAGCACACAGAAGTGACACGGCCGGGCCAGCATCACACAGCCAGGAAGCGGCCCCGCCGCCCGGGCTGGCCCTGGGCCTGAATTCCCATCCGAGGAGCTCTGCCAGGAGGGCCAGCGTGGCTCGGAGGGCACCGGGGCTGGGCTCTGAGAGACGCACGCAGCTGCCACAGACAGGTGGGCACTTCAGTGCCACTCAAGAGGAACCGAATAAATACAGCCCTCTGCACACTCAGGCACACAGGATGATGTCGGCAAGGGATGAAATTTAAAGCAACTCAGAGAAGCAGAGGGGGTGGATGGTGTGGACACAGGGAATTTTAGAGGACAGTACTCCAGGGCCGAGTGGCGAGTGGAAATACGCTCCACCCACAACATCATGTGTTTAGGAAGGGGATAAATATTATTAAACAACCGTACTTCCAAGACATCCTCACACGGGACCAGAGAAGGTGCCCCAGGGAATGTGCAGCACAGTGCCTGACTTTTTGCCTAAAAAGGCATTCCTAAGTTGCAAGTGAAAAATTATAATCATCAGCCTGTAGTCAATGCGGTCCTCAGACTCAAGCCTCTTTGGGTCAAGGCTCAAACACCACACAAAGTAGTTAAAGTTAACTGTTCCCTGTCACCCCATCTTGCAACAGTGTTCCTACACTATGGAAACACTTACAAAAGTGGGTGGATACATTACATCCCATAGAGACCATAAACCCAGGGAGGAAAACATTATTACAGATGTTCTGGCACCTTCTTGGAACAGGGAAATCTCCTCCTGGATATACTTATGAGGCAGTTTGCCCCTTCTACTGAAAATGAAAGCCCCAAGATGAAGGCTGTGCTAAGCAACACCAGGGAGGAAATTTCACACTTTTACTCCACCCCCAACCCCTCTCCCCACCCCAAGCTGTTCACTTTGAACTTGCTCTCAGATCTCTCAGATGTAACATGTGCCAGGTGCCCCTTCCGGGGCCCAGGCCTCCTAAGGCCCAGGGAACATCTTGCCTGACACAGGAATCCTGTATGGGAAGAATGGACAAGAAAGACAAAAAATCTTACAAGCAGCTTGCCCAGGGGCACCCAGGCCCTGGGTCAGTGACATGCCCAGGACTGCAGAGGTGTGAACTGCCAGGTTACTACCCTGCTCGACTCAAATATTCTAATAAAACACAAAGGTTCCACGTTCTCATTTGTGCAAAGGAAAAATTTCTGCCTCTCTTTTACTGTATCCATTACCTGGTTCCCAAGGCTTCACAGTTTGTGAAATTAATAGTAATCAGTTAACTAAACAACACATCGCTAAACTCATAACAAAATTAAAAAGCAAGCTTATTTGGGTAAAACCTGGTAAGGATAAATGACCTTGTTTCTTTGCATCAAAGGAAATTTTCACCTCACTTAAAATGCTTCTATTGTGTGTGTGCGTGTATGTGAATTAAATTGTTTAAATTAATATTTGGAACAAATACACTTTTTAAACTTCTGGATTAATATTTTCTTATTTCTCCACCCTAAAAATACTATCTAGAGTTTTTCTGTTGATTGGCAAACATTTCACACTTTAGAGAACGCAAATTTCACTTTCAATCCTAAGATTCTGGAGAAAAAGTATTTTCACTAACACACACACACACTTCAAGATATTATCTGGAAATCAAATCTCCACACATTATACTTTCTCTTGAAAGCCATTCTAGAGTAACCAAGGCAACAGAATACAGACATCTTCTGTTCTACCTTGTCCTTTACTGGAATGCTCACAACTCTCCAAGAGTCCCTGTCACCATTACTGGACTTGAGATTCTATACTAATTGATTCTCTCCTACTTAACATTGATTTAACCCTCCCAAACTGACAGGCTTTACAATTAGTCAAAATGAAGATTTAGGGGACAGTATCATTGACAACCACCATTTGTACTCATAAAAACTGACAGTATCTAACAGTTGGGAAGGGAAAAGAGTGTGGGTCAGCGTGTGACCAGCACCCAAGAAAGAGCCACGGTAACTTGAAGGAAGGCATTTAGGTGGCAGAGGACCTGAAAATTAACATGTGCTTTGCATTACACACACACACACACACACACACACACACGCACGCACACCACCCCCCCCCAAAATATTCAGCTTTGATAGCTCACGGTCTGATTCTGAGTGAAACTGCAAACTCCAGTAGACAGCAGATGGAAAACAGTTTTTCAGCAAAGAAAATTCCGTCCACTAATTTGAATTATTCTGCAAATTAGGACAAGATCCTCATTAAGCAACCAGTTGAGCAGTCCAGTTGAGGGTGAGAAGGAAGAGGCAGGGGATTCCTTGAGAGCCTAGCAGAGAAGGAGGCCACATGCCATCACAGAAGCAGGCAAAAATAAGCAGATGGCACAGGCTCCTAATCACCCCTGCCCCATTCCAAGGCTCTGGCTGAACGCTGTCCAACAGAAATATAATGCCAGTCACATATCTAATTTTAAATTTTCAAGTAGCCATGTTAAAAGGAGAAGAGAGAGCAAAATGAAACCAGTGACATTAAGAATGTATTTAAGTTAACCCAATATGTTCGAAACATTAACATCTCAACCTGTATAATTTAAGCAGGGAAAAAATGACGAATGGGGGTATTTTACTGTTTTCTCCTAAGTGATTTAAAATCAGGTGTGTTTCTTTCACCGAAGAGGGCATCTCTAGTAGGTCAAGCCACATTGCAAGCGCTCCGGCACTCAGCGGCCACCTTCCGGGGCCAGCTCACACGAACTTCAGGCTGACGGTTGGTCTTTAAAATACCTAACTACGTATCGGAGGACGGGGGGAAAGACCCAAGTCCAGAAAATTTCACCCAATCAGGGTGCAGGCGCGACCTCTCGGGACCAGCCAGAGCTTTCCAGCTGGACCACACCCCTGCAGTGACCGTCGCCGACAGGAAATTCACGCTAATGGGAACTGACAGGTCTTCATTCTTTAAGGGTGGGGACAAGAAACCTCCAGTCCGGGCCGTCTCGGTGTCCACAATAAAGACAGGAAACCATTCGTGAGCGTCCTAGACGTGAGCCCCGCGCCAAAAAATAATAATAATAATAATAACGGGGTGGGGAGAGAAAGTGACCTGAAATTAATGAGCCAAGGGCCCAGCGAGCATCCTTCCCGCCCCCAAACCCAAGGTACTGGATTGGTGGGGGGTGGGGGTCCTCGATCACCGGAACAGACACAAATAGTACGGGAAAATGTATATTTTTTAGTTAAATATCCAGAGAGAGGGTGTTTTGTCAACCGAAACACATGCGGGGATGGGGCGCGCGGCGGCGCCCCTGCGCCCCACTTGGCGGAGACGCGCCCCCCCGCCGCCCCCCAGGGAGGGAAGCACCGGGACCCGCCCGCCCCCGTCGGCGCGCCCGCGGGGGCCCGGGCGGCGGCGCGCGCTCGGGCCGCCCCTGCGCCGGGGCCGCGCGCCCTTTGTGGCCGAGCCCCGCGGCCCCGGGGCCGCCGTTCCGCCGCGGGGCGGCCGAGCGCGCGCCCCTCCCCCGCCCGTGTCCGTTACCGGCCGCGCGCGAGCACGAGGCGGCGGCGGGCGGGGGCCGGGCGGCGCGCGGACCGGCGGGCGGGCGGGCGGCGCGCACCTACCTGCGGGGACGGCCGCGCCGGCGGGCGGGCAGCAGAGCGCGGTGAGCGGGCGACGGCGGCGGCAGCGGTGGCCTGAGCGCTCGCTCGCAGCTTCCCTCCGCGACCCGGCGGCGGCGGCGGTGGCGGCGGCAGCGGCCTTTGCGTGGCGCCCTCTGGCGGCCGGAGGCCGCGCCCGCCGCCCGAGAGACGCCGCCATTGGCTGCGCCCGCGAGCGTCGGCGCCGGGGGCGGTGGCGGCGCCACGTCGGGCCGGGCGGCGGCGGCGGTGGCACCGGGAGGCGGCGACCCTCGGCCCGGGCCTCCGGGGCCGCCTCCGAGGCGGGCGTGCGGTCCGCGCCGGGCTGTGTCCGCGGGGCGGAGCCACTGGAGCGGCCGCGCGGCTCCCGGAAGCAGCGGTCCAGGGAACCGATTGGGGGTGGACGTGCGGTTCAAATGGATGCGCGCCGGACGTGTGTTTTTCTGGACCGCGCGGCCCCGGAGCAGAGGCTAGCGGGGAGTTAGAACAGCGTCTCACAGGGAACTGACCTCGTTTCGCGTGTCGGGAGGTGCTTCCCCCGAGACACTGTTTATTTAGCAAGTCCTTAGCTGGTGCTCCTTACTCTCCGGCCTGTGAACTGTTTGGAGCCTGTGGACGTCGTTGTCCTCTTTCCTGCTGATGGGGAAGAGCACGGAATTCAGTGGCGACTCTGACATGGACGGCTAGAGGGCCTGGCTCCCGTCCTTCAAATCTCTTCCCCCCTCCCCCAATGACACCTCTTCTATGTGTATTTTCTTGTTTCTTTTTTTAAGATTTTTTTTTTAATGTGTACCTTTTAATTTTTTTTTTTCCCACCAGAGCATCACTTTATTGTTAATCTGTCGTCAACAATCTAAAACTTCTAATAGGTACCGCCCTATCCTGGTGATGTGGACCTTTTAAAAAGTCTTGAATTTGTTAGAATGTTTTATGTTTTGGTTTTTCGGCTTCAAGTCATGTGGGGGTCTTTGTTCCGCACCCCGACCAGGGATGGAACCTGAAGCCCCTGCACTGGAAAGCAAAGTCTTGACCTTTGGACCACCAGGGAAGTCCCCCATCCACCTGTATTTTCAACAGCCAGCAGTGCTCGGGGCTCTAGCGGTGGACAAGGTCGAGTCCCTGCCCCATAATGGGGTGCGGAGTGGCAGTGGGAACCCGCCAAGATGCAGAAAAGATGGTTCTGGGCGGTGAAAAGCCAGGAGACAGGTCTGGATAAAGAGACCGCGCTGGGAGAGTCTTTCTTAAAATGGGGAGGGACGCTTCTGGGAAGGTGATAGTCTGCAGAGCTGAGGAAGGCGCTCCCAGCAGAGGGAAGCTGGAGCTTGGTGTCAGGGGAACAGGAGGGAACTCTTTGGCTGGTGTGTTTGAGGGCAGTCAGGTCTGAGTAACCGAAACGGGCCACTGTTTGGAATTTGGAGCTTTTTCTGCGTGGTACTACTGAGTCTGAATTGGGAGTGACATGATGTGATCTGCATTTCAGGAAGTTCTCTGGGGCTATTGTGCTGAGACTTGGCGTAGTAGGAGGAACAAGAGGGGGAACCAGAAGGCTGCTGGGTGGCACTGACAGTGATCTGGGTGATGTCAGTTTATAAACCTGGTGTACTAGCTCAGGCTGCTATAACAAGATACCAACAGACCTGGAGGCTTAAACAAGAATGCATTTTCTCAGCGTTCTGGAGGCTGGAAGTCCAAGATCAGGGTGTTGGCAGGGTTAGTTTCTGACGATAACTGTCTGCTTGGCCGGCAGAGGGCCACCTTCTCTCTGTGTCTTCACGTGGTCTTTCCTCTGTGTACAAGCCTTTCTCTTCCTAGGAGGACACCTATCATATTGGCTTGGGGCCCCACCCTTTTGACTTCATTTAAGCTTAATTACCTCCTCAAAGGCCCTGTCTCCAGATACAGTCATGTCAGGAGTTAAAGTTTTAACATATGAATTTGGAGGGGACACAATTCAGTCTGTAACACCAGGTAAGCACTGTGACAGGAGCATTCAAGGAGAGCTGACCATCTGAGGAAGGGATTCTGTTCATCACTCAAGTCTCAGCTCAGACATCTTCTCTTGGAGAGACCTTCCCTGACCGCCACCTAAAATTGCCCATTGACTCAGCACTCTGTTTGGTCATCCCTCTCTGGAATGACCTTGCTTAATCATTTGGGTTCTTATTTGTGGTCCTTCTCCTCCACCATAGGACAGTAGAGACTCATTCTGCCCTGTTCTCTATTCCCAGCTCCTAGAATAGTGCTCACCCTATAAACGTTTCTCAAATGGATGTCCCCAGGTAACTCGGAGCTAAAGTGTGCAGGATGAGCAAGAGGTAACTGGCTGCAGGGGTGCTTGGAGAGAGGAGACTTAAGTCAGAAGATACTGAAAAGGGACTTCCCTGGTGGTCCAGTGGTTAAGACTCTGCACTTCCAATGCAGGGAGTGCAGGTTTGATCCCTGGTCAGGGAACTAAGATCCCATGTGTTGACACAGCAAAAAAAAAAAGAAGAAGAAGATGCCGAAAGGCCAGAGTGGCTGGACCACAGACACCTCAGTGGGGTCCCAGGAAATTAGACAGGATATGAGCAAGGGCCAGGCCCTGAAGGGTGTTGTAAAGCTATATGAAGATGGGCTTCGTTTTGCCAGTACAAGAGAAAACTCAGGGGGATTGTATGAGTTGCCTTTGGCTGCTGTAACAAATCATCACAAACTTAGTGGCTTAAGATAATGCATGTTTACTATCTTACAGTCCTGGCAGTCTGACAATGAGTCTCATGGGCTAAAGTCAAGGTATGGGCAGGGCTGATTGCTTCTGGAGGCTCCAGAAAAGCCTGTTCTCTTGCCTTTCTCACCTTTTGGGGGCTGCAGCCTCCCTTCGCTCACGGTACCTCCCGTCGTCTTCAAAACCAGCAGTGATGAGGGAAGCCTTTCTCAGGATGCACCTCCCCGGCTCTGCCTCCGACGTCAGGTCTTCTCTGGCTCTCCTGCTTTCTGCTTTCCCTTGTAAGTACCTTGTGGTGACACGGAGCCCATCCAGATCATGTAGGATGATCTTCACATCTGTCTCATCTATCTATGGGAGAGTTCTTATGACCAGAAGTGTGTATTCTGCTAAGCAAGAGGAGGCAAACCAGGCCTGTTCTTTTTTTAATTAATCTATTTTGTTTATTTGACCATGCCGAGTCTTCGTTTCCGCATGTAGGATCTTTACTGTGGTGTGCAGGCTCACTCGTTGTGATGCGTGGGCTAAGTTGCACTGTGTCTTATGGGATCTTAGTTCCCCAACCAGGGATCGAACCCAAGTCCCCTTCATTGCAAGGTGGATTCTTAAGCACGGGAGCACCAGGGAAGTCCCAAGGCCTGTTCTTTTTATTTTACTTGGCCTCTTCTTTTTAGATGGGTTTTGTTTTTGCTAAGGTGTGTTGCATTAGTTTGTGATCCCAGTCTTCCTACCCACCTTGAATTCTCCACTCCTCTGCATGTTATCCTGTCAAAATTCTCAACTGTATAAGGAGTCAGTATATGTCTATTTTTGGTTGCCTTGGGTTTTACTTTCAGCGGGGCACCAAATTAGGAGTCTTTGTTTAAGAACCTCATCTGCTAGCACTCATCTGGAAGTGTGGGAGTGAGTTCTTGGACTGTGGGGATCTCTGGCCAGCAGCTCCTGCGCCCTGGCAGTAACATCACTGATGACTCTGTTTTGTGTGTAAAGTTTCTGAAGATTCTCAACTGCAGCTGGCATGCACACATGATAAAAGTGGGTTTTGTCTTATATATTGACATCCTAAGTCCCCTCCAAAGGAAAAAAAAAAATGTTCATAATGTTATAAACACCATTCTCTCTGACTCAAGTTCCACCATTCTCTCTGACTCAAGTTCCTCCAAATAAATATGAAGTGAATGTTGTGGCACGAATGTTTGTGTCCCCTCTCTTAAGTTCTTATGTTAGACATCCAGACCCTCAATGTGATGATATTAGAAGGTGGGCCTTTGGGAGGTGATCAGGTCGTGAGGGTGCAGCCGTTATGAACAGGATTAGTGCCCTTATAAAAGAGAAATGAGGGAAATTATTTCTTTCCCCATTGTGTGAGGACACAAGGAGAAGACAGCCGCCTGCAAGCTGGGATGGGGTCTGGTGAGACCCCCCACACATGTCGGATCAGTTGTCATCTTGATCTTGGGCTTCCCAGCCTTCATATCTGAGAAAAAAAAAAAAGTCTCTTGGTTAAGCCACCCAATCTATGGTTATTTTGTGAGAGCAGCAGGTACGAACTGAGACAGTGAACATCTAAGATACAAGCAGTTGGTTAGTAGGAGATAGCGCAGTGGGGAGGGAACTTGGAGTTTGGGAAACAAGGGTTAAATCCCAACTCGCTCCTTACCCATATGGATGGCCTCAGGCCCGTTTCTTACACCTCACTCTTGAGCTCATCGTCCTAACATGTATCTGATAATCCCTCTCTCACGGTGAGGATTAAATAATGTGTACATAAGGCACCTGGCACAGAGAATGGTCAATAATTAGCAGTTACATTTCCCTCAAGGTGTTGACTAATGAATGGAATAAACTTGCCACCACAATCTTGGAGGTGGGGAGGGGCATTTGCACCGGGTCCCACCCCCAGACACCATGAAGCATGCTCCCTAGTCCCCCTACGTTTGGAAAAACTGTTCCTGAGGGGGGCATGATGGAAGGGTGACAGATCTCTTAGGTATCCTGAAGGGGAAAAATGCTTGAGTCACTGACTTGAAAATGGAACCTCAGGGCACTTCCCGGGTGATCCCATGATTAAGACTTCGCCTTCCATTGCAGGGGGTGTGGGTTTGATCCCTGGTCAGGGAGCTAAGATCCCACATGCCTCTTGGCCAAGAAACAAAAACGTAAAACAGAAGTCATATTGTAACAAATTCAGTAAAGACTTTAAAAATGGTCCACATCAAAAAAATCTTTTAAAAAATGATTTAAAGATAAATCCACCATCTTGAGGCTATTATCAATGTATTATCTACAGAAATGGATTCACCACAGGGCCAACCTCAAATAAGAATGAAAATAGAAACAATCTGTTTGCAAATATTATATTTGTTGTTGTTGTTCAGTCATTAAGTCTTGTCCGACTCTTTGCGACCCCATGAACTGCAGCATGCCAGGCTTCTGTCCTTCATTATCTCTCTGAGCTTGCTGAAACTCATGTCCTTTGAGTCTGTGATGCCATCCAACCGTCTCACCCTCTGATGCCCCTTTCTCCTCTTGCCCTCAATCTTTCCCAACATTAAGGTCTTTTACAGTGAGTTGGCTCTTTGCATCAGGTGGCCAAAGTACTGCAGCTTCAGCATCAGTCTTCCAATGAATATTCAAGGCTGATTTCCTTTAGGATTGACTGGTTTGATCTCCTTGCTGCCCAAGGAACTCTCAAGAGTCTTCTCCAGTGCCACATTTTGAAAGCATCAATTTATATACATGTTCCAGAAAAGGAAAACCTTCAATTTTATGGTGACTCAGAACAGGAAAGGCACATGTTAAATGTTTACTAAATGACCACACAATACTTCGACAAGCTACATGCACAAATTATGTCAGTGCTCCTATGGGAACCTGTGCTGGAACCTACATGTTCAGCATTTTTTAAAATGTAACGTTATTATATTCCTTCTTGAATAGTCATATGAACTGTGTAATCACAGTAAATCACTGGGACTATACTTCTTACAATACTTTGGCCATCTGATGTGAAGAGCTGACTCATTTGAAAGATTGAGAGCAGGAGGAGAAGGGGACGACAGAGGATGAGATGGTTGGATGGCCTCACCAACTCAATGGATGTGGGTTTGGGTGGACTCCGGCAGTTGGTGATGGACAGGGAGGCCTGGCATGCTGTGGTACATGGGGTCGCAAAGAGTCGGACACGACTGAACGACTGAACTGAACTGATACTTCTTCCACATTCTGCTTTGATGAAATGCTAAAATATAAGAAAGATACAAAAGTATAAACTGGATTCCTTTATTTGGCTTTATAGGTATTATATGGATTAGGCATGTGCTTCCTCTCCACTTTCTCTTGGTATTTATCTCATGTTACTCAGCTTTGAAGATAGCTTGCTAAAACCTCCACCCATGGGCTGGTGGCCTGTACATCAACTTACATGTGTGACTAATTGCAGGTGAGGAGACATCCCCACTCAGGGATCGAAGCCAGGTCTTCTGTGTTGCAGGCAGATTTTTTACCATCTGAGCCACCAGGGAAGCCCAGTATAGAGCAAAAGAGCCCTAATTATCCAAGAAAATAAAAGAAGCAGATTAAATAAATAATTGGAATAAGATGAAAGACTTTACTTTTTACTTGTCAGCATTTTTTCCAGGAATTCTTTGGAGTTCCCCAAAAAGGATACAGTGGTAGGAAAGCAGGTTTCAGCCTCCAAAGTGTGTTCGCTGATTCTCAGCCTGGACTTGATACTGTTTGATGCCACAATGAGTCACACAGTTCCTTGCTTTTATGTGGGGAGATACATTTAACATTTAGAAAAAGAATTGCTCCAGTTCCTATTAATAGTAGCTTTGGGGGATGGAGGATCATGAGAAATCCAGGAGTGCTGTCTTCACAGCAGGAATTATTTTCAATTCTTTGCCCTACTTCTTTCTGCCCCAAAGCTGGAAGTACAAGGGTCCCCTTTCCATGTGTTCTGTCTTCCCCTCCATACCTATTCCCAGCTGACTTTTCTTCCCCTATCCACTGATTAATCCAGCCCATGCTTTCTACTGCCTCCAGCCTCTGGAACTCAGACCACCTGGAAATGGTCCTTCTGGAATAGTGGATGGGATCCAGGGAGCTCCATTCATCTGTTCAGCAAATGTAAGTGCCAACTACATTCCGTGTGCTGAATTCTGAAACCTACAGTCAGAGTTCCTACACTCAAGATGCTTAAAATTATACTTGCTATTTGAAGATCCTCCAAGATGAGGGCTTGAGAAATAGACAGTTAGAACAGGAAAGAGCACAGTGCCCCTGGGTGTGCGTGCTGTCTCACAGTCATGTCAGACTCTTTGTGACCCCATGAATTGTAGTCCGCCAGGTTCCTCTGTCCGTGGGATTTTTCAGGCAAGGATACTGGAGTGAGCTGCCATTTCCTCCTCCAGGGGATCTTCCCAACCCAGGGACTGAACCCTAGTCTCCTGCGTTGGCAGGTGCGTTCTTTACCACTGAGCCATCAGCGAAGCCCCTATGATGAACCTAAAGCGTAGGTTAAGCGAATGTGATCTGTTGGATGTAGGGTCCAAGATCTCTGTCTTTTAACATGCGAAATTCTCAGGACATGTGTACACGAGGAGGATTAACATGAAATCAGAAGAAAACTTACCACCGACACTGCAGTTTAAAAGGTACTTACTGCCTCAATTAAAGGAAATGGCTGGCAGGCTCCTTTAATCCAACTAACCTACAATAGAGTGTTTGTTTTTTTTTAACATGCTCAAGGATCATAAATTTTACTCAGTCTTTTATAGCCTTTGGCAGAGTGCCAAGGCTTATTAAGAAATTGCAGAAGCCATAAATATAAAAAATGTACAAATTCTCCCTTGAGTAACCACGTGAATGCTTCCAACAACATGTCCAAAGCCATTTTTCCCTTCTGTGAAGTTGTTATAAAATGTACTTAGCACAAATCTACATCTGCTGCTCTAGACTGATTTACAGCAAAATTTTAAATTAATGTATTTTTAAAGACATTTGCAAAAAAGGAATAAATGTGAATAAACTCTAAATCTGAATCATAGTCATCTGGTTGTGCTATAAATTTTAAATATCAATTAAAAAAAAAACAAAAACCTGAGCCAGCTCTGCTGCCTAATTCAGCGTCCGTCCTTCAGGCATGCTATTTAAGGCATGTGTTTTCGTTAGAAAAGACCTTTCTAGGAATATGCATGTGTGTGTGTGTGTATGTGTGTGCACGTGTTTGTATATGTGTGAATATGCTGCAACCCCCCAAAATTCGTATATTCCACACAAATTTATTATAGGATGGGCTTAAATCTCTCGTTTCTTTTCTAGAACAAATCTAACTAGGTTTTAGGGACTTCTCTGGCAGTCCAGTGGTTAGGACTCCACGCTTCCATTGTAGGGACACAGGTTCAATCCCTGGTCGGGGAACTGGCATCACACAGGCCACACAGCGTGGCCAAAAAAATAAAGTTATATATTTTTAAAAAATCTAACCAGATTTTAAACATTCTTAGGCTCATCATGACTTTGTAAGTGCTCTCTTTGCTCCTCAATTCAAATGTTACTCTTCCTCACCTCATCTACAGTATCAGCAAAGTTGGTCTTGCTTTTCTTCAGCTTTGATCAGAGGAACAGGTTTTACGTTGGCTAATTCATCCCAAGTAAACATTGCAGTAGTTGGCACCTTGGGAGTACATCAAGTTCTGGCAAAGAAGTCCCTCTAACCAGGGGAACCCACAGTATTAGTGATTTACTTACCATTTCAGGGGCAAGATCCTCTTTAAGGACAACCCTTTACTGGTATTTTTTTAATTTTTTTTTCCTGGCTGCACTACTTGGCTTGTGGGATCTTAGTTCCCCAATCTGGGATCAAACCCCAACCCCTGTCATTGGAAGCATGGAGTCCTAATCACTAGACCACCAGGGAGTTCTCTACTGGCATTTTCTTTAAAGTCTATGAATGGGTATATCAAGAATTTTTTGATAGCAATGATCTTTAAGTAGGGGGCCCTGCTTAGCCTAGATTAAGGCAGAAGGTAAGTTTAACTTAATCACATGTAAATTCACCTACCCAGGTAAAGCCAGCTTCAAAGTCAGCAAAACCCAGGCTTTCTCCATCACTCAACTTTGTTTGTTACCTTCAGGCACTTCCTCCCTTTATGGAGTCCAAAGAGCTGCTAGCAGTTTCAGACTTATGGGGCGTCTTCTCAGCAACCCCCCCCCCCCCCCAATATTCAAGGCCTGAGTCTCACTGGCCAGAACCAGGTCAGCATCTGACCGTCCTGAATCAATCACTGAGGCTTGGGGGATGTCACACAGTTGAGTTGTTGTCCATTGACAGTATATACAATCATGTTA
Source organism: Cervus canadensis (assembly GCF_019320065.1). Classification (NCBI taxonomy): domain Eukaryota; kingdom Metazoa; phylum Chordata; class Mammalia; order Artiodactyla; family Cervidae; genus Cervus; species Cervus canadensis. The sequence goes on along the minus strand of NC_057417.1, from coordinate 3,866,018 downwards.
GAAACTAATGACTTGGGCTTTAATTATATACTCACCCCTGGTGCTGGGGGGTCAGTATGTAATTCCGTTTCTTGGTTGAGCTCTGTCAACTCAGCCAAGAAAGGGATAAAGGATTATTCCTCCAAGGAAAAGTACTTGATACCTAAAGAAGATTATAAGTGGCTGGCACATTTTTCCAAAACAAAGACTCTATCTCCAGTGCTGATAAAGGAAGATAATAAATGGATATAGGTCCTCTTCTTTCCCAGTTCTCTACCATCTAGCCAATCTCACTGAGGGTTCTGGCCTCCACTGTTGGTAATGCACTGGTGGCTCTTCCATGTAGGTCTCTAGCCCAGATCAGTCCTGAGTCCCAGCCCAGTAAATAACCCAACTGCCTACTTAACGTCTCTTCTTGGACAGCTCAGAAGCATTTCCAACACCACATCTCAAAAGTGGAACTCGGAGGAAGGGGACAGAGGGCAGAGAAGGGAGGAAGGAGAGGAAGGGGAGGAAGGAGGAGAGGGAGGGGAGGAAGGGGAGGGAGACCCATGGCAGCTAGAGAGCTAGGGAAGGCTTTCCATACATGTCCTTCCTTTTCACTTTTCCTCTGTGTGCATGATCCCCATTTGGGCCATTTGGGATGAGTTTTATAATTCTTATTTTGTGTTTTTAGATGGTTTTTATCGGAGTGTGGTTGATTTACGATGCTGTATTAATTTCTGCTTTATAGCAAAGTGACTCAGCCATACGTGTGCGTATACATATATCCACGCTTTTTCAGACTCCTTTCCCATAGAGGCCATTACAGAGTACTGAGTGGAGTCTTCTGTGCTATTCAGGAGGTCCTTCTTAGGTGTCTATTTTATATACAGCAGTGTGTATGTGTCAAAGCCAATCTTCCAATGTATCCCTTCCTCCTTTACCCCCTGGTAACCAAAATTTTATTTTCTACATCTGTGACTCTCTGTCTTATTTTGTAGTTTTTAAGATACGAGTGACTTCCTCTGGCCTTTTATAACAGCCCTCCTACCGCCACATTCCCAGCACCGTCATCCTACTTTTCTGAGTTGGTAACTTCTTGGCTTCTATGTCTTTTCCAAGCCTTTCCCCCTGTAGTTCAGCTCCAGGCCCAGTGAAGGGAATGGCATCCCCCCTCTCCCCAACCTTCCGTTTGTCAGGCACTGGGAGGGGCAGAAAAAAAAAAAAAGAGTTGGCCTCCCTGCCCCCATATGACACTTTCTTAGGGAAGCCTTCCCTAACTTTCCCAAGGGATCAAGTCTGCCAGCAGAGACATTCAGTGTATGGGGTACCTCCCTTTTGGCCCTAGACACAAGTGCAAGGTTGCATTTGTTTGCATGTTATTTGATTCACATTTGTCTCCCTTCCTCGACTGAAGCCCCATGAGGGTAGTGACTATCTTTTTTCCATAACATCGTATCCCATAGAGACTGGAACACAAATATTCAATAAACATTTCATTTTTTATATTAGTATTTATTGGTCTATAATTATTTATCGGGAAGTGTGTCCCACTACTGTATAAATACCCTCTAAAAAAAGATAGTTTGCTAGTCAGAAATTAATCCAAAGTACAGAAGACCAGATGGGTGGTAGTGGGTAGGAAGATATTGATTATGAATACATGTTCCTTGACACCCACTGCCCTGCAACACAGATCTCCTAAGGCCAATTTAAAAGGCCACCTTGAAAGATTTCCAAGGGCATGAGGGCTCTCAGAAGACACAAAAGTAAAAAAGATTGCATGTAACATCATATATGTATATATTTTTATTGCATATGTGTGCATTTATATTTCTATTCAACAGTAAAGCCAATCTATTCAGTTCTACATTTGGGTTCCTCTAAAATATATATAGCATTCATATTTTTCTCTAAAGTTATAGATAGGGCTTTTATTACAATGAAAATGCTATAATCTTTTCATTGAGTTTCCTAAGCTTTTAAATTTTTATTGAGTGAAAAATTCTTTAAATTCTATAATGTTTATAGTTTTCAAATGTTTCCCGCACACGATTTCATGTAATCCCCTAATAACCCTTATCTCTCCACCCCTCTGTGGCCCCTCTGCACTTACTCCTCCCCACTGGTTTGTTCTCTGAATCTGCTTCTTCGGGGTTTTATTCGCTAGTTTGTTGTCACTTTTACACTCCACATGTAAGGGATACCATAAATTATTTGTATTTCTCTGTCTTACTTATTTCACTTATGTTCTCCAAGTTCATCCATGTTGTTGCAAATAAAGCGTCATTCTTTTTATGGCTGAGTAGTATCCCATTGTGTGTGTGCCTCACATCTTTATTCATTCATCTATTGATGCACACTTAGGCTGCTTCCATTCCTTAGCACTTGTAAATAATGCAGCTGTGGACCCTGGGGTTCATGTATCTTTCTGAATTTGTATTTTATAACATGTTATATTTAGTTATGAAAATCAAGCTATTATTAAGTAGCATTCTGTCCATTATGGTTGAGATGTCCCTGTGTTAGAAGTGATCAGCCCAGGAGGAACTTAAGCAGAGACTGATAAGATCAGAGAAAAGGTCAGGAATGAAACCCAGACAGGGAAGGAAAAGTCCACAATAAGATGCCATCAGCCAGGGAGCACAGTGTCCTTCAAGGAAGCCAACTCTGTGACAAAGTTCAACATGTTTAATAAACAACCGTAGCCATTCTGGTGGTAATTTTTGTGTTATGTGCTTTTTTACAATATTTGAAAGTGGCAGCTCTGGAAATGTTTTGCCCCATAAAAGCAATTAAGTAGATTACTAGAAGGCTGTGAAGTAAAATAGCTTTAAAATAGTGAGGAACTGTTAATTTTATAGAAAACAGCCATCATAATAAAAACCTACCCTTTTAAAAAAAAATTTTATTTATTTATTTTGGTTGTACTGGGTTTTAGTTTCAGCATGTGAACGCTAACTCAAAGCATGTGGGATCTAGTTCCCTGACCAAGAATCAAACCTTGGCCCTCTGCTTTGGGAGCTTAGAGTCTTAGCCACTGGACCACCAGGAAAGTCCCCTGAGAGTGAAGGACTGCAGAGGAATACTAAAATATTAAAATCAAATGCAAAAGTTAAGAGAAAGGATATGGGGAAAGTGAATAGCATTCACGAACTGCAGGAAGCAAATAAGGTGAATTTACACAAACGTAATATCAAGAGATTAAAAAGTAAATTTGCTAGAGGAGATAAAAGTTTTCCCCTATTAAACTCTGAAAGCTTTACTTCACAATACTCTGAGAGCATCCTGCTGACATTTGATTATCTGATTTTATTAGCAATTCCAAAGAAGGAAGTGACATGGTGTCTTGTTCAAATTCAGTAATTATTAAGTGATCATAGAATATATCATTTCATTTAAAAAATCACGAGACCAGTGTAAACCATATTGATGATTTGGTCTAAGTTTATAAAACAAGCTATCTCTAAATGTTTTTTTTGCAAAATCAGGACCAAAGTTTGATGTATAATAAACATGGAATACAATTTACATATTCATGTACATACACATATATGTGCAAACATTATCTTATAGGTATAATTATGCATTTGCACACATTGTAACAATATTTAATCCAATCCAGGTTAAAATTGTAATTCTGATTCAGTGAGTTCCAAATTAGGACAGTTTTGTTGTATTGGCAGCAACTGGTATTTTCCATGCTTGCATTCATTTTCTTAAGTCTCTTTCTTTTTTTTTAATGAAGTTATTTTTTAATTTTAATTTTTTAAAATTAATTTATTTTAATGGGAGGCTAATTACTTTACAATTTTGTGGTGGTTTCTGCCATGCATTGACATGAACCAGCCACAGGTATACATATGTCCCACCATCCTGAACCCCCAGGTCTCTTTTAGATTTTTACTACTTACAGTGTGGTGGGTGGACTTTTGAGCTTGTTAGGAATCTAGTTCAGTACACCTGGGATGAGGCCTGAGCTTTTTGCACATCTTACAAATTCATAGCCAACACTACTGGTCCATGGACCACACTTTTGAGAAGTGAGATTCCTCTAGAAACTGTCTTATTTGCCCTGGGTAAATTCAATTCTTTTCTTAGGGATTTCTGTGTTTTCGCCTGAAAAAAAAAAAAGAATGAGATACTGGGACTTCCTAGTGCACCTAGTTAGAAAAAATTATGTTTGAACATATTCAAATATATTGAATTTATATTCTCTATTCTTTAAGATGAACAACTCCTTTCTTCCCAAAGGACAACTCTTGTTTAGTGAGAGTTAAAAACAAACTTTCAGAGGGCTATGACAGGCCACTGGTGACACCCTGTGGTCAATCCTTATAATTACAATAGCATCGGGGGTGTTTCTTGGTAGGGGCCTTCCCTGTTGGCTCAGGTGGAAAAGAATCTGCCCACAATGTGGGAGATACAGGTTCGATCCCTAAGTTAGGAAGTTCCCTTGGAGAAGGGAATGGCAACCCACTCCAGTATTCTTGTTTGGAGAATTCCGTGGACAGAGGAGCCTGGCAGGCTGCAGTCTATGGGATCACAAAGAGTCGGACAGAACTGAGCAGCTAACACTTTCACTTTTACTTTTCAGTGTAAAATTAGACACACTGACATTGGGTGGTTTTTGGTTTTTATTTGTTTTGTTTTTCACTTTTATTGGAGTGTATTTGCTTTACTGTGTTGTGTTAGTTGCTGCGGCAAAATGAATCTGTTATACCTACACAGAGATCCCTTCTTTTTTGGATTCCCTTCCTGTTTAGGTCACCACAGGGCACTGAGTAAAGTTCCCCGTGCTATGCAGCAGGTTCTCATCTGTTTTATACATAATATCAATAGTATATATCCATCAATCCCAGCCTCCCGATTCATCCCGCCCCTCCCCCTTCCCACTCTGGTATACATAAGTTTGTTCTCTTCATCGGCGTCTTTATAGCTGCTTTGCAAATAAGTTCATCTGTGTCGTTCTTTAAGATTCCACATATAAACATTAATACATGGTATTTGTCTCTTTCTGAGTTACTCTATATGACAGTCTCCAGATCGGAAAATTTTCAATAGTCTGTGTTTTCATACAATTTAATTTTAAAATGTATTATTTTGAAATAATTACAGATTCACAGGAGATTGCTAAGAAATGTATGGGGAAGTCCCGTGTGCCCTCCCCGCAGCCTCTCCGAGCGTTAGTGTATTATACTATCAACACCAGGAGGCTGACATGGTCTCTCCATGCAATGGAATATGGTTTGGCAACCAAAAATGAAGTACTAAAAAATAATAATAATAAAATAAATAAAAAAAAATAATAAAAAAAATAAATAATAAAAAATTAAAAAAAAATTTTTTAATTTAAAAAAGAAATACTGATACAAGGTGCACATGGGTGAGCCTAGAAACATGCTAAGTGAAAGAAGCTAGCTGCAAAAACCTACATGTGCATGAAATGTCCAGAACAGGCAAATCTGTAGAGATAGAAAGTAGGTTAGTAGCTGCCTATGTCTGGGAGAAAGGGAAGAGGAAAATGGCAACCCACTCCAGTATTTTTGCCTGGAGAATCCCATGGACAGAGGAGCCTGGTGGGTTATCTGGTGGGTTATAGGCCATGGGGTCGCAAAGAGTTGGACATGACTTTGTGCGCGCACACACACACACACATACATGTCTGGGAGGAAATAGGTTATGAGGTTGGAGAGGGTGGGGCAAGGAAAATGTTCTACAGTTACTGATGATTGCACAATGGTGAATATACTGGAAACCACTAAACCGCACACTTGAAATGCATGGGTTTAAAAACAAAAATAAATAAATGGGACTTAAAAGCTTTTGCCCAGCAAAGGAAATCATAAAACAAACAAAAAGATAACCTACAGAATGGGAGGAAATATTTGCAAAGGATGCAGCCAATAAGGGATTAATTTCCAAAATATACAAACTGTTCATGCAGCTCAATATAAAAAAAAATAATAATAAAATGCACAGATCTAAATAGACATTTCTCCAAAGAAGACATAAACATGGCCAACAGGCACATGAAAAAATGCTCCACACTGCTGATTATTAGAGAAATGGGAATCAAAAGTATAATGAGATAACACCTCACTCTGGTCAGAAGGGCCATCATCAAAAGATTTACAAATAATAAATGCTGGGGAGGGTGTGGAGAAAAAGGAATCTTCCTACACTGTTGGTGGGAATGTAAATTGATGCCGTCACTGTGGAGAACAGTATGGAGATCCCTTAAAAAACTAAAAATAGGGCTACCATATGATCCTGCAATCCCACTCCTGGGCATATATCTGGAGAAAAACATGATCCAAAAGGATGCATGTACCCCAATGTTCACTGCAGTGCTGTTTACAATAACCAAGACATAGAAGCAACCTAAATGGCCGTTGACAGAGGAATATAGAGAAGATATGGTACATATATACAATAGAATATTACTCAGCTATTAAAAAAATGAAATAATGTCATTTGCAGCAACATAGATGGACCTAGAAATTGTCATATGGAGTGAAGTAAGTCAGAAAGAGTAGGAGAAATATTTTATGACACTGCTTATGAGTAGAATCTAAAAAGAAATGAAACAAATGAACTTATTTACAAAACAGGCACAGACTCACAGACTCAGAGAAGCAACTTGCGGTTGCCAGGGGGAGAAGATGGGTGGAACAGATATGTACATGCTGCCATATTTACAATGGATAACCAACAAGGTCCTACTGCATAGCAAAGGGAGGTCTGCTCGGTGTTATGTGACAGCCTGGATGGGAGGGGAGTTTGGGGGAGAATGGATACATGTATATGTATGGCTGAGTTCCTTTGCTGTCCACCTGAAACTATTATAACTTTTGTTAATCGGCTACACTCCAATATGGGGCTTCCCTGGTGGCTCGGACAGTAAAGTGTCTGTCTGCAATGCTGGAGACCTGGGTTCGATCCCTGGGTCGGGAAGATCCCCTGGAGCAAGAAATGGCAACCCAATCCAGTACTCTTGCCTGGAAAACCCCATGGACAGAGGAGCCTGGTAGGCTACAGTCCATGGGGTCACAAAGAGTTGGACACGACTGAGCACCAAAGTTTGTTTAAATTTGTATACTCCAATATAAAATAAAAAGTTCAAAAAGTCCTGTGATAACTATAATGGGAAAGAATATATGTGTATAACTGAGTCACTTTGCTATAGAATAGAAATTAACATTGTAAATCAACTATACTTCAATAAAATTTGTTAAACAATAAAAAAAGATTTTTTTTTAATGTGGACCATCTGTGAAGTCTTTTTAGAAAAAAATCACTTATTTATTTGCCTTCTTGGGAGCAAGGAGTCCTAATCCCTGGATCACCAGGTAAGTCCCTTGTAAAGTCTTTATTGAGTTTCTTACAAAATGGCTTCTGTTGTTTATGTTCTAGTTTTTTGGCCAAGAGGCATGTGAGATCTTAGTTCCCCGACCAGTGAACCCACACCCCCTGCTGTAGTAGGATGGATTCTTAACCACTGGACCACCAGGGAAGTCCCTGCGATCAAGTTATTTATTTTAAATTCCAACAAGAACCAAGCAGCTTTTGTGCTGATGGGTCATCCCTGTCCTCAAGAATAATAGGAATGAGAACAAAACGGTAGGACCGGAGAAGTTCTCAATGACTGATGAGGGATGAGGAATACGATGTTGGCACATAGACAGATGGACCTTAAGAGGACAGCCCCAGGCAGAGGAGGTGTGCTATCATGAGATGGCACGAGTTTTGAAGAATGTGCATTTCAACAGGAGGAAATAACCAGTTCAAAGGAAGAGGGGGGACTTCCCTGGCCGTTTGATGGTTAAGTCTCTGTGGTCCAGGGCAGGGAGTCCAAGTTCGATCCCTGGTCAGGGAACTAGGGACCCATGTGCCACACTGTGAATGAAGTCAGCTGTGAGTGAAGAACTAGAAGACCCGATAAGACAATTGGTGTTGGCTGACAGTTATGCTGGGAACATGGGTTGTGTGCTAAGTCAATTCAGTCGTGTCCAACTCTTTGTGACCCCATGGACTGTAGCCCACCAGGCTTCTCTGTCCATGGGATTCTCCAGGCAAGAACACTGGAGTGGGTTGCTGCTTCCTCCTCCAGGGAATCAACCCGACCTGGGGAATGAACCTGCATCTTCTACATCTCCCGCATTGGCAGGCAGGTTCTTCACAACTAGCACCCGCCTCTTAAGCTTCGCTGGTGGCTCAGACAGGAACGTGGGTTGCCGGCACTATATTTCCATTCCAAATCATTGGATCCACATGAGAACTGAGGCTTGAGCCTAACAGATCATAGTACAGACTCCAGGTCCATCTCTGGAGAGCTGGGCAGTTTGAGGCCAAGATTCAGGGGCCCAAAACAGAGGTCACAAGTCTTTGTGGATGAGTGGAAAGACTGAATTCTACAATAGAAGTTCGTGTCAGTATCTCTTCTATATGGAAAGGTTTAACATCATCACCTGTACTCCTACATTCCCTTCTTTCACCAGAGATCAGAAATCAACAGTCATGAACTTCTATAGCAAATCCAGTGCGTTGGCGTGGCCAAATTAAGAGAAAAAAAAAAAAGTAAGAAGGGACATTGAAAATCTCTTTCATGGTAGCTTTCAGAATTTTATTTCAAGTTTGAACATGGTGCATAAAACAAAATTGGAGTCCTAGAGATATTCAGGTTAAATATGAGATTACAAGCAGGTGCTGGCCAAGAGTTCAGGCTTTTGATGTAGAACCTGACAGCACACGAGATGAATGTTCTCAGCTGCCTCTCGTGCTCCTAAGGAGTTCTGGAAGCACGAGTAGGTGGTGTACATGTTTACACCCCCAGAAATACCAAGAAGGACACCCAGAAAATCAAGCATCATCCCAAGGAGGACAACCACATTGTTAAAAGCTCCAATTGTGATAGCAATTCCCAGAGCCAAAGTCATGAATCCCAGGCTGGTGAGGATGAGGGAATCCCGGTAGCGAGTGTGAAAAGGTTTTTGCCGCATGCTTTTTGGTAGCCTTATCCTCCAGTTATGAGGCTCAAACATGGTGAGTTTTTGCTGTTGCGGTTGCAAAAAAAAAAAAAAAGTAATGTGTTAGATATGCAAAATATTAATATGTCTCTCTATTTGAGATGACATTTTATGTAGATACAATCTAAAATCTACTGTGAACATGACTTGTTAGACTATTTATTGAATTTAATACTCTTAGAAGATAACGTAAAGGGCTAGGTTTGGGTTTTTGTTTCTTTTGTATTTTTTGCCACCTTGTACAGCATGTGGGATCTTAGTTCCCTCTGTGTGTGTGTGCTCAGTTGCCCAGGCATGTCTAACTCTGCAACGCCATAGACTGTAGCCTGCCAGGCTCCTCTGTCCATGGGGTTCTCCAGGCAAGAATACTAGAGTGGGTTGCCATTTCCTCCTTCAGCTTAGATCCCTGACCAGGGATCAAACCCAAGCCCCCTGCCCTGGGAGTGTGGTGTCTTAAACACTAGACCACAGGGAAGTCCCTAAGGCTAGGTACTTTTGTCCTCCATGAAGATCCCTCAGAAGTTATAGTCTCATATACCTTTTTAGATGCACTTCCCTGGTGTCTCAGCAGTCAAGGATTCGCCTGCAATGCAAGAGACGCCAGTTTGATCCCTGGGTAGAGAAGATTCCTGGGAGAAGGAAATGGCAACCCCCTCCAGTATCTTGCCTGGGAAATGCCACAGACAGAGGAGCCTGGTGGTCTACAGTCCTTGGCGTCACAAGAGTTGGACACGACTTACCAACTAATGTACCGTCTTTTGGGATGGGATTACAATAACAGGCACTGCAGATAATATTCTGGCATCCAAAAAAAAAAATATTCTGGCATCCATTTTTACATCAGATTAGCTATTCGTTCATGCATTCATTTCCCAGATTTAAACAATCTTCTCAGTTACAAAGACGTTATCAACAAACTCTTGTTAACTATACAGAAATATGAATGCTTCATATAAAGTTAAGAAATACTCTAGTTTAAATTCAGCATTCAGCATTGTGTGTGCATGCTAAATCATTTCAGTTGTGACTCTTTGCAACTCCATGGACTGTAGCCCACCAAGCACCTCTGTCCATGGGATTCTCCAGGCGAGAATACTGGAGTTAGTTGCCATTCCTTTCTACAGAGGATCTTCCCAACCCAGGGATCAAACCCGCATATCTTACATCTCCTGCATTGGCAGGCGGGTTCTTTACCACTAGCGCCACCTGGGAAGCCCATTGAGCATTGTATCCATATTTAAAAACAAAACACATGCACACATATAGCCAACAGATAATGGCTATCCCAGCATGGAAAGATGGCTTAGCATGACAAAAATCTCACTATAACACAACACCACATTTAAAAAGTATATGAAAAAAGCCCATATGAGTATTGCAATAGGTGCCGATAAGTCATTTGATTAAATTTCAGAACCATTCATGATTTTTTAAAGTACTTATCAAAATGGTAACTGAAATTTTCTTTCTTTTTTTTAACAAAATTTTCTTAATTCAATGCATATATCTGCAAAAAGTTAACACTTTCATGAAAGACAGTCATGTTTTACTTACCCAGTAGTTATTTTTACCCAGTAAAAATAAGGAGGAGTTTCAAGAAATCAGCTAGCAGGCTTTCCAACCAAACTGGCATAACCTTCGGAGAAGAGTTGAAGCCTTTCCTTTTCCTTTTAAGAGGGAGAGGATCAAAAAAAAAAAAAAAAAAGAGGGAGAGGATCTTGATTAGATAATGACAATAATGTGAACTTTCCGGGGATGCCATTATTAAGCCTCAGATGAGCACTTATTCCCACTTAGCACAGTAATTTGCCCTCTCCGGAGGGCTGTGAAGGACTTCATTAATGGACTGGTAGTGAGCTTACTCTTGTTAACCTTAGCACAGAGAATACCCAGGTATCTCTGAATACTCTCAAGACATTATGGGTCTATTTCACACGGATCATGTCTTCCACTGAGGAGCTAAACCTGGTCCTTCTATTGTTTCGTCTTCTACTAGTTTGTTAACTACTGTTAGTGGTTCTCTACTCTTGATGTATATCTGACTCACTTGGGAGCTTGACATAAATACACAACCAGGTGTAAAATAGGCAGCTAGTGGGAAGCTCCTGTATCACACAGGGATTTCATCTCAGTGCTGTGTGATGACCCAGATAGGTGGGAATGGGGGTGGGTGGAAGGGAGGTCCAAGAAAGAGAGAATATATATATATATATATATATATATATATATATATATATATATATATATATATAGCTGATTTGCTTTGTTGTACAGCAGAAACTAACACAGAATTATAAAGCAATTTTGAAAGTGAAAGTGAAAGTCACTCAGTCGTGTCTGACTCTTGGCAACCCTGTGGACGGTAGCCCCCCAGACGCCTCTGTCCATGGAATTCTCCAGGCAGGAATACTGAAATGGAGTGCCATGTTTTTCTCCAGGCGATCTTCCTGACCCAGGGATCGAACCTGGGTCTCCCATATCGCAGTCAGATTCTTTACTGTCTGAGCCACCAGGGAAGCCATTATACCCCAATGAAAGTGCAAACATCCATGGTGTCATCCCATCTACTATATCAACACCCCTGGGGCTGGTGTTTGGGCCTCAGGAGGTCCCCAGATGACTCTAATATGCAGCCAGGACTGAGAAGAGTGGTGAGAAATTTGTAAACTATTTATGAGAAAGGTCATCAGCAGAAATGCTCTCTCCTATATGTTACTTTAGGCCAGGTGTTTTACAGACAGAATCTTGTGAGGCAGGTATTATCATCCATATTTTACCAACAAGAAAACCAGGTACAGAGAGCTAAATAATTTGCACAGAGTTTTCAGGCAGGAAGTGGCAGAATTAGGATTCAACTCGGAGTCTGTTTTCCTTCTATGGTCTCTTTGGCGCCCTATATAGAGTAGTCATTAACATCTTTGGTATTTCGTAATACCTCCCTCCCAGGCCTGAGCAGGTGGAATAGGTCAGAGTTTCTCAAAGAGTTCTCCAACGTAGCAGCAGCACCATCACCTGGGATCTTGTTAGAAATGTAGGTTCTGGAGACTCCAACTTAGACCTACCGAATTAGGGATTCTCGGGGGTGGGATCCAGCAGTCTGGCTTTCAGTAAACCCTTCAGGAGACTCTGAAGCCCTCTCTATTGGCTTCCCTGGTGGCTCAGTGATAAAGAACCTGCCTACCAGTGCAGGAGATGTGGGTTCGTTCCCTGGGTCAGGAAGATCCCCTGGAGAGGGAAATGGCAACCCATTCCAGTGTTCTTGCCTGGGAAACTCCATGGACAAGGAGCCTGGAAAGCTACAGTCCAGGGGTTCGCAGAAGTGTTGGACATGACTGAGCAACTACACAACAACAGAAAAGTTTAAAAATGACTGATTCAAGGACTTCCCTGGTGGTCCAGTGGCTAAGACTCTGCACTCCCAATTCAGGGGGTTGGTGTTCGATCTCTGGTTGGGGAACTAGATACAACATGCTGCAGCTAAGAGTTCACATGCAATAAAGATCAGCGATCCTGCGTGCTGCAACTAAAACTCAATGCAGCCAAATAAATAAATAAATATTAAAAAATAAAAATGATTGTTTCAGATATTCAGTTCTGTTTGGCCATCCCCACAATGCCTGGAGCTCCTCATACAAAGAAAGGAAGCCTCTGTCTTTGCATACTCCCCAGCAGACTGTACATCTATATATCTGATATTCCCAGTTGAAAACTACACCAAGAATAACCAAGAATCTCAGAAGGGACTGAGAAAGATTTCTTGATGAGGAAAGAAGATACTTTTAAAGTATTTAATTAAAAGCAGGAGTCTACTGCTTTTTCTATTACCAAATCAAACTTGGGTCTGCTTACCCACATGCAGTAAGATCTACTCACAATGGGTCTTGGTGAAAGAAAGTGCAGTGTTTATTGCAAGGAGTCCAGGCAGCTAGTGCTCAAAACACCCAAACTCCCCAGTGGCTTTCAAGATAAAGGAGAGAGGTTGTGGGCACATAATCAGCTCATGAACATTCTTCTGATTGGTTGGTGGTGAGGTAACTGGGGAGTCAACGTCATCAGCCTTCTTGGGGTTGGGGTCTATGTGCTTGTGGTCAGCAAGCAGTTAACTTCTTCCACTTGATGGGAGTTGAAATACCTGCAAAAGGCTCAGAAGATAACTGGTAGCCCTTGAGGAGGAACTAAAAGTCCTTGACTTTGTTTAATGGCTAAACTATTATTATTGTCGTGCTTGACTGTTTTCCTTTATTTCTACATTTTCTCAATTCTCTGATTAAATTTATTCTTTGGAACTTGGGGAAGGCCTAGGAAGCCAAAGTTTTCTACAGACAAGAGGCTGCTGGAGGACATGGGTTGGGGGTGGGGGGTAGTCTGTCCTGGGAAGGCCCCCAAAGGTCCTACTCGGTTACACCCCCAGTTCATCAGACAGAACTACTCACTGAAACCTCATCAAATCGATAAAATCAGAAGTGCCCCCGCTCAGACTAAATTGATAATCTTCAGCTGAATGTACATGTCAGAATTAGATTTTCCTGGCAAGTAGACTTTTTTTTAAAATTTTAATCAGGTGATTCTGTTCTGCATCTAAAAACAATAGGCTCAAATAATTCGATTTGTTGGTACAGTCTACATTTTCTCATCATGAGGTACAAGTATGCATTAATGGAAACATAGGGTAAAAATCAATGTTGTCAGGTATCTAAGGATTTACAGAACTATGTGGCTCTTGGGGCATCATAAATCTCACTGGCACCGATGATTCTATGAAGAGCTGTGATAAAAAATTGCTGTATGGAGATCCTCATGGCCTCGTACTTTTTGAAAAAAATGGGAAGAGGAACATCAACAGAAGAGGCAAGAAACACATTTGCACATGAACTCTGCTGCTGTGAACTCACGAATCCTGGATTTGGTGAGCCTTCCATTTCCAGTGCCTATGTGTTGTTTCTAGCAGATATTAAAAGTAAGACCAACAGGGACTTCCCTGGTGGTACAGTGGATGGCAGTCCACTGCCAATTCAGGATACACGGGTTCAATCCCTGGTCCAGGAAGGTTCCACGTGCCGCAGAGCAACTAAGCCCATGCACCTCGACCACTGAGGTCTGAGCGCCTCTGATCTGCAGCAAGAGGAGCCCGCGCGATGAGAAGCCGGTGCACCACAGCAAAGAGTAGCCCCCACTCGCTGCAACTAGAGAAAGCTTGCTCGCAAAAACAAAGATGCGGTGCACCCCCACAAAATACCAGTGAATGGTCTAGAAGGTTATTAGGGGATGACTCATGGTCCTACAGATTAGGAAATCCCCCTGAGGACTTCAGCCTCAACGACCAACTTCAATCTTCTTTATCACTTGCAATTTAAAGTAGATCTTCTATAGCCCTTCCTTTATGTTATCAATTATTGCACCACCCCCAAGTCATGTGTTGGTGGGAACTTTCATTTGAACTTCTTTTGTTTTCCCGTATCAGTTTGAATCCTGTTCTCTTCTGCCATGTCCCATTTCTAAAAAATGATTTTTGATTGTGGTAAAGCAGGCGTAACATGAAATTTACCACTGTAACCATTTTTAAGTGGACAGTTCAGTGGCATTAAGTACATTCACATTGTCAGTGTACTCTATCCAGAGAACTTCTTGCATCTTGCAAAACTGAACGTGAGTTTTTAAAAAAGATCTCGTGTGTTTAAACATTGTTTCCACTGTCCCTGTCAGAAAGGGCTGACCTCATAGACTTCTCTCCTTCGTCTTCCAAATCTTTTCACTTTTCAATTTCTGCCTTCATTTTCAATTTCCAGGTGTCCTTGCCTTAGTTACTGATCATTCACACAATCTGATTCTTGTTTCATTTTGTGATACCGCCTACTACCCCAGACCTGAGGATAGTAATTATATGTTGAAAGAAAAAAATTGTTTTCTGTTTACTATATGCATCAGCTCCCTCTGCAAATTACTTTTAGCTGTTCTGGCATGAGAGGAGAATTCCTTCCAGGTCCTTGATTCTGGGCTCTGTCTTCCTATATCACGGGCCATTGGGTAGGGCTGTTGACTGGTGAGATTTCTAGAATGAGTAGGTGGCATGGTGAGTCCATTTCTCAACGGTGGTGGGGGTAGGGGGCACCCAGAAACGTCAGACAAAGGGAAGGAAGATATTCTTTTGAGGCACTTTTCTTGTAGGGGCATCTGCCAGTTTCCAACCTGGCAGCAAAGGAGAAGATACAATGAAATAGAAGGACCGCAGTGAGGGTGACTGAACTTTGTGATCATGATTTGAAGAACACTTTCTTTTTTTTTTTTTTAATTTTTTTATTAGTTGGAGGCTAATTACTTCACAACATTTCAGTGGGTTTTGTCATACATTGATATGAATCAGCCATAGATTTACACTTATTCCCCATCCCGATCCCCCCTCCCACCTCCCTCTCCACCCGATTCCTCTGGGTCTTCCCAGTGTACCAGGCCCGAGCACTTGTCTCATGCATCCCACCTGGGCTGGTGATCTGTTTCACCATAGATAGTATACATGCTGTTGAAGAACACTTTCTTGTGTCACTTGCTCCAGGAGGTGTGGCTTCTTGGGTTTCTGGACTATGTGGATAAGCCAGTAAAAGTGCCCGGAATATACAGAAGGGTCAGAAGGAGTGAAAAATTTGGAATCCAAGAGGGACAAGAAAAAAGTCAAGGCGCTATGGGAGGAACTTCCCTGGTAGTCCAGTGGCTGACTCCTTGCTCGCAGTACAGTGGGGCCCGGGTTCCATCCCTGGTCAGGGAACTAGATCCCACAGGCCTCAACCAAGACTTGGCACAGCCAAATAAATAAATATTTAAAAAAAGAAAAATAAAAAACCCACAGACTTAGAGAATGGATTTATGGTTGCCAGGGGGAAGGGATATTTAGGGAGTTTGGGATCGACATGAACACACTGCTATATCTTAAGTGGATAACCAACAAGTTACTAGTGTAAGATATACAACCTACTATAGAGTACATGGCACTATGCCCCATGTTATGGATGGGCGGGGAGTTTGGGGGAGAATGGATACATGTGTATGTGTGGCTGAGTCCCTTTACTGTTTGCCTGAAATTATCACAACATTGTTAATCAGCTATACCCCAACACAAAATATAAAGTTGTTGTTGTTTTTTAATAAAATGTTAAGCTAAAAGGAAAACAACAAAAAAAAGGCACTTCAGGAGAGCAAAGAGACCAAGGCAATCAAAGGAGTGGAGAACTCCATACCATCCAGGATTGTCAAGTAGGGGTAGAAGAGAAAGTTAGTGAGGACAAGGGGCCTGTGTGGATAGAGGATGCGGGGTCTGCAGTGATGTTTGGGGATTCTGACAAGGCACAGGACGGGACCATGGAGGTGGATAACTCATGGGGAGGACAGGAATGTGACAAAGCATGTGAGGAGGGACGTGAGCTGGGCACCTGTGGGCCTGGAAGGATCCCCTCTGCGCATGTTAAAGACCACAGGAATTGATGTGAAGAGAGAGTGAGAAGCAGCAACTGGATTTTAGTGATGGTTGGAAACGAGCAAGAAGGTTGGTAGTCATGGCAACAGGGAGGCAGAACCTGGTTCCTTCATCTGACGTGAATTTGAAAGAACAAGGATTTCTGCAGTGAGAGATTTCATAGAGGCAAGAACATTCCAAAATCAGATAGTAAGCTTTTTAGAAACCAGAGTTTTATTTCTTTTTAAAACAATGCTCAAGGGTTTTTTTAAAAACATCCAAAGGTACAAAGGTGTTTGGGGTTTAACATCAAATTATAAATCCAGTGCTTGTGGTTGGTGCTCCCATTTCAAAATAGCTATTTCTAAGCCTCTGGGGGTTTCTAAGGTTTGATAATTCTTCTAGGCTTAAAGGTGAATTTTCTGGGTTTTGTTTTGACAAGCTTCATATGAGGCAAAGATTGCAGTAATGACAATAAAAACAATTCCAGAAATAGCCATCATCATTGCTAGACGAAAATGTATCTGATCAGCAAAGAAAGCACTGCAGAAAGTTCCAGGGAACAAAGTGATTACTCCAAAATAAAAAAGCCGGATACTTTTGTATAAACTGTATTCTCAGCAGCTAGCTTCTCAGGTTATGAGCTTGAAAAGTTGGGATCATGACGATCTTATCTGCAGAAGTTAGAAGAAAAAAAAATGAGGTCAAATAAATCAGAGGTTGACTGGGAACCCATCTCTCCATTTGCCATGACATTGCTTTTAGACAAAGTTTTGAATTCTATTCTAAAGTTGTAATGTGTCCTGATGGAGTGAAACAAAGGGCTAGGTCTAGGTTGACCAAGGAAGGTTGCCAGGAAGTCAGGAAACATAAGTATATCAATTTTCTTTAAATACTTATTTCAGTAACCTTAATGAAACTATCACAAACTTCTGGAACATTTCCACAGAGCACTTGGGCATAGCTCATAGTCCTGAGGTTTGCTTGGGGACGAGAAGAGACTCAAGATCTCATTTTAAGGAAGTGTCAGAATTACTTAAATGCATCATTTGAAACTGTTATACTAGTTTCAGTACAGGTGATACAGATCACAAAGCAAAGCCCCTGTTAATTTAGATTTAATGGAGTAGAGGCAGAAAGCAGCATGTGCTTTAGACAAACCCCATCAAAGGTAATTTGAACTCTTGCACGCATGGGTGAGTGCTCAGTCGCTTGATTCACGTCTAACTCTTCACGACCCTTTGGACTGTGGCCTGCCAGTCTCCTCTGCCCATGGGATTCTCCAGGTAAGAATACCTGTGTGTTTCCACGCCCTCCTGAACTCTTGCATAGGGTCCCTTATATACACAAAACATCGACAATAAAGAAATAAAACCAGTAGAAAAACAGAGGGTATAACAAGAAACCCCTATCTGTGGAATTATGGCTGGTGAACTTGAAAAGGTATCCCTGACCTCACTTAGAAATAAGAAAAAGAGCGTCTTTAATGACTTTCAGACACATCGCTGCTTTTATAAAAAATAGAGGTGATAGTGGGGTTTACCTGGCATGAAATGCAGCTTTGCTCACAACAGAAACCAGCAAACACACCTCAAGATGAGATGCTAAGCAGAGCACTTTCTGTTTCTTTTATAGGAGACAGGATCCTGATTGGATAACTGCAATAACATGGATTCTATGGAAAGCCTTTTTAATGCATCAGCTTAGCTTTCTCCCAGTTGAGCCAATGATATAAGATGCTGGGGTCTGAGAAACCTTCTTAAAGGAGAGACTGGTGACAAACACTTGCTGTATGGTTTGTTATTGTTGTTTAGTCGCTAAGTCATATCTGACTCTTTGAAACCTCATGGACTGTAGCCCACCCAGCTCCTCTGTCTGTGGGGTTTCCCAAACAAAATACTGGGGTGGGTTGCCATGCCCTCCTCCAGGGAATCTTCCCGACCCAGGGATCAAACCCATGTCTTCTGCATTGGCAGGCAGATTCTTTACCACTGAGCCAGCAGAGAAGCCCTTGCTATGTGGTAGTTAAGAATAATGTGTCTTGGGAAAAACCTAGGAAATGATCATTTATTTTCCCCCTGGCTATTAATGGTGGTTGTTTCATTTGGCTTCACCTGATGATGGTTTGGACTTCCTTCCCAGATGGCACTAGTGGTAAAGAACCCAGGTAACAATGCAGGAGCTGCGGGTTCAGTCTCTGGGTCAGGAAGACCCCCTGGAGGAGGGCATGGAAACCCACTGCAGTATTCTTGCCCAGAGAATCCCACAGACTGAGGAGCCTGGTGGGCTGCAGTCCATAGGGTTTTACAGGCTCAGACACGACTGAAGCGATTTAGCGCACATGCACCCCGATGATGGTTTGGTCAAGTTGAGGAAAGTTTCCTTGTCAGCTGCAACCCACCTTATACCAGATCTGTTGCTCTGCAGGACAGACTCAAGAATTCCTTAGGGCTTCCTTGGTGGTCCAGTGGTTAATAACCTGCCCAGGAATGCAGGGTTCGATCCCTGATCTGGGAAGATCTCACATGCCACGGGGCAACTAAGCCCGTGCATCACACCTACTGGGCCCGAGCACGCTAGAGCCCATGCTCTGCAAGAAGAGAAGCCCTCATGCGACAAGGAAGAGTGGCCCCCGATCACCACCGCAACTAGAGAAAGCCCTCACACTGCAACAAAGTTCCCATGCAGCCAAAAATAATTATTTTTTAAAAAGCGCCCTGTTTCTTGCAGCACTATACACGATAGCCAAGACATAGAAACAACCTAAGTGTCTATTGACAGATGAATGGATAAAGAAGATGTGGTGTACACACAATGGAATATGACTCAGCCATTAAAAAAGAATGAAATCATGCCATTTGCAGCAACATGGGTAGATCTAGAGATTGTCATACTAAGTGAAGTAAGTCACAAAGAGAAAGACAAATATCATATGATTTCACTTAAAGGTGGAATCTGAAATATGACACAGGTGGTCATACTTAAATATGACCCTGGTGGTCCAGCGATTAAGACTCCATGCTCTCAATGCAGGAGCACTGGTTGGATCCCTGGTTGAGGAAGATTCCACATGCCATGTGGTGTGGCCAATAAAAATTTTACAGTAAGAATCTTTTAAATAAATAAAAAACAAAATGTGACACAAATGAATTTTTCAATGAAACAGAAACAGATTCATAGACATAGAATAGACTTGTGGTTGCCACGGGGGAGGGGGTTGGAGGTGGGATGGATTGAGAGTTTGGAATTAGCAGATGCAAACTATTATATACAGAATGGATAAACAACAGGGTCCTACTGCATAGCACAGGGAAATACATTCAATATTCTGTGACAATCCATAATGGAAAATAATATGAAAAGGAATGTGTATGTATGTATGCACATGCATGTATATCATGTATATGCCTGTTGTATATCAGAAATTAACAGATTATAAATCAATTATGTTTCAATAAAATAAACTTTAAAAAAAATCATGCTCTCTGTCAACAAGAGATGACAGAGGGCTATGGGAGGAAGGGAAGCCGAGAGTCCAGTTCAAAGGCAATTTCAGTGACATTTTTTTGTAAGATGTAACTTATACATTATCTAGGATTTTTTATTTAAAGTATGATGCCTATATTATCATCTATGGTGGGCTGCATGGCAGTCCAGCAAATTTAAGAATTTGCTGGATTTTTATTACAAAGTAACACATATGTTGTTTGGGAGACTTTGAAAAAAATAAGAAAGATCCAAATAGAAGTATTCCACCATGCAGAACCAATTCCCATTAGCAGTGGCTTCCACTGTGTTTAGTTTTTTGAGGCATACTTACTATATAAAAAAAATACATATTTGATATATACATTTTGATGTGTTTGGGCATATACCTATAGCTGTGATATCATCATCAAAATCAGGTAATAAATATATCCACCTCCAAACCATTTATTGTGTTTCTTGGCTTTTTGTTTGGTAAGAATACAACATGAGATCTACTCTTTTAGGTTTTTAAGTGCACAAAACCATTTTTGAAAATGGTTTTGATATCAGTTTTGGGAACAGTAAAAGCCTGTGTGTTCCAGGCTTGATTTTTTCATTTCTTTGGGGAAAATTCTTGGAATTGTGGCAGCTTATGTCATGGCTACGGTCTGATCATCATGTCATTAATTTCTTCCACCTGGTGAGGGGTTTGGTCTCTACAAAACAACCCACAGAGTATGGCTCAGAATATTATCTATAATCCTTGAGAAGGAACTAAAGGTCCTTGACTTTGCTTACTGACTATTGTTTTGTCCTATTTGACTGCTGTTCTTAGCTTCCGCCTTTTCTCCCTTCTGATTAAAGTTATTCTTTGGCTAAAGTTTTTTTCACACACAAAAGGCAGGCTGAGGACATGCAGGCCAAGGGCCATAGGGTCCTGCTCCACTTCAATAGCAGAGATAAGATTGGGACATTGCAAGTGAGGAGTCATGAGTTGGGAACCTGGAGTCTTCAGAGGGTCACCTCCGTACGTGTTAAAATTAGCAGGAGCTGATATGAAAAGCCAGAGTAAGAGGTAGGTCGTAAGTGATGGGAGGAAGAGAGCAAGAAGTTGGTCGAAGCAAAAACTTCTTGGAAGGAGGACTTCCCTGGTGGTGCAGTGGATAGTAATCCGCCTCCCAATGTAGGAGACACAGGTTCGATCCCTGGTCCAGGAAGATCCCACATGCCACAGAGCAACTGAGCCTGAGAGCTGCAACTACTGAAGCCCAAGCACCCTAGAGCCCGCTCTCCTCAACAAGAGACGCCACGGCAAGGAGAAGCCCATGCACTGCAGCAAAGCGTAGCCCCTGCTCCCTGCAACTAGAGAAAGCCCACGCAAAGCAACAAAGACCCAGTGCAGCCAAAAATAAAAGTAAATAAAATAAAAGCAGGTGGGAGAACACTGGTACATTTATCTGTCACATATTTGAGAAAAAAAGGGCTTTCCCCAGGAAGAGATTTCACAGAGGCAGTAGGGAACAAGAACTTTCCAAATCATAACCTTTAAAAAGTCAATGTTTATTCCTTTTAAAATGCTCAAAAGACTTTAAAAAGGTCCAAAGTCCTTAAGGAGGTTCAGATTTCAGATAAGGTGATAATCAGGTGCTGACATTTGGAATCTGTTGCTGAAGCTTAAATTTCAATGTGTTCAATTCTATACCTCCATGATTCTTCCACTTGGGGAGGGATAAATTCCTCCAGCTTTCGACAGACTTCATAAAAAATGAGCACTCCAATAATGATGAGAAAAACGATGGCAGTAATAATTATTGTGATTTCCAGGAATAACGTCTTGCGATCCAGAGGGAAAGCTGCCATGGCAATTCCAAAAATCAAAACGATGAATACAGCAAAGAACAAAAAGAATTGTTTGTATAATTGATATGAACACTTGACGTGAGTTATTCTCAGAAACCAGTTTGACTGGCCATAAACTTGAGGTGGTGAGATCATAATGAATCTTGTCTGAAGGAATAAGAGGAGAAAAATGTTAAGGTTAGATAAACCGAAAGGTTGACTAACTTATCGCCCATGCTGGAGACATGGATTCAATTCCTGGGTTGGGAAGACCCCTTGGAGAAGGAAATGGCAATCCACACCAGTATTCTTGCCTGGAAAATCACATGGACAGAGGAGCCTGATGGGCTACAGTCCATGGGGTCACAAAAGAGTTGGTCACGACTTAGCAGCTTAACAACAACTGTATAGTACAGGGAACTCTTCTCAATACTCTTTAATGAACTATGTGGGAAAAGACTTCAAAAAAGTGTAGAGCTATGTATAACTGATTCACTTTGCTATCCAGCAGAAACTAAGACAACATCATAAATCAACTGTACTGCAACAAAAACAAAAAAATTTTTTAAGCAAACCAGAAAAAAAGGTATACATGTTCTATGACTGGAGGTGCGGTTCTTAAAAGTCTTCTGTGTTTAATATATTTCTGTGTTGTAATATATTTTCTCAGTCTATTTGGGCTGCCCTAACAAAATGCCACAGACTGGGTGACTTATAAACAGCAGAAATATAGTGATCAGGGTCTTGAGGCTGCAACTCTGAGATCAGGAAGCCAGTATCACCGGAGAGAGACCTCTCCTGGGTTTTTCCTTTTATCCCCACCTTAGGGAAGGGGGAAAGGAGGTCTGTGGGATCTTTTCTAAGATCCCACATCTGAGATCCTACATCTCATTCATTAGATCTCAGTCCTTTTGACCCAACCACCTCCCAAAGGCCCCACCTTCTAATACTATCACCTAAAGGGGTAGGATTTCAACATATGAATTTGGGGACACAAACGTTCAGACCATAGCAGTGTTATTTTGATCACATGTATACAAATCGTAACTGTAACCCCGTTCAGAAGAAATTTTACAGTTAGAACATCATGGTCAGAAGAATGTGCCTTAAATCCAAGCATATACATATACATATTAATGTATATCTTTGTTGCAGAGAACAATGATATGAGTGATCAAAAAAGACTTTAAAGCATAACATACTATATTAAGACACATTTCAGGAGAGATTGAATGAAATGGAAGAACAGATTAGAGAAAAGGAAATAAAACAAAACTTGAGACAAAGAAAAATGTGTTTATGTGTAAGTGAATGATGGTGGTGAAAGTTCAGGCCTATACATACATTTGAAAGTGATGAAAAAAAAAAAAGAAAGTGATGTAGCAGTTAGTTTGATGGGTCAGCATTTACAATATACCAGAGGGTGCATTCTTTGTGACCATTTAAGGTCTGTCTACAATGCAGGAGACCTGCGTTCAATCCCTGGAGTTGGGAAGATCCCCTGGAGAAGGAAATGGCAACCCACTCCAGTATTCTTGCCTGGAAAATCCCATGGACGGAGGAGCCTGGTAGGCTACAGTCCATGGGGTCGCAAAGAGTTGGACACGACTGAGCAACTTCACTTTCACTTCACTTTCACTAAGGTGATGGAAAACTTTAGAAGTCAACTTAATGTGTAATTAACTATGGTGTTTCTCCCAAAATATTATGATGCATGAGATCAAGGAGATTGAAGAACTCAAACCTAGGGAGAAAAACATCAAAAACTGCCTCACTTTGTAGATTGCCTTTAGCTCAAATGCTTTGGTTATTTCACCATTTTTTACATTCTTTGTGTAGGCAGATTCTCTTTTTTAGAATCAGCATTTCTATTCTTCTTTGAGAACTTATCAGAAATTGCAGGGAATTTTGTCAAATGCATTTTCAGCACTTGTTGGTAAATGTGACTTTCTGCTTTTTTTCATTTATATGATGAGGTTTATCAGTTTTCCTAATTTGGACCTATCCTTGTGTTCTTGAACTCATGGCCATCTTTATTAACTGGTACAAGTAATTTTCTTTCTTTCTTTTTTTTTTTTTTTTGACAGGAAATAGCATTTATTGGTGAGCGTGATTAAGGAGGGAACAGAGCTAATGCTCATGAGTGCAGGGCCCACCATTTGTCCAGGGGACCATGATTAGGGATGTATTTGACCCCACAGCCATCCAGGATGAGTCTTTCTGCCACCATGTTCTCAAATTCATCCGCATTGAACTTGGTAAATCCCCACTTCTTGGAGATGTGGATCTTCTGACTGCCAGGGAACTTGAACTTGGCCCGGCAGAGGGCTTCGATCACATGCTCCTTGTTCTGAAGCTTGGTGTGGATGGACATTATGACCTGGCCAATGTGGACCCTGGCCACTGTGCCCTGAGGCTTTCCAAAGGCACCGCGCATACCTGTCTGGGGTCTAGATTGAGAAACAGCAGGCCAGTCATGAATGCCCACTAGGAAGAGTTGTCTCCAGGGTCCCTTAGGGCTACCTGTACAGGCAACAGGCTGCATACACTACCAAGGAGGCTGCTGTTTGCAGCCATTGCACACTGGGCCCCCATGGGGAAAAGAGCACAGTCGGCTTAATTGACTGCAAAGGTACAAGTAATTTTCTAACTCATGGTGGCATTCAATTTTTGTAGGAGAATGCCCCCTCCTTTTTTTTTTTTTTTAAACAGGAGATGCAGGTTCAAGCATTTAGGCAAGAATTTCATAAAGTCCACCACTGATTCTTCAGTGATTCAGCCAACAACAATAATAGCAATAGCAACAAATGTTATGAACATGTGCTAAAGTTACAACAAAGTGTTAATTTGTTAACATTAAGGAGGGTAGGTGAGTGTTCATTGTGTTTTAACATTTTACAGACTTGAAAATTGTGGTCACATGGAAGCAACCTAGATGTCCATTGACAAGAATGGATAAAGAAGCTGTGGTACATAAATACAGTGGAATATTACTTAGCCATAAAAAATAATGCATTTGAGTCAGTTCTAATGAGACAGATGAACCTAGAGCCTATTATACAGAGTGAAGTAAGTCAGAAAGAGGAAAACAAATATCATATTAATGCATATATATGTGGAATCTAGAAAGATGGTACTGATGAGCCTATTTACAGGGCAGCAATGGAGACTCCGATATTGAGAACAGATGTGCAGACACAGAGTGGGAAGGAGTGGGTGTGACAAATAGGGAGAGTTGCATGGAAACATATACACCACCATATGTAAGACAGACAGCCAGTGGGACTTTGCTGCATGACCCAGGGAACTCAAACCAGTGCTCTATGACAATCTGGAGGGGTGGGATGGGGTGGAGAGTGGGACGGAGGGCCACGAGGAAGGGGACATATATACACTTATGGCTGATTCATGTTGCTGCATAGCAGAAACCAACACGATATTGTAAAGCGATTATCCATCAATTAAAAATAAATAGACTTAAAATTGTGGTTAAAGGTTTTTTAAAAAGTAAGATTTTATTTGTTCATTATGTTAGGAACTTTACCAAGTAGGTTTTTGAGATAGACTATGCCCCAGTTTCATCATGGAGGTTTTTGTGGGTGCTGGGCTGAGGTAAAATTATCTTTATAGAAAGGTGCCTTTGACAAGTTTCCAGAGCTCAGAGCAATAAGCCACTCAGGCTATTTAGGAGGAGGTGTGAATTTTTCTTCTGGAGTGATTTGTCTGCTGTATCTGTTACTTCTTGATCCATTTTTATAACTTTTCAAGGAAACTATCCCTTTCACGTAAATTATCAGGTATTTTGATATGCAGTTGTACATTACCTTTTACCTGACACTATTTCTTGTTATTGCTCACCAGATACTCATTAAAAAAAAAAAATGTTTTGATGGAATTGATCTACTTGTCACCGTTTTTACAAGAACAAGCTTTTAGTGTTACCCTTCAGGCATGGTATTGTATTTGGTTTCAAGTTTAATTTAGGCTTTTACATTTCGTCCTCTATTTCCATTGATTTTATTTATTCTAGTTTCTTAGATTGAATGCATATTTTCAGTCTTGCTAAGTAAGGAAAGCACTGATGTTGTACTCAGAAAAGTGAAATAAAGGAAGAAAGAAAACTCCTGAATGGCATTAAGACATCACAGACAGAGTTTTGGTAAGTCACTATTTTATACATGTAGAAGAGTTAATATCCTTCCTAAACAAAGAACATCAACAAATTAAGGAAAAAAGAAAAGCAGACAAACAGTAAAACAGGAAACACATCAGAGGAACTGCAATGATCAGTGAATCTAAAAAGATACCTCAAAAAAAAAATATATATATATATATATGTGTGTCACCTCACTGAGTAATGATGAAAAGAGCATCTATAATGATTTCCAAACATACCACTACAGTTACGTGCAAGAAATTGTAGATTCCTTTACCTGGCTTGCAATGCAGCTCTTGAACAAATAGAAATATCAAACTCCTTTTAAGATGAAACATCCAACACAGCTCTTTGTGTTTCTTTTATAGCAGACAGATCTTGATTGGATAACAACAGCATGGATCTGTGGAGGACCATTTCACTCATTAGCTTAGTTTTCTCCCAATTCATCTAGTGATATAAGATCCTGGGGGTGCTGAGAAAGCTCTTTAAAGGAGATCCTGGTGACAAACACTTGCTCTATGGTGGTTAAGGGTCATGTACTTGTGGAAAACACTAAGAAATCACATAGGTTTTTCCCCCTGCTTGTTGATGGTGGTGGTTTCCATTCAGCTTCACCTGATGATGGTTTGGTCAAGATGAGGGAAGGGTCATTCTTTCTCAGCTGCCACCCACTTTATACCAGGGTTTCCCTACTTCCCTGAGCTTGAGAATCACTGAGGCTCTTACTGAAGGCACAATTCATCTGGTGCTTCATGCAGTACTCAGCAGTGGGACCAGGAGTATGGATTTTACACAGCACCAGGGGCTTCTTTTTTAAAAATTCATTGTTTTGTTCTGTTTTTTGAATTTTATTTTGTTTTTGGTCACATCACATGGCACATGGGATCTTGGTTCCCCACCCAGCCAGGGGTCCAACTTGTACCCCCTGCAGTGGAAGTACGGAATCTTAACCACTGGACCACCAGGGAAGTGTCTAATTTTTCTGGATTCCATGTTTCAATGAAAACATACAAAACCTGTCTTCTTTTTATCTAGCTTATTTCACTAAGCATGAGCCTCTTCAGGTCCATGCATGCATGCGTGCTAAGTTGCTTCAGTTGTGTCTGATTCTTTGCAATCCTAAGGACTGTAGCCAGCCAGGCTCCTCTGTCCATGGGATTCTCCAGGCAAGAACACTGGAGTGGGTTGCCGTGCCCTTCTCCAAGGGATCTTCTTGACCCCAGGATTGAACCCAGGTCTCCTGCATTGCAGGCAGATTCTTAACCATTTGAGCCACTAGGAAAGCCTTCTCCAGGTCTATGATGTTGTTACAAACAGCAGAATTTCATTCTTCTTTATGACTGATTGTTGTAGCTAATACTGCTGTGCTGTGCTTAGTCATTCAGTCATGTCCTACTCTTTGCAACCCCATGGACTATAGCCTGTCTGGCTCCTCTGTCCATGGGGATTCTCCAGGCAAGAATACTGGAGTGGGTTACCATGGAGTGGGTAACAGGAATAGGTTACTCCTCTAGGGGATCTTCCCACCCCAGGGATTGAACCCAGGTCTCCCACATTGCGGTCAGATTCTTTACCATCTGAGCCACCAGGTAAGCCCGAGAATACTGGAGTGGGTAGCCTACCCCTTCTCCAGGGGAACTTACCAACCCAGGAATTGAACTGGGGTCTCCTTCATTGCAGGCAGGTTCTTGACCAGCTGAGCTACTTGGGAAGCCCAGCTAGTACTTCTAATACTATGTTAAACAGAAACGATGGGAGTGGGCATTCTTGTCTTACTCTTGAATTTAGAGGAGACACTTTCAGCTTTTCACTGTTGAGTATGTTAACTGTAGGTACTAGGAGCTTCTTAATATCAGCAAAGTTTGGAGAAACACTGCGTAAAATAATTCACTCTGTGATTCTTTATTCACTTGCATGTACAAGTGAGGTACAAAGCCAGCACATATTCAAAGTGTACAATTCATTGAGTTTTGGCATGTATGAACCAATAAAAGCATCAGTCTAACTAAAATAAAAATATATCTATTACCTCCAAAGTTTCATTGTGCTTCTCTGTAATCCACACCTCCTCCCTTTCATTCCCAGGCAACCACCAATCTACAGCCTGTCACTAAAAATGAGTTTACATTTTTATATAAATGACATTATCTGGTATGTACTTTTCTGTGTCTGGCTTGTTCCCTCAGCATAATTATTTTGAGATTCATTCATGTTGTCTTGAGCATCAACAGACTGTTTTCATGTTGAGTAGTATTCCTTTGCAAAGTGAAGTGACGTGAAAGTCGCTCAGTCAGGTCTGACTCTTTATGACCCCATGGACTATACAGTCCATGGAATTCTGCAGGCCAGAATACTGGAGTGGGTAGCCATTCCCTTCTCTAGGGAATCTTCCCAACCCAGGGATCGAACCCAGGTCTCCCACCTTGCAGGGAGATTCTTTACCAGCTGAGCCATGAGGGAAGTCCAAGGTGGGCTTGGAATGAAGGGAAGAGGTGTGGATCACAAAGAACCACAATTCCACTGCCAGGATAAACCCATTCCCTCTGTGGATGGATCTGTAAGTTGGTTCCAGCTAAGACTATCACAAGTAATTTTAGATACTTGAAGAAGTACAATGAAGGAGTTTTTTCTTTTGAAAAAACTCACTAGGAAAAAGTTAAATATGACAGATGGTCATAAAGAAGAGAAGAGAGACACCCTATGCACATGGAAAGACTGTCAGAAAACATACCATCCTTCTGTTTGAGAGGTGGGGACTTGAATATTATTTTCTTATAAATTCTAGGTCTCAAAAGTGCAAGACAGGGCTTCCCCTGACTGCTCAGTGGTAAAGAATTCGCCTGCTAGTGCAGGACACATGGGTTGGATCCCTGATCGGGGAAGCTCCTATGTGCCTTGGAGCAACTAAGCCCATGTGCCACAACTATTGAAGCCTGCGCTCCACAATAAAATTCACTACAGTGAGAAGCCCACTCGCCACAACTAGAGGGTGGCCCCCACTTGCCACTAGAGAAAAGCCCTCAACAGCAACAAAGATCCTGCTTAGCCAAAAGTAAGTAAATAAGTAAATATATATATTTTTAAAGCAAGATACTTCAAAAACATTTAGGGAATGTATCCACAGTTCAAGGACGGAAAAGTCAAGGCAAAGAGTTAGAGCTGTTTTTAAAATGTAGCACACAACGCTGGGTACCCACATAGTCTTCTTGCCGCTGGATAGCGCAGGAAGTCTCCCTTTTGGAAATGTAATTTCATGTCAGGTATTCTTTAACCAGGTCACCTGGATATGGTTTATTTTTCAACATTTGATTTTTTTTTTTTTTTTTGATGACAGAATCTTGAGAACTTTGGGAAAATAAAATCGCAATTTTATTTTTTGACATTTGATTTTTTTTAAATTACAGAATCTTGCAAAGTTTGGAAAGATAAAAGAAATATTTTTGTATAAATAGGATCAATAGTTATTCCAGCTCCCAGAGACAGTCAACACTGATGATGGTTTCCTTTTGTGTTTCTATCTTTTTGATATCAGTTAGGGATGGTAAGGTATTTCGTGGTCTTGTTCTATTGTATCAAGATTTTGAAAAATTCTTCATTGTTGGACATTGTTTTCAGTTTCCCCCCACTGTAAGCTGTTCTTCTTGAATATTTCTTTTTACGTTTATTGTACCCAACTTTTTGAATTAAGTCCTGCTCTCATTTTTAAAAAGAATTTTACTTTTATTTTTTTTAATTGGAGGATAATTGCTTTATAGTATGTGTTAGTTTCCGCTGTATAACGACATGAATCAACTATAAGTGTACATATGTCCCCTTTTTCTCAAATATCCCTCCCACCCCTCTAGTTTTTTAACTTTTTCTTTTGTATTGGAGTATAGCCAGTTAACAATGTTGTGATAGTTTCCAGTGGACAGCAAGGGGACTCAGCCAGACATAGAAATGCATCCATCCTCCCTCCAACTCCCCTCCCATCCAGTCTGGCCCATAACATGGCCTGAACTCATAATTCAAGAGTTCCTGCTTTTTTCTTATGAATCCTTTATAACACCCTATTGTTGTTTCAATTATGTAGTATGTTCTAAGTGTCTGAAAATGTCAGTTACATAGTTGAAAGCTAGGTCTGTTTACTGCTCCCTACACTCTCTATGCCCTGTAACATCTTCTGAGTTTGCAAACCATGGCGGAGGCATTTGCAGAGGGTCCTAGTTTCTGGGTTCTCCCTTCTCATTTCAGAGGGAAGACCCCAGGGCTGTTGGGTAGGGCTTGTTGGAGGATAGGGTTTCCTTGGTGGGTGTGTTGTTGTTCAGTCACTAAGCCATGTTTGACTCTTTGTGACCCCGTGGGCTACAGCACACCAGGCTTCCCTGTCCTTCACTGTCTCCCAGAGTTTGTTCAGATTCATGTCTATTGAGTGGGTGATGCCATCCGACCCTCAGGTTAGAGTAGGTTGAACAGTGTTTTTATTATGGGATCC
Source organism: Cervus canadensis (assembly GCF_019320065.1). Lineage (NCBI taxonomy): Eukaryota > Metazoa > Chordata > Mammalia > Artiodactyla > Cervidae > Cervus > Cervus canadensis. The sequence goes on along the minus strand of NC_057417.1, from coordinate 3,835,644 downwards.
CTACATGTTAGGGGAGAAGGGACAGTTTTTCTTTGGCCAGTAAACTTCGGAAAGAGTCTTCCAATTCCTGCCTGAACTGAAGGACTGGAAACAGCTCAGAAAAGCAGGACAGCAGTGGTGATCCCTTTGGTGAATGATCATGATTGAAAGGAATTAAAATCACCGAGGCTTTCCTGGTGGCTCAGTGATAAAGAATCCCCCTGCCAGTGTGGGGGGCATGGGTTCGATCCCTGGTCCAGGAAGATCCCACATCCCTAGGAGCAACTAAGCCCATGAGCCACAGATGCTGAGCCTGTGGTCTAGAGCCCAGAAGCCACAACTACTGGCCCACGTGCTGCAACTACTGAAGCTCACATGCCTAGAGCCCATGTTCTGCAGCAAGAGAGGCCACCGCAATGAGAAGCCCACATCTAGAGGGTGGCCCCTGCTTGCCACAACGAGAGAAAAGCCTGGGCAACAGTGAAGACCCAGCAAGGCCAAAAAAATTAATAAAATTTTAAGAAAAAGAAAGGAAGAGGTCACCTTTATTGAGTGATCATCTCCTTGGATTCATGTACACAGGGAGATAGCTTAGTTCAAGCAGGTTCACATGTCCGTACGTCACCAGGCATGTAGAAGGGTATGTATAAGGCAAGAATAAGGGGAGGAAAAGTAGAAGGTAATTCCAAAAAGAAGCCCCAAAGAGATAAGAAATCAAGGCACTGTGGGAGAGTGAGGAGACCTTAGCATCAGAAGGGTGGACCACACCATTACATCGGAGGATGTTTAGGTGAGGGATGCCAGGGGAATTGACCAAGGATGATAAGGGCTGTGTGGTGGGAGGAAGGGGTGTCTGGAGGATTGTTTTGGAGACTCACAGGCAACAGTGATGAAAAGTTACAGGACAGGACAATGGACAAGATCAGTGCACTGCCAGGGAGGTTGGCCATAAGCTGGGCACCTATGGTCTTGGATGGGTCAACTAAAATCTGGAGGAGTCCACGTGAAAAGCCAGAGTGAGAGGCAGGGGCTGGGTCTTCGGCGATGGTTGGAAGCATGCTGTGGCAACAGGGAAGAGGAAACTGGTCCATTCATCTGGCTGGAACTGGAAAGTACAGGAGCTTCTGTAAGAAGACTGAAGAGAGGCAAGAGGGGAATAGAAACATTCCAAAATCAAATAAGCTTTTCTTTTTCAAAAAAGCCAGAGTTTATTTCTATTTAAATCATTAAAATATCCAAGTCCCAAGGATTTCCAGGTTTAACATGATATTACAGTCAGGTGGCAACTGTTGGTTTTTTCCATTTCTAAAGCCTTACAAGGATCCTGAGCTATTCTTCTCCTTGAAAATTTTTCTTGTATGAAAGCTGGTACTTTGTTTGCTTCACACAAATACATCAATCCAGTGAGGATGAAAAACACAATGCCGGTAACAATCATTGTCATTACAAGGGCAAAAGGTGGATGACCAGAGAACAAAGTGATGAAAACTCCACCAAGTAACAATGCTAATGTCACAGCGTAGAACAAATAGAAGCACAACCAGCCTCTACGTGAAACTTCTTCTTGCGTGATTCTTTGAAACCAGGTCCACTGATTGTTAGCTGGAAAAGCTGGGATCATGATGAGTTTTAGCTACAGGGATTAGAAGAAAGAAAAAAGTGAAGGTCAGATAAATCAAAAGGTTAACTGGATGGGGCTTTGCTTTTAAATGAAGTTTCAAATTCCATTCACCCTAAGTTGCCTTAGGGTGACTCCAGAGATGAGGGCTTGGTCCCTGGGTCGGGAAGATCCCCTGCAGAAGGAAATGCCAACCCACCCTAGTGTTCTTGCCTGGGAATCCCATGGACAGAGGAGGCTGGTGGGCTACAGTCCATAGCGTCACAAAGAGCTGGACATGACTTAGTGACTGAGCATGTATTCATGCTAATTATCAAGTGTCCTGGTGATATAATACATAGGGCTAGTAATTAAGACAACCTAGGAGTTGAATTCCAAGGAATGTTGCTAGAAAAATCAGGGAAGATTGGTCTTTAATCCATATTTATTTTAAATATTTCTTTCAATATCTTCATGACGCTTGTCTGTCCCCAACTTCTGGGTCATTTTTAGAAAGACCACTAGGGATTGGGTATATCATGTTGTCCTGAGGTTTGCTGGCAGACATGCAAAGACTCAGAATACACACTGCGCTTTATGGGAAAATCAACATTACTTGGAGGTGTATCTTAGATTGTTCATCAGATACAAACGAAATGGAACACAAAGCAAGGGCCTCATTATTTAATTTAGATACAGTTGTACAGCTTCCCTGGCGGCTCCGAGGTAAAGAATCCTCCGTCAACACAGGAGATTCGGATTTGGTTGCCAGCTGGGGAAGATCCCACTTGCCTCGGAGCAACTAAGCCCCTGAGCCTGTGGTCCAGAGCCCAGGAGTGGCAACTGTTGAGACCCGAGAGCTCTAGAGCCCATGCTCCGCAACAAGAGAAGCCACAACAAGAAGCCCCTACACCGCAACTGGAGAGTAGCTTCCAGCTCAGCAGCTGGAGAAAAGCCTGTGCTGCAATGAAGACCCAGCACAGCCAAAATTCTTAAAATTTAAAATAACATTTAAAAAAAATTATAAATACAGATATAATGGAATGGAATGCATGCTAAAAGCAACACACTCTCCCGACAAAATATAACAAGGGAAATTTGACCTGCAGCCCAGGAGGCTGTGATTTCCTTCCTCTGCCAGTAGGAAGACCCAGCTGCAAGGTTTGACCAGCAAGACAGAAGGAAGCTTCCAGAAGGAAATTCCCACCGATGCCCTTGTCCTTGCCTGAGTGGACTGAAGAGGAGTCTTGAGTTCACCAGGCTTCCCAGGGCCACTTGAGAGGGCAGAGTTAAGGAAGGGTCAGCAGATAACTCCTATTTTGATCGATGTTTTATCAGACAGATGGGCTGCCTGCTGTCTCAGGACCCACCTGACGAAGGACAGGGTTTCTAATTAGCGTGGTTAAGGGCCACAACAGTCTCCACAACATTGTAAATTGACTATACTTTAAAAAAATTAAAATAAAACAAAGAGCCACAACATTATCAACTGAATCACAGGATTTATTACTCTCCATTATATTATTAATCTCTACTTTCTCAGATATAAAGTCCATTTGATCAACAAATCCTGGTACTAGCACATTTTGTTACATTTCAAGAAACATTTAAGGAGCAATACCCCACATCAATACTGCCAAGTGTTACACTTTATTAACAAGTGTTCATTTTAATCCATTGACCATGTTTGTACTTTTGCATGAAAAGGAACTCTAGATTCCCTCCTAAATGTATAGCCAAGTAGTCCTCTACCACTTACAGACTATTTAATACTTGCACACTGTTTTGAAATGCTACCCCTATCATATTAAATAACTACATCATAGGATGTATTTCAACACTCTATCTTCTATTTATGTCTAGTCTTGTGCCAGTCCCAATTTGTACTGACTTAGACTCCCTTTTGTGATCCTGTTCAAAGTGTTTCCCGAAACCTGTCTGTTAGACATCTCTTGGCATTACCCTCAACAGCCAGAGACAAGTTGGGCCTTATAATTGAAATTGTAACTAACCATTTCTTGGAAAGACATTGCATTTTATAATAATAAGAATTCCTTTTCAGGAAGGGCTCTCTACTGAGTTCATCTTTCTAGTCTTCATTACTGCTTTATGCTCAGTTCTTATTTAACTTTTACATTTCTGTTCCTTTATTTCTATGTATAACACAAAATTACAATTATATCCAATGATATATGATTAACTTAGTAAGGAAATTTTTATTCATTCTAATTGGCAATTACCATCATAAAGGAAAACTGCTAGATTTGTACACCGTTTCTTATCACTAGACATTTAAATTTATTGTACTAATTCTAAAACTCTTCAGTTAAATCCTGGATTTTCTAGGTATAAAACTATATCCATAAGAATAATTTCCCCAATCATTTTACTATTGCATCTTCCCATTTTATTACATCGTCTAGAACAGTGATCTTCAAATGAACCCAGGTGTACCCTCAAGGGATGCAAAGTCCACCCAGGTGGTTTGTGTTTGGAAAGTTCTATCAGGCTCTACAGCCTCAGCTGTGGTCCTTCCTATAGCTGCTCTGCCTGCAGGTAGGGTATCCCTTTGGCAGATGCCCTTCACCTTCTTCAAACGAAAATCATCTCATTCGTATTTATCTTGCTATGGTGCATTGCGTTAGGGTAGGTATTAAAAAAAATCTGAGGCATCAAATATAGGAACAATTAGAAATGTGGGCAGCTATCTTAAGAAAATAAATGACTAATAACCATGTAACAGTTTTACAAGTGGAAGTTACTTATTTTTTGCTGTTAACAAAAGCTGGAGGAATCAATGGAAGCTTTAGCTCAGGAAAATAACTCAATAAAAGATCATTTTGTGATTTTTCCATGTAACCTTGAAGGAGTCCAAAATATTAAATAACATCTCTGTACATGCCCATCTCTATGTTTGTGAATGAGTTTCTTTTGTCTCTGAAAAATAAAAGAAGTGTAATGATGCTGAAGTTGGTCTCATTCTAGCAATGAGAATTCTCTACATATGCATTTTGAAAAGGGAAAAAAATGAGAAAAGAACATATTATTACATTATTGGAGATGAAGCCCTTACCAGTTTCCTTTTCCTGTTAAAAATATGATTTGCACTATCTTATTTTGATCACAAGTGTACTAACTGTATTTTTAACTTAGAAGAAACTTAACACCTAGAGTCTTGCAGTCAAAAATATTTCTTACAATTTAGGTTTATGTATACTGTTACTGCAAAGGTCCGTCTCGTCAAGGCTATGGTTTTTCCAGTAGTCAAGTATGGATGTGAGAGTTGGACTATAAAGAAAGCTGAGCGCCAAAGAATTGATGCTTTTGAACTGTGGTGTTGGAGAAGAGTCTTGAGAGTCCCTTGGACTGCAAGGAGATCCAACCAGTCCATCCTAAAGGAGATCAGTCCTGAGTGTTCATTGGAAGGACTGATGCTGAAGCTAAAACTCCAATACTTTGGCCACCTGATGCTAAGAAGTGACTCACTAGAAAAGACCCTGATCCTGGGAAAGATTGAAGACAGGAGAAGGGACAACAGAGGATGAGATGGTTGGATGGCATCACTGACTCAATGGATATGAGTTTGAGTAAACTCCAGGAGTTGGTGATGGACAGGGAGGCCTGGTGTGCTGCAGTCCATGGGGTCGCAAAGAGCTGGATATGATTGAGAGACTGAACTGAACTGATACTCTTACTGCAGAGAACTATGATATATTGATCAAAAAAAGATTTAAGGCATAACATATCACATTAGGACAGCACCTCTAGTTGAGAGAGCATGGAATAAAAAGGAAGTTGAAGAAAAAGGAAGTGAAGAACACGAAATTTTGAATTTTCATGAAGAGTTCAATTCATATATATTTCAAACAGATGATGGAGTTACAGATTCAAATTCAATGCATGCATTTAAAAGTGGTATAGCAGTTACTTTGAAACATCATTTATAATATGTCAGTGTATCTTTTGTGAATATATTAATTTACAATGAATTGTTTTAGAAGTCAACTTAATGTATAATGAAGGACACAATTTTCCTCCAAAAATGTTATGGTTCTTGGGTCAAGGAAATTGAATATCTCAGACATACTGGAAACTACAGAGCTGTGTATATTACATTTCTCAGAAACACTTTGATTGTTGCTCATGCTCTTGGACAAGTGCTGGTTGTCTTTTGCACATTTAGAGGACATTTCTGTTCTTCTGTGGCAAACTGTGATGAAAATTTCTAGGGAGTTTTTTCAAACACATTCTCAGTATTTGTTGATAAATGGGACTTTCAGTTTTCTTTTATTAGTACAATGACATTTGATGATTTCCCCAATTTGGATTCATCTTTGTGTCCTGAAATAAACCCTCATAACCATCTTGATTATATTAAAATTATTTAGTAATTTTCCTGCACATAAGTGAGTTACTGTTGGAGAATGTTTCTACGTGTAGAAGATGCAAATTTAAGTGTTTAAGGGTGAAATGTCATGAAGTCTACAACTTACTCTCAAATCATTCCAATAATAATAATAATGATAATAATTATATACACATGTACCAGTTCTGACCAAATAATCTGTTAAATCTAAGCATAGATATGCCACCTTTTGATTATTTAAATTTTTGTAAATGAAAACTATTTTGACTAAGTTAAAAAAAAAAACAGGGGTTAATTTTCTTGTTTTGTTAGGAATTTTTACATGTATGTTTTAAACTTAAGGCCCCAGTTTTGTTGTGGGAATTTTTATGGATGCCAAGACTAGGGTAAATCTATCTACCTTGGTAAAATAATTGCAAAGCTTTCAGCAACTCAAAGGAATCAGCTCCTCAGGCTATCCCTAGATAAATGTGTGACAAACTTTTAAAATTCTTTGAAGAAAGTGGTTTGTTTGGAGTTTCTGTCCTCCCTAAATTTAATTTTGGTAATGTTGGCATCCAGAAAATTATTCATGTAGTCTAGCATGTCAAGCATATAGGTATGAAGTTGTCTGTTGTCTTATTTATAATTTTTTGTCCAATATTTCTTATCTTATTCATAATAAACTTTAAGTTTTTAGTTGACGTGACAGGGTTCCAAAAAGAAAAATGCTTTCCTTTCCCAAAAACCAGCTTTTACTTATATCCATCAACCATAATGTTTGCTCTCCAGTTGATTAATTTTAGATATTCATATTAAATTCCTTCTCCATTTCCAATGTTTAAGGAGAATTTTTCTCAGTTCCTAGATTGAATGCATGTTTTATGTAATTTCAATCTTGCTAAATAAAGAAAAAAGTTCAAGTTTTTACTGAAAAAAATTAGCACAGCTGCCATAAAGAAAAAAAGACACTAGAGATGAAGTTAAAGTGACAGATGGGAGAATGTATTTTCAACAGAGAGAAGACAAAGAGTTAAAATCCATTACAAACAAAGAACACCACAAATTAAAGGGAAAAAACTGACAAAGGGCAGGAGAGAAAACACACATCTCAGGAACTGCAATGCTCTGTGAATCTCAAAAGATATTCCTGACCTTACCTAGTCATGAAAAAAAGAGCTTTCTTAATGACTTCCAATCACACCACTTCTTTTATAACAATGTAAAAAAAAAAAAATCATGCTTTACCTGGCATTAAAAGCAGCTCTTTCTCAACAGAAATCAGCAAACACCCTTCAGGGTGAAATGCTAAATACAGCTCTTTGTGTTTCTTTTATAGGAGACAGGATCTTGATTGGATAATTGCAATAGCACGGATTCTATAAAGAACTATTTCATTCATCAGCTTGGTTTTCTCCCAGTTCATCCAATGATATAAGGTGTCGGGAGACTGAAAAACTTCTTAAAGGAGAGACAGGTGACAAACACTTGTTATTTGATGGTTAAGGGTAATGTGGCATAAATAAAACAAATGATCATTTGTTTTCCCCTTGGGATTTTAATGGTAGTTGTTTCATTTGGATTCACCTGATGATGGTTTGGTCAAGATAAGAGCTGCCACCCAGTGGGTACCAGGGTTTTCCAACTGCCCCAAGCTTGAGAATTCCCAGGACCCTTGTTGAGAGCACAGCTCACCTGGTGCTTCATGGAGGCTCCAGCAATGGGACCAGGAGCACGGACCTCCCACGGCACCGGAGACTTCTTAATATCAGCACACTGATGTTAAGCCTGCTGGGGGGACTCTGCTTAAATTTATTTACTTTGTACTTCTTTATTCACAGCTTCATGGATGTACAAATGACATACAAACGATGGCACAAATTTAAAGTGTAAAGTTCAGTGAGTTTTGACATATCAGTGAAAGCATCAGACAAACAAGATCATTAAACACATCCACTGCCCTCTAAAGTTTCCTGATGTCCTCTTGTAGCCCATGCCTCCCTCCCTAGACTCAAGCAGCCACCCAGTCTGATTTCTGTTACTAAAGATTATTTTGCACTTTATGTAAATAGTATCAAGTATGTATTCTTTTCTCTTTTGCGTCTTTCACTTAGGATAATTATGTTGAGACTCATTCCTATTGCTTTGAGTATCTATAGTTGTTCCTCTTTATTTTGAGTAATATTGCACTGTATGGATATGTCACTGTTGGTTTAATCCATTCTCTTGTTTATGAACATTAGGTTGTTTCCAGTTTGGAGCCATTACAAACAACTTAGGACATTAAAGAGTATAAATGCCTGTTTACTGTTTCTTTATTGAAAAGGAAATTTGTTTTGATAAACGCTTGAAAATACATAGACTGGGAATATAGATGAAAAATTAAAAGCCTTATATATTTTGGGAAAAGAAGATCAGAAAACCAATCATCCTTATGCTTGGAAGTTGTTGGATTTGAATATCTTTTCTTACAGAACTTTTCAGAAGCGCAAGATATTTCCAAAGTATCATGGGGATGTTTCCCCATTCCAGCGGTGGAAAAGCCAACACAAAAAGTTGATGATTATGTTTAAGACAATACCAAGAAATGGCCTGTATGCGATGTCAGCAGACAAGCTAAGTATTGTCTTTCAGCTCCTTGCCAGTTTTGGGAGGAATATATTTTCATTTCCTGTAATATTTCACTGAGCCACCGAGATAGATAGAGACATCCATCCATACATATCGATACATATATACACAGATAGATGGATAGATCTATCTATAAATGAATACGTGTGCATGCATATATATACATATATATGCAATTTTGTTTTTTAAACTATTTAGTATTTTTTATTGCTGTTTTTGTTCCGTCGCTCAGTCGTGTCCGACTCTTTGCAACACCATGGACAGCAGCGCATGAGGCTTCCCTGTCCATTTTATTGCCACGTAATAAAAAAGAGCCTTAGCGAAACATTGGGAAAATCCAAAGAAATCCAACTAGAAACAAAGTTCATTATTTACCTCACTGAGAAACAATCACCTAAATGGTGATTTCCTATTACATTTACTTCCTTCTGACATCAGTTCAGGGATGGTAAATGTTTCTTTGTCTTATTCTATCGTGTCTTTCACAAAGTATTAAACATTGTTTTCAGTATTTTCCACTGGAAGTGATTTGTCTTGAATTTATCCCCTCACTTGTATGACACAACAGTTTTAGATTTTGTATTTTTGCCCTCATTTTTTATTTTCAAGAGTCCTTGCATTTTTTTTCTGGATCCTTTATGACACTCTATACTTACTTCATTTATATGCTGCTTTCTACGTGTCTGAAATGTTAAAGATACAGGTTGAAAGATGTTTTTTCTGTGTGCTGCTCTCTGGACTGTTTGAGCATCCTCTAAAGACCTTTGAGTTTACCAACCATGACAGAAAGAAAAGTGAAAGTGTTAGTCACTCAGTTGTTTCTGACCCTTTGCGACCTCATGGACTGTAGCCCACCAGGCTCCTCTGTCCATGGAATTCTCCAGGCAAGAATACTGGAGTGGGTAGCCATTCCTTTCTCCAGGGAATCTTCCTGACCCAGATATCAGACTAGGGTCTCCTGCACTGCAGGCAGATGCCGGGCCTGCCGGCTAGATGAACAGGTCAAGGACGCAATCACCAGTGCACCTGAGAAATAAAAGACTAAGAAAGATGGGGTTGAGAGGGACGGAGTCAGCTTGTGACTGATTCCGACGACTTTATTGAGGGGTAACATACATATATATACTAACAGGATTCACCAAATTTTAGATCAAAGACTTGTATACGTGCAGAACTGCAGATACTAGTTTTAGGAGTTTATCTTAACTCCAGCAGAGCATGGCACCAGCATCTTACAATCAGGTAAAGACTACCTAGACATAAGCCATTCACAGGAGCCCGATAATCTTATCAGAGTCAGGAAAATAGGCAAATGGTGGCTGCAGCGATTTCCTTGAGGGAGGTGAGAAAGGCCAATTTGCACTTTAACAAATCAGGGGTGGCGGGACAGAGAGGGACCTTTTGATCTCTCTCAGAGCCGAGAAGGGGCCTGAGCAGTCAGGCCGGCTCCCCGCATCTCCCCCTTTTCTTTTGACTAATGGCCATTATATCTCCCTCGAAGGAAATGGCCGCGTTTGCAAACGGGAAAACATCAGCAATCTTTTATTTATCATCTCAGATAAGCATTGACAAATGCAAGGGCCAAAACACAGCAATAACAATATGCATATAATGATGAAAATTATAGATTTCCACCAACCACTATGAAACCAGGCAGATATCTGACTCCAAATGCTGGAGTCAGAAAAATCCATAGCGGCTACTTGTTGTTTCATATCTTCTAAAGCATCAGAAACATTTGAGGAATAATCAGGAATATATACACAACACTCCATTTTTATTAAGGCACATGTTCCCCCTTGAGAGGCTGTTAGAATATCCAGAGCCATACGATTTTGTAGAACGGCTTTTCTCATCTGTTTTTGTTCTTCATTAAGAGCCTCTAAAGCTCTTATAGTACCTGTCAATGCCTGTTTTGTAAAACTGTTCAAAGCCTCTACCCTGAGCATAATATCAGTGGCTCCTAAAGAGGGCACAAAAATTGAGGCTAAATAATCATACCAATGAAAAACAGAGCGTGACCACCGGGCTTTAACATAAGGTAAATTAACAGGTTGACTAATTTTTTGCTTATGAATTCTCCCAGGGGCAAACACAAACCCTAGGGTACATCTCCCCACCCATCCTACAGGGAGCCAGGGCCAAAGGTTGTATCCACAAATCCATCGAGTGTTATTTGGGGCTACCCATCTTATACCAGGGCTATTTTCCCAATCTGTCCCTGGCCAAATAACAGACTTGTTGACAATAAACGTTACATCCATTACAGTCTTACATTTGTGGGTAGGCAATAGTCCCATATGTTTCATGTGATATCCTGGAAATTCTCGGCCTCCAAATGTTGGTACATGAGTCTTTTGCTCCCAGCAAATGTCAGCAGGGGTCAGTAGCTGTCCTTTTTCAGGGGTCATCCAGAAATATTCGTCCCAAACTTGGTAGTAGTCACCCTCAAATCGATTAAAATCATTAGGAGAAGAAACAGATCTATTTTCGTAATATAAGTATGCATTAACACTCATGCATCTGCTGATTTGTCGGGAGAAGATTCCTCTGCTGTAAAGTCAGCCAACCTAATTGCTGATTCAGTGATCTCCTCCGTCTGGCGTACCAGCCTTTCCGGGAGCCAGCGCGGTGCTTCGGCGTCCTGTGGAAAAACACATACCTGACCCCTCCCCCAAATTAACACGGGATCTGGGCCATGCCAGTTATTATCCAGCGGGTCTTTCCACAAGACCATTGGCCTTTTGCTGGAAATCTGAGGGTCCCAAAATCTCTGCGCGGCTGAATGTCCTTCTTTATCTAAAATTAAAAAATTTAAAATATATAAAGCGTGATTAAGGTAATTTCTGGGTAGAAGGGGGTAGAGCTCCCCTCTCTGTATTTTTTGAAGCTGTAGTTTCAAAGTTTGATTAGCACGTTCCACGATGCCTTGACCCTGTGGATTATAAGGAATGCCTGTTTTTAGGGTGATAGAAAAAGAGGAACAAAAATTTCTGAAGGCAGAGGAGACATAGCCGGGGCCATTATCAGTTTTTATAATCTTTGGCGTGCCTAAAATGGAAAAAGCATAAAGACAATGTGAGATAGAATGTTTTGCGGCTTCACCAGTCTGTAAGGATGCCACAATATATCCTGAAAAGGTGTCAATAGATACATGAACGTACTTTAAACGACCAAAGGAAGGGACATGAGTGATATCCATTTGCCAAAGATGATTCGGTAGAAGCCCGCGAGGATTAACGCCAAGATGTGGAACTGGAAGAAACTTAGGGCAAACAGGACAAGATTTAACAATTTGTCGTGCAGTCTCTCGAGGGATTTGAAACTGCAAACGAAGAGTATTACTATTCTGGTGATGTAGCGCATGTGATTGCTGTGCTGCTTCCACCTGTGAAAGAAAAACTCTAGTGTGAGAATCAGCCATCTGATTTCCCATAGATAGAGGTCCAGGAAGCCCAGTGTGGGCACGTAAATGTCCAAAGAAGCAGGGTAAGGTGCGCTGTTGCAGCAGAGACTGAATTGAACGTAACAAATGTTGAATGTTAGAATTCACAGTAGAAATAAAGGGAACAGTTTCTATATATTGCAAAGCATGAGCAATGTATTTGCTATCAGTAAACAAATTAAAAGACTGTGAGGAATATTGTGAGCATACTTTATGGACGGCTGAAAGTTCTACTTCTTGAGCCGATGTATAGTTCGTCTGCCAGGAGAAAGGGGTATCATTAACCACAAAGGCAGCAGTTCCATTGGAGGATCCATCAGTAAAGATCGTAAGAGCATCTTGAATAGGAACATTAGAAACATTCTTTGGAAAAATAAATGAATGCTGGCTGGCAAAATGCAAAAGTTTATCAGAAGGTAAATGATTAATAATTTGACCTGTAAAGGAGGAAAAGGCCAAAGCCCACGAGTCATTAAACTGAAAAAGCCATTCCTGCTGTTCTTTGGTATAGGGCACATAAATGTAAGCAGGATCGGCTCCCAACATTTCTCTGGAAAGACGCCTTCCTTTGGCAACGAGGAGGCTAATGAAATCAAAAAAGGAGTAAGAACTTTTGAAGGTGATACAGGTAAATGGATCCACTGTAAGGGAGCATTTTGATATAACACTGCCGTCGGGGTATGTTTAGAGGGAAACACATATAGTCCCCACGGTTGAGAAAAATCACAGTAGGTAGCAAAATGCTGAGAGAGGGCCTTTTCAACCAATGCCAGAGCAGCTCGCCCCTCATCGTTTAGTATTCTAGGGGAGGAAGGGTCAGTTGTTGATTAAGGTTTCGAAATTGTCCTTCCTCCATTAGCATGTCAAAAGTAACCTGCAGCCCATTACGGCGGTTACGGTCTTCAATGATGTTACAGACCTCGCCGTATTTTGAGCACCACAAGAGATTAGGAGGCAAGTATTGAGATGAAAGACTTTCAATTATGGCTAGAGTAAACGGCGCAGTAGGCCCGCATTGAGTGCAAGCTTGTTTCAGTTGTTTAAAAGGCAGAGGCTCATGATACCTCTGATGATTAGCATCTTGAAAAACAGGGAAAATCATAGAATATCCCTCAAGATTTTCACCCTGTTCTCGGGCTGTTTTCACAGCCATTTGTAGTGGTGAAAGTATTGGCCTTTTTAGGCTAGATGGAACATATACTGGCGCTGTTGGAATCAAAGGCGCTTCTGCGAGAGGAGGGGGAGGGAGCGGGACCGGCGGCGGCAGCGGGTCAGGATTTAAACCGGCTATAACAGATGGCGTTTTAGAATGCAACGGCTTAGTTGTATTTATGGGCGATAAGTCTAGTTGTTCCATTCTCTGAGATATGGATGTTAGCATCTCTCTAAGTTCAGAAAAAGGGGAGCCTTGGTCTTTATTCTTTTGTTGAGTTACTATAAAGGCATCCCATCCTTCTTTGTCATGCTCAAAAGCCTGCTCTTTTAAATCGTCTTCCTCATCAGGAGAAAGTTCTGAATCTGAGTCTTGTTCTAGAGCAGTAGTCTCATTATCATTTTTTCTGGAACCTGAAACAATTGGGGAGTCATATATGTGCTCCGCTACCCGTTGGGGGGCACCTGAACACTTGGGTGTTATAAATTTCAAGGCTGTTTCAAGTTTCCTACTCTCGTGTTCTGGGTTTAAACAATCTCTTATTAGAGTCCATAGAGAATAAGCATCAAGAGGAACTTTGTCTGGTCCACAGAGGGTATAAACTGTTTGAATTTGTTCTCCCACCTTTATCCAAGTTTCAAGGCTAATAGTTCCTTGCTCTGGGAACCAAGGACAAGTTTCCTCCACAAAGACAAGAAATCTTTCTAGTTTCTGTTTAGAGACAGAAATTCCTCTAGCTTTTAGCATAGTTTTTAACATAGAAACAAAGAACTGTCTACTATTACTTTGCCCCATAATTTTTACTCTCAACTATACCCTCTCCACCCACAGTTTTCCAACGATACCTGAATAGGTGAGGCTTTCTCCCGGGATCACTTTCAATATTTTTGGGTGGCTGTGCTCTGGGATCCGCCCACGTTCCTCGTTCTGGCGCCACTTGCCGGGCCTGCCGGCTAGATGAACAGGTCAAGGACGCAATCACCAGTGCACCTGAGAAATAAAAGACTAAGAAAGATGGGGTTGAGAGGGACGGAGTCAGCTTGTGACTGATTCCGACGACTTTATTGAGGGGTAACATACATATATATACTAACAGGATTCACCAAATTTTAGATCAAAGACTTGTATACGTGCAGAACTGCAGATACTAGTTTTAGGAGTTTTATCTTAACTCCAGCAGAGCATGGCACCAGCATCTTACAATCAGGTAAAGACTACCTAGACATAAGCCATTCACAGGAGCCCGATAATCTTATCAGAGTCAGGAAAATAGGCAAATGGTGGCTGCAGCGATTTCCTTGAGGGAGGTGAGAAAGGCCAATTTGCACTTTAACAAATCAGGGGTGGCGGGACAGAGAGGGACCTTTTGATCTCTCTCAGGGCCGAGAAGGGGCCTGAGCAGTCAGGCCGGCTCCCCGCAGGCAGATTCTTTACCTTCTGATCCACCAACCATAACAGAAACCTTCCCCAAAGGTCTTAGTTTCTGGACTCTCCCTTCATATTCAGTGAGGTACGCAGAGCTGTTGGGTAGGGTTGGTACACTGCTGGGATCTGTAGGGTGATTAGGTGAGTTGGTGGCATAAGAAGTCATCATTTCATTGTGGAACCCCACACACACATATTGAGGGAGCAAAGACGTTTGGTCAATTATATTAAAAGACAAGATTTCACTCTTGGGAATTCCTTGACCATCCATCCAGTGGTTAGGACTCCATGCTTCCATTGCCCAGACCTGGGGTTGATCCCTGGTTGGGGAACTAAGATCCCACAATCTGCATGGTGTGGCAAAAAAAAAAAAGATTCCATTGACCATTAGGACTGAAGGAGTGGGGAACAATCTCAAAAGGTGGAATAGACGTAGGGAGTCTCCTCTGAGTCAATAATCATGATTTTCAAAGAAGTCACTCAGCCTTGTAGCATGACTTGCTCTAAGATGTTTGGGTCTATAGATTCATGTCCACAGTGGAAAACTTCAGTGGGTTTCCTAGGTGCCCAGGCCTGGAGAGTTATAAAGGGTAGAAAATTGGGGGGTACTTTCAATGACAAAGTGTCTCTTCTTGACTCAGATTTAGTCCGGCTCCTCTGAGTCCTCATCCCAATTAGGACTCAACTTCTGCACTTCTGTGCTGGTCTTTGCATCTTCCAATCTGAGCTGGAAACTTGCTAAGTTGGTTTAGTGAGAAACCCCCACCCCTGATGGCTGGTCAGATTCCTGTTTCTCCCCACCCCAGCTCTCAGGTGATGTCACCTTGACCTGCCTTCTGCAAAAATCCTGTTAGGCTGATTTAGCCAGATTCACTATGTCCCCCTCCACACACCCCTAATGTTTCCTCAGTAATTTTCTACCCAGTGACTGATCCCCAAACTTCACCTGAGCCATAAATTCCCACTTGAACATGTTGTAGGCAGAACTCAGCCCAGGGGGCTTCCCTGGTGGTTCAGTGGCAAACATTCTGCACTCCCAATACCGGGGGCATGGGTTAGATCCCTGGTCAGGGAACTAGATTCAGCATGCCACAACTAGGACTGGGTGCAGTTAAATAAATAAATATTAAAAAAAAGAAGAAGAAGAATTGAGCCTAGTTCTATGCTGAAGTCTCTCTTCCCATTGCAATATTTCCTGAGTAAAATCTAATTTTATTATTTTAACTACTGGCTGGCTCTAGTTTTCTTAGACATCAAGAAGCAGCTCAGAACTTCCCTGAGGGAAGTGTGGTGAGCCAGTGAGGTGTCTGCAATGATGTTCTAGGGGTCTCACAGGTAGCGTTTATGATAAGGTAGAAAACATGACCATGGATGGTGAGAAAAGAACAGGCCATCGCAGGTCATAAGGGCCGTGAGCTTAGCCCCTGTGGTCTTGAAGGGGTCACCTCTGTGCTTCTTAAAATATGCAGGAGTTGACAGTGAAGACCCAGATGAGCAGCACCAGTGATGGTAGGAAGAGAATAAGAAAGTTGGGAGCTGCAGAAACAAGCAGGACAAAACTAGTTTCGAGATGAATTTGAGAGAGAGAGGACTTCTGAAGAAGAACGATTTCCTACAGGCAAGAGAGAAAAAACACATTCCAAACTCAGAAAACAAAACTTTTTAGAGGTCAGAGTTTATTTCTACTTTAATTATACTCAAGGAACTTTCAGAAGGTTAAAAGACCCAGTGATATCTGGGTTTAATATATATCATATCGAGGTACTGATAATTGCTGCCTCTGTTTCAAAACCTTCAGGATGACCATGGGCAGTTCGATGCCTCACTAATTCTTCTGGTCCAAGAGAGGTGTAGTCTGAGTTTTGGCATAATCCATACAAGAGGATCCCTCCAGAAATGAGGGTTAAAATGATGCCAGAAGCAATTATTGTCACTGAGAGGGAGAAAGGTAAATGATTACCGAAGAAGGCTACCACAGCAATTTTGAGGAGCATAATTATTAATCCGATACGGAACCAACAGATAGGCTTGCAGAATTCTTGCTTTAGTCTTTGAAACCAGGTCCACTGACCCTGAGCTTGAGTAGCTGGGATCATGACGAGTCTTATCTGTAGGATGAGAGGTGGGAAAAATTGTTGTTTGTTGTTTAGTCATGAAGTCATGTCCGACTCTTTTGCAACCCCATGGATGATAGCCTGTCAGTCTCCTCTGTCCATGGGATTTTTCAGGCAAGAATGTTGGAGTGGGTTGCCATTTCCTTCTCCAGGGGATCTTCCTGACCCAGGAATTGAACCTGTGCCTCCTGCATTGGCAGGCAGATTCTTTACCACTGAGCCACATAGGAAGCCCAAGTTAAAAATTAAGATTAAAAAAATCAAAAGGTTGATCAGGAACCTATCTCCCCAGTTGGCAGGACAGTACTTTTGGATCAAATTCTTAATTATATTCACTGAGTTACTAAGTGTCCTGATGATATAAAACAAAGGACTTCTTTCTGGATGACCTGGGAATTGACTTCCAAGGAAGATTGACAGAAAATCCAGGAGAATGAGTACATATTCTTAACTTCCTTTCACTATTTCTTTCAGTAACCTCCATGAAATCATCTGTCACAAACTTCTAGATTATATCCAGAGAACACTACAGAACCGGGGAACACCATAGACCTGAGGTTTGCTAGAGGACATGGTTGTGTCTTATTAAACTATCAGCCAATTCTCAAATGATTCAGCAAATAATTATATACCTATGTACCACATAAAAACATTAACAAGCTTTTGCACCACAGTGGAGAGTAGGGACTGTGTATTGTGCCTTTCTAAAACTTGTCTAAGTGTTTGTAAATTATGATCAAAAGTTTTTAAAAGACACGATTGCTCACATTGTTAAGAATTTTTCCATTATATTTTTAGTTTTGTCAAGAGGATTTTTCTGGGTGCTGAGGTTAGGGTAACACTGCTTTTGTAAGATGACTACAAAGCTGTTAGAGTTGTCTTTTCAGGCCAGCATAGGTAGATAGGTGACCTCCTTTTTCATTTCTTCTAAAAAGGTTGGTTTATTCTGATGTTTCTACTCTCCTTGATTCAATTTTGGTAACATGTGGTAACACTCTTTGGTGGCTTATTTAAGAAAACCTTACATTTTAGGGTATTATGTCAAGTGAAATAAGGCTGACAAAGACAAATACTGCATGACCTTACATATATGTGGAGTCTGAAAAAATAAAACAACAAACAAAATGAAAACACACTCGTGGATGCAGAGAATAAATGGGTCGTTGCCAGAAGGGCGGGGGCTGAGATGTGAGTGGGTGAAACAGGTGACAGGGATTAAAGGTACAAACCTCCACTTATAAGTCACAGGGATGAAATATACAGCAAAAGAAATATGGTCAATAACATTTTAACTTTGTATTGGGACAGATGGTTACTAGACTTGCTGTGCTGATCATTTCATAATAAAAAGGCAAATATCAACAATACACCTGAAACTAACATAATATTGTACATCAGTTATATTTCAATTATAAAAACTCTCTAAATAAGGCCAGACATAGAATTAATGTATTAGCATTTGTTTAAATAAATGGTGAGAAAAAGAAAACCATATTTTTTTTTTGCCTAAAATGCCAAGTATATTGCCGTGAAGTTTTACATGAGTTTTTTTATAACTTCTTTTTTTTTTTTTTTTTGGGTTTTGTCATACATTGATATGAATCAGCCATAGATTTACACTTATTCCCCATCCCGATCCCCCCTCCCACCTCCCTCTCCACCCTGACTATATTTCTTGCCTCATTCATACAATTTTCACTTTTTTTTTTTTTTGGCTTGCCACATTTAGCTACTTGTCACCTTCTTCAGCAACTAACTTTGAGTGTTACCAGGCATGGCTTCAGTTTTCCAATTTATTTTGTTCCCTTATTAAACTACTCCTCCTTCATTTCTATTGGTTTTATTACTGTTTCTTCCAGAACCTTATGTTGAAGGCATGTTTTAGTTTTTCTGGCTAAATAAATAAATGCTTTCAAGTTTTTCTTGGAAAAAGTGAAACAGGTGCTTCAAAGGGGGGGAAAAAAATTTCCTTGACTGTCAAGAGGCATTACAGACAAGTTGTAAATGATTAGTTGGGAGAAATAAACTTTATATGCATAGATAATAAAGACATGCAGAGGGCTTCGCAGATGACACAGTGGTAAGGAACCCACCTGCAAATGAAGGAGATACAAGAGACTCAGGTTTGATCCCTGGGTGAGGAAGATCTCCTGGAGTGGGAAATGGCAAACCAGAATACTGGCTACTCCAGTATTCTTACCTGGAAAATTCCATGGATGGAGGAGCCTGGCAGGCTACAGTCCATGGGGTCTCAAAGAGTCAGAAACTACTGACACATATACACAGAATATCGACAAGTAAGGGAAAACAGACAAAAAGCAAAACAAGAAACACATCTGGGGAACTGCAATGATCAGTGAATCTTTTTTAGACATACCTGAGTTCACCTACTAACAAGAGAAAAAAATCTTAGATGACTTTCAAACACACCACAACATATATTTTTTAAAAATAGAGTTCCCTTTACCTGATTAAATGAATCTCCTTAATAGCAAACAGGCAAACACATTTCAAGAAGAAACCTTGAGCAAAGCTATGTCACTGCGTTTCTTTTATAGGAGACAGGATCTTGACTGGATAATTGCAATAACGTGGATTCTATGGAGAGTCTTTATCACCTGTCAGCTTTCATCCCAATTAATCCAGCGATAGAAAATGGTGAGAGGCTGAGAAGCTTGTGGGACACTCACGTATCATATACTGATTAAGGATCGTGCATTTATGTAAAACACTAGGAAATCATAGGTTTGTTTATCCGTGGGATGTTGATAGTCATGGTTTCATTTGGCTTCACTTGATGATTTGGTCAAGATGAGGGAAGTCTCTCGCCTTAGCTAGTTGGTACCAGTGGTTTCCAACTGCCGTGAGTTTAAGAAGCCTGGGACCCTTGTTTTTAAAGATTTTTTTCATGTGGACTGTTTTTAAAGTCTTTACTGAATTTGTTACAATATTGCTTCTATTATGTTTTGGATTTTTTGGCCATGGTGGATGTAGGATCTCAGCTTCCTGACCAGAATTGAACCTGCACCAATTCATGAGTTTTTGAAGTGCAGTTCAATGAGTTTTGACATATGTATATATATCTGGAGGAAAGCATCAGCACAAATAAGGTCATAAACACATCCATTGCCTCCCAAAGTTTCTTTGTATCTCTTGGTAATCCACATCTCCCCTCCCATCCCCAGGCAGCAACCTGAAGTATAATTAAGAAAAGAGAACTTTTCTTTTTTCATTAGAATAGAAATTTTATGAGTGAAACTTGAAAAACATAAATGGTTACAAAAAAAAAAAAAGAGGGAAATGAAAAATTCTATTTGTGTAAAACAACAATAGAAAATACACTATTCTCATGTGTTTGAGATGTGGGGTTTGGGATATTATTTTCTTGCAATGTTTAGTCTTTTTTTTTTTTTTTTTGACCACAGGGCTCAACGTATGCGGATCTTAGCTCCCTGACCAGGGATCAAACTGGTGCGCCCTGCAGTGGAAGCTCAGAGTGCTAACCACTGAACCACCAGAGAAGTCTCTAGAACATGTCAGTATCTGGTGGTACTCAGGGAGAAACTGGAAGTGATTTAGAGGCATCTATATGAAGTTTGTGAGCTTCCCTGGTAGCTTAGATGGTAAAGCATCTGCCTGCCATGTGGGAGACCCGGGTTCAATTCCTGGGTCGGGAAGATCTCCTGGAGAAGGAAATGGCAACCCACTCCAGTATTCTTGCCTGGAAAATCCCATGGATGGAGCAGCCTGGTAGGCTACAGTCCATGGGGTCGTAAAGAGTCAGACATGACTGAGCGTCTTTACTTGCTTTCACCTTCTGTTTGAAGTTTGTGGGGAAAATGCAAAACATTTTCTGTAATCTGGAATTATATTAAAGTATACCCTATTAGGAAAAACTAAAGATTGAATTTTTATAAAACTCTTCAATAGTAGGTTTTTATATTTATAAATGAGAAGTTTGAACTTGCTTCTGTGAACATTAGTCCTTCTTATCAAAGCTGTTCGAGATATAATTCATGTAACATACAATTTACCCTTTGCAAGTGTACAGTTCAGAAGATTTTAGTATTTTTTTCACAAGACTACAACCATCACCATGAATTCCAGGGCATTTTCATCATCCCCAAAGAAACCTTGTACCCATTAATGGTTACTTCCCATACCCTCCTTCCCTCTGAACCTGGCAACCACTAATCTACTTTTTGTCTCTATGGCTTTACCTATTCTGGATGTTTTATATAAATGAAATCTTACAACAGATGGTCATTGTGTCTGGCTCCTTTTACTTAATACAGTTAAGTCCCCTACATACAAATTCCATTTCAAGAGCAATTTCGTTAAGTCCAATGAAGTTAGTTAGGTACCCAACTAATGCAATCAGCTATATAGTACTATTTGACCATTTCCAATTTACCTTGATTCATGGACCTAACATTCCAGATTCCTATGCAAGATTGTTCCTTACAACATCAGACTTTTACTTCCATCACCAGTCACATCCACAACTGGGTGTTGTTTTCGCTTTGGCTCCATCTCTTCATTCTCTCTGAAGTTACCTTTCCATTCTCCTCCAGTGGCATATTGGGCACCTACCAACCTAGGAAGTTCACCTTTCAGTGTCCTATCTTATTGCCTTTTCATACTGTTAATGGGGTTCCCAAAGCAAGAATACTGGTTTGCCATGCCCTTCTCCAGTGGACCACGTCCTTCTCCAGTGGACCACGTTTTGTCAAAACTCTCCACCATGACCCTTCCTTCTTGGGTGGCCCTACATGGCATGGCTCATAGTTTCATTGAGTTAGATAAGGCTGTGGTCCATGTGATCAGTTTGGTTAGTTTTCCGTGATTGTGGTTTTCATGCCTGCCCTCTGATAGATAAGGGGCTTATGGAAGCTTCCTGATAGGAGAGACTGACTGTTGGGGAAACTGGGTCTTATTCCGATGGGTGGGGCTGTGTTACCTCCCTGTTGTTTGACCTGAGGCCAAACTATGTTACAGTAATGACTGTAATGGCCATCTCCTTCAAAAGGACTTGTCCACGCACAGCATTACTTTGCTGACAAAGGTCTGTTAGTCAAAGCTATGGTTTTTCCAGTGGTCATGCATGGATGTGAGAGCTGGACCATGAAGAAAGTTGAGCACCGAAGAATTGATGCTTTTGAACTATGGTGTCGGAGAAGGCTCTTGAGAGTCTCCTTGGACTGCAAGGAGATCCAACCAGTCCATCCTAAAGGAAATCAGTCCTGAATATTCATTGGAAGGACTGACGCTGTAGCTGGAGCTCTGATACTTTGGCCACCTGGTGCGAAGACCGGGCTCGTTGGAAAAGACCCTGATGCTGGGAAAGATTGAAGGCAGAAGGGGACGACAGAACGTTAAGATGGTTGGATGGCATCACTGACTTGATGGACATGATGGACTTGATGGACTCCTGAGCAAGCTCCAGGAGTTGGTGATGGACAGGGAACCCTGGCGTGCTGCAGTCCATGGGATTGCAGAGAGTCAGACACAACTGAGCAACTGGCCTCAACTGATATAGTGCTGTACTGTAATAGGTCTATAAAACTTTTCACACAAATAGTGCATTGAACACA
Organism: Cervus canadensis; assembly: GCF_019320065.1. Classification (NCBI taxonomy): domain Eukaryota; kingdom Metazoa; phylum Chordata; class Mammalia; order Artiodactyla; family Cervidae; genus Cervus; species Cervus canadensis. The sequence goes on along the minus strand of NC_057417.1, from coordinate 3,813,361 downwards.
AACACAAAAATCAAGGAAAATATTTTTAATCTTATGGTACAGGACCTAGGACAGTGCAACAGCTGGCATTAAGGGGCTGGCATCGAGTGAACAGGCAAGAAGAGTGACTGATGGAGGAGGGAGAAGACAGTAACATTGAAGGATCACCAGCAATAGGAGATGGAGGGCGAGCTGCAATTTGACTCACCCCTGATGTTGTTGGCACAGGTTCTGGTTCCTTGCTAGATTCAATTCTATCCACCCTCTTGCTTCCAGACACCCTGGGCTTGAAATAAAGATACCATACTACTGTACTCTATACAGTACTATACAGTCCATAAAAGCACTACTTACAGAAGATGCACACGTTGACAATATATGCCAGACACGTGAGCCACCTTACGTGACTGCACATGCAAACACACATTCCCACCTTGAAAGTTCGGACTTGGAGGTTAACAGGTCATAGTATTTTCAGGGTGCGTCCATGTTGTGGAATGTATCAGTAAGTCATTCCTTTTTTGTGGTTTAATAATATTCCATTGAATGGATAGACTACATTTTGTTTATCCATTCATCAGCTGATGGACATTGGGTTGCTTTACTTCTCTATTATGAATAATGCTGCTATAAACATTCAAGGACAAATCTTTCTGTGGACCTATGTTCCTAATGTCCTTGGGTGTATACAAAGGAATGGATGTGGGTAACTCTGTGTTTTAAGCTATTTGAAGAAATGGCCAGACTGTTTTCCAAAGCAGCTGCACCATTTCATATTCCCATTTGCAATGCATTCCAATTTCTTCACATTCTTCTTGTCCTTTAGGGTCAAGTGGTATATCTCATTGTGGTTTTGATTAGCATTTTCCTGATGACTAATGATCATCTTTTCAAGTGCTTGTTGGTCATATGTGTATCTTTTGGGCAAATGTCCATTCTGACCCTTTGCTCATTTTAAAAATTGGATTGTCTTTATTTTTGAATTATAGGTTTATAGTCTTAAATACACCTTCCCATGGAATCTACTTTCTATGGTAAACAAATCAATTATGCTAAACCCCTACATTAAATGTAGTGTACTCACTTTAAACAGTCTAAAATGACAGTGGAATGAAAAACTTTGTTTCAAAAGCTTTCATGATTTAAAAACCTGGAGAACCACCTAAAGCTCTTATTCCTTTAGTCGTTCTATTCATCAATGACATGATCTTTGAAAGCATGCCTCACTTTGTCTTTTCTGTACTAGTAACTACATCACTTACTACTAGAGACGTATACTCCAGTTCAAATCCAGCGGAAGTACCTGCAAAGTCAATTTACTGCCTCGGGTATGTTTGACAATGACCTGAAGTTTTATAGTCTTTTCTCCTGAGCTTCCTCCCCTAGGTAAGTAAATCTATGTAGGGTGAGGAGTAATCTGGAGGAATAAGGAAAGGCTATGGGAAATAAGTATTTTCTTGCCTCCAGCGTGCAGGATTGGATCCAGGTCTTCTCTAAATGATGATGGTTAATTTCCCTCAACAAATGTATGCTAATTCAGTGATCTGGAACCCTGGGCCATGGAATCAGTTATTTTATTTCTGATTCAAGGGTCTTTTCCAAGACCCAACTCAGCATGGGGGCCATGAAACTGGAGTTGGTCACCAGTTCCATGGCTGATTCACATGCAAGTCCACCAGTGGCCTGCAGACAAGCTCTGGATATGTCTGCACAAATTACTGTAATGGAGCTGTCAAGTGAACAAATGATTGAAAGCAGATGAAGAAAAGAATTATCTCACAGGCATTCAAATAAAACACCAACAAGATATGCAATGCCAACAGTGTATCGTGAAACAAATGTTGACACTTTAATAATAAAAAACACAACCACGAAGAAGCACTGTATTTTCCCTCTATTATATTAGTAAATACACAGAACAATAACAAAATAAATGGACTTACTTTCAACTACTGGTTCTTATACACCCACGAATATGGATCAGAATTACTGCGGATGTATTAAAAAATATATTGAAGTCTAGGTAGGCCTCACTCTGAGGTTACAGCAGGGGTCAGAGTCAGAACCCAGGTATTTTTTTTACAAGCTCTTCGGATAGCTGAATTTCCTGCTGGTTAAGTCTCTGATTTTAGGTTGACTGGCGTACTTTGGGTTTTTTGGGTCGCTGTGTCAGGGTACGGGGGGCTTTTTTCGCAGATTTACTAGCAGTAGTGAAGAACTTGGCCTCTGGCTTTTTGGGAGTCTGTCTTGGGTCTTTTTTCCCCAGTGAAGAGTTTCTTTCTTTCTCTACCTCTTCTTTGACTCTGGCCTTCTTCCCTGGGCCTTTCCCTGGGGTCTTGGCCTCTGCAGCTACTGGGGTCTCCAGGGCTGGGGAGGCCTTTCTCTTCTTCCCACGAGCTGTGCTGGGACCAGGAGTCTTTTTCAGAGACTTCTTTCCTGCGGCAGCTTTTTGTATCTAAGAAAAAGAAACAGGTGTGAATGTGGGCCAGACCACTGACAACATAACCCGAAGAGTTTCTGTTCTTAAAATTTAGAGAGCCCCTAAAAGGCACACTGCAGCGCAGAGAGTAAGGAATGGCCTTTTCCTTGTGACTTGCAAACATTTTGAAAGGCAGCTGCATTTCATTATTATTAACTGTAGAAAGGACCCTGGCATCTTCTTGGTCCAATCAGAGGAAAAACATCTTCTCCTATGGCTGGGGCTAAGCGTCCGGGAAGCACGCGCTGGGAGCATGGCAGGGAGACCTGTGACCTCATCCTGACTCTTCTTCACCCCCAGGAGTAAATTCCCTATATGTGGGTTAGGGCCGTGGGTTACCCTGCTGAAAACCAGGTTGGTTGGCTGGTTACCCAGTGAAAATCAACTGTGGGGCATGTAGAAAAAAGCAGGGACTGTACTCCAGGCTGGGACTCCTGGATTTTCCAAGCACCCTAGATGATCCAAGGATAACATTCCAGCAATGGATTGTGTCCCACAGAGAGACAATATAGACAAAACCATCAACAGGACTTTGTTTCTGACAATATAAAACAATAGATGGAAATTCTGAAAAACATTAAAAATATGGTGAAACTTTTCTATCTTTCTCCAAATTTCCTAGGTGGTTCAAAAGGCACACACACTTCAACACTTTTCCAACCATGCCACACAGTTTGTGGGATCTTAGTTCCCCAACCAGGGATCGAACTCAGGACCACGGCAGTCAAAGTGCCGAGTCCAACCACTGGACCTCCAGGGAACAGCCGACACCTGAATACTCTTGAATCGTTATCACCCCAGCAGCGATGCTTTCCCCTCTTTAATCTCCAGCATACCACCTTCCAGTCACATTAAAACAAATACAGCTTACTTCTTCTAGAAACAATTACACTGCTTACAGTAAACATACTGATCACGAACATTAATTTCAAGTATATTAAAAAAATCTCAATAGCACTTTGGGGATACTTTAAAAAGGAATATTTTCACTAACAGGAAAATTATAATTTTGTTGAAGATTTTAAGGATTACTGTTATAAAAATACACAGAACATGTAAAGTGTAGTGATAGCCGTGGGACGACCCTGATGGGCTGTGCCCAGAGACGCTGTAAGTCTCCCAGACACATCACGAAAGCTACCCTCCAATCTCTTAAAAAGGACCCACTGCTCCCCTCTGAGTCTCTCCCCAGTAGCTGGATGGATACTCTGAGTGAAAACATTAACAAAGCACCCCAAAATAAAAAACTTCAGTTCCTTATAACCACCTCCTCTGAAACCCATGAAGTCAGACTTCTGTTAAGAGCCACGCAGGACCGAGTGTTTGAAAAGGTGTCAGAGGCGGGACCCAGCACCCAGGTTTCCTCTCAGGTAAGTTTTCTGAGATGAATGATGTGGTGACTGAGGACTCACCTTCGGAAACTGAATCTGCTCTTCAAAACCACAGGCAACATGGTGGAATTATTAGCATTATTAATATGGCTGAGTCTCCCTTGATTCCAAGGTACATGAAGAAAGCCTTGGCTGACTACACGTCACTCCAATATTTAAGGAGGGAGGCAGAGTCAGTCAAAGGTTCTTGGGGCTCACCCTGGTATTTTTCATCCCTTAGTTCACAAATTTTTACAAGAGCTGCCTCCCAGGTGTAGCACTTCCTGTCCCTCAGCAGTGCCTGCTGGCACACGTGGGCCCCAGAACCATCCACAATGGGCACCAATATTAATGAAAATACCTTGGTGCTTCCCGCAGCTGGAGTTTTCTTCAATGGCACCAGCAATGGGATTTCATCTTCAGAATCGTCCTGTGCTTTAGGCAGGGCGCTCACCCCACCGGTCTCCTTCTGGGGTGCAGGGTCCTGGGCTGGAGCACCCCCGGTTTTGGGAGCCGCCGCGTCTGTCGTCGGGGCAGGTTTGGCCTTTCCAGCCTGCTTCAGAAGCTTCTTCTCTTTCTTCTCCTGCTGTCTTTTAAGAGCTCTTGACTTCTTCTTTCGGCTTTTCTTTGATACCTCCAAAAACAACCAAGCATAATTTTAAGGGCAGAATCTTCTTAGCACGTGCAGTCAGGTCTTTCATCAGCTCCAGAAAGGGCTGAGACCTGCACAAGATCCAAGCAAACCAGCCCCATTGCCACCACTTGAAACCCAATTTCACTTTGTCTCAAATCCACAGCCAAAGATGCATTTTATGTGGTAAATTCTATCCAGAATCTGAGTATGTGAAGCGTGTAGTCACCGGCTGTGTGGAAGTCAACTTAGTCTATAGGTTGAGTTACGAATAATCCAGAACTGTACAGTATGTGTTGTGAAACAGCTGGTCTTCCATACATGCAGGGTTCCATATCTACAGCTCAATCACATGTGAATCAAAAATGTTCTGGGGGGGGGGGATCCCCAAAGCTCCAAACAGCAAAACTTAAATTTGCTGCACTCTGGCAACTGCATTCAGTTCACACTGCATTTAGTATTATAACCTAAAGATGACTTAAAGTATATGGGAGGATGTGTGTAGTTTAACTTATATATGGGACATTGTTTTTCAGGCACAAAAACAAAACAAACAAACAAACAAAACAAAACAACACTCATTGGATACATGGATGAACATGGCTGGAGAAAGACTGAATCAACTAGGAGACTGGTCCAACCAATAACAAAAGGTTCCCTTTTCTCTCCTGCCACTTTTTACAGTGGTACCAGCAGTACTTAAAACCCACACACCAGAACCAAGAGGCATGTCAGCCTCAAGCAGTCTGACATTTTGCCCACGAATAACCAAGTACTCAACAGCCTAGATTTTGGGTTTCCTCTTCCTCTCAACCTCTCTTGCAGGCTCTTCTGAACCTCTGTTCTCTCTTCTTGAGCTGTGCTTACAGACATGATGAAGCCTGTCCAGGATATGAGCTCCTACTAACCTTTTTCAACAGGTCTCGTGCGCGGAGTCCCTGGGCTTCGCCCTGGCAGCTGACGAAGGACGAGAAGACGGGCAGGGACACCGACCGCTCGGTCTTCACGAACAAGAGCTTCACGCTCTCCCACTTCTGAAACAGAGAAGAGCAACGTCACCCGCGCGGGTTTTGCTTCCTTGATATGAAGGACGGACTGCGAGACATCTGCGAGACCGTACCTCCGGCAGTTTCTGCGAGAGCCTTTCTGCAACGGCAACGACATTTTCAACGATGTGCTCAGTCGGCATCCCCGTGTGACCGATGCGGATAGTGCTGAAAAAGCATCCGACACAGAGATATGAAAACGTAACTTGTTTCTCAAAATAAAGCATAGGCTGGTAAATGAGAAACAGAAGTACACAACCCAAACATTTTTTTTAGGGTCGAAACATTAAGATCTTTAGGTCCTCCATTTATTTTAAGAGATGATCACCCTTCCTGCTCTAGAAGAAATACCCTCCTCCTGAAATATCCAGAGGTGATGAGCCACTGCTCTCTGGCGACCCAGATGGGGGAATGGGTATATGGGTGTATGGGTGCGGCTGAGTCACTTCACGGTACAGCAGAGACTACCGCAGCTTTGTGAGATCACCATACCCCCGCCAGCAAAGCAGGAAGTGAGCCAGAGGCTGGCAGGGCCAGTGGGGAGGGCCGCCGGGAATCCCACCTGCGTTCTGGAGAACATGGGTCCCCAGGCCAGCCCCTCAAGCTTTGAGGGTTATAACCCCCAAGAGTGGCTGTTCTGGAAAGGACCCACTCCCAGGAGGACCGCCTGCTATCTTTAGAGCCCCACTGCCCTGACGCAGCATCAGCTGCTCATGGAATAGCATCTTCTGGCTGAGAGCAAAACTATCTCCTCAGCTGAAGCAGAGGGCACCCAGGGGCCAGTGGAGAGCCCGGAAGTGCCCACAGCTCAGCCACCAGGTCCCCTGGTCCTGCCAGCTCCCACTCTCCCTACCAGGGGAGCTGACAGGCAGGCTGGCTGTTGGTGGGGTATCTGCAGAATGAGGGTGACATGGGCTGGTGATCCCACCTCTCTCAAACCAAAGAAGGGGTCGCCCATTCTGTGTCAGCCCACTGGCACCAACCTGAAGCGCACCCTGAACCAGGCCTCTGACCCTCAAGCTAACTGCTTCCCATGAACCACTACTTTCAGGTCAGCCTATAATCTATAGAGTGGGGGGTCCAGGCCTGACCATCAACTCTACTGAGCTGCTTAACTCACCCAAGAAAGAGGGTTCCCACCTGCAGGCAGAAGATGACACCAGAGTCCACCAGTCTCCCCAGCCATGCCCTGCTCTAACTCGCCCGGAGACACTGCTGAGGGCTGGCCTCCCTGGTGAGCAGAGCCAAGACATCCTGTTTTGTTATGGATGTGACCACTGAGTCCACATGGGCTTCCGGGGAATCTCTGGGTGGAAAGGCTCTACAACCCTGCCCTACTGGCAGACGCCCAGCTCCACACCAGATGTCCCAGTCATCAGATTATATATTTTATGAAATGCTGTTGAATTACGTTCCTCCACACAACTCAAACATAACCCTCCCTTCAGGCAGTCAAACTCAACCTGCTTCTCAGTCTAATAAAAAAAAAAGCAAAAGGCTGAGCTGCTATCTGTCCACCTGAAGGCTGGGATGCAGTCACTGCCCTAAAAGGTCTTTGGTGGGTGAGGGGACCCCATCCAGCTCAGCATTCCAGGAAAGAGAAGCTCCATGAGACCATGCCGAGATATGACAGGCTGGTGAAACGGGGGGGATGAGGAACTCACTTCTCAAGAAGTTAAAGCAAGACTGAAGTGGGCCTGGACTTCAAAGGATAAATGATGTCAGTCAACACAGAAGCCCAGAACTACTAATGTTCCCTAAGCATTGGTCTTATTCTCCTGTTTTCCTGAACATCCGGAGGTGCCCTGTCCAATATGGTAAAAGTTAGCAGACATGCCTTTTAAAATTTAGCTAAAATCAAGAGGAGTTGGAAATTTGGTTCCTCAGCTGCAGCAGCCACATCACGAGCTCAGCAGCCACGTGTGGCTTGTTCTCCTATGAGACTGCACAGCCACAAACCATCTCCAGCACTATGGAAAGTTCTAGGGGGCAGCACCATTCCAGAGAACTGCATGCTTCTAAGGAATGAATTTTAGTTTTAGCTGAAGAATCTGATTTGATTCACACCATCTTATAAATGTTCATTCAGCCACCGCTGTTGTCGTTCAGTCACTGAGTCATGTTCGACTCTTTGCAACCACAATAAAACCATTTCTAAACATAAAATTAAACAGAGGCGCACCTTCATGCCTTTTACCTACCTGCAAGAGCCGCTCTTAGAGATGTTTAAGACCGTTCCCCCAATGCAGTCGTTGATCTCTCTAGATAAAGTCTTGGACTGAAGGTTTACAGATACTGGAACCCTAGAACAACACAATGGCTCTTTACCGCAGCACACACACAGCCGTGAACGTCACGTTACTCAAGTCCAGGCAAAGCTGAGAAACTTACTTCTTTCTGTTGTAGAAATGCCTCCCCAGATGTGAGGGCAAGAGCCGCCTGATTCTGGCATCTGTAATGAAGAAGTCAAAACTACCCAAGAGGCGGAGCTTGGCTTCATAGGCTTTATATTCCTTTTTTAAAGTTCGGAGGGGGATAATCTAGAAAATTTAAGAAAATGTAAAAACATGAATATACAAAATAGAAACAGACTCAGTGACAGAGCAAACAAACTTATGGTTACCAAGGGGTGGGGGGGAACAAATTAGGAGTTTGGGATCAACAGATACAAAACAATATTGTAAACCAGCTATACTCTGATTAAAAGAAGAAGAAATACAGCGACAATTTGTGTTTAGATTTTAAAATGCCCTGGAATCACAGCTGAGTGGACACGAATGTGCCTGAAACAGCACAGGCACTAGGATGAATGCTGGGGACACAGAGGAATGAGCGGGACCCTCAGCTAAAGACACTGCACCACCAACTACAGACAGGGCGGGAAGTGCCGAGCCAGAGGCAAACCCAGGACACCCCGAAGGAGAAAGGAGCAATTTAACAGAGCAACTTGTGTAAAATCTTCAAGAGAGAAACATCGCTGATGCACATGTAGAGCTCTTAGGCCAACAAACCTCAACAGCTCATTCGTTACAAGGCAGAGTGACTATGCCCTACCCAAAGCCAATGAGAGTTAAAAAGGGAAAATTAACTTAAAAATTAAATTCCCAAGAGAGGAACATGTACTAGGCAATGTATTATTTGTCTTTTTAACTGAAATCTTTTTTTGGGGGGTGCAGGCAGCAGGGAGAGCCAACAGGCATGAGGGATCTCAGTTCTCTGACCAGAGCTCGAACCCAGGCCCCCTGCAGTGGAAGCACAGGCTCTTAACCACGGGACCACCAGGGAAGACCCTCTTGTCACTTCAACTGAATCCACTCTTTAGTTGTCTTGAAATATTAACCTGCTCCCTACCTGAGAAATGGTTTTGATCCCATGCTTGTTTAGAAGCTTCTTATAAAAACGCTCTGTCTGTTCAGAGCTTAAATTGGGTTCATCTTTGGTAAATAAACAAACATCTGCTAAATCTGATCGAATACCATGAGGCAAAGACCTGCAAAATACATGAGACAGACCAAGGAATAAGGCATTATAACTGATCATATATATGTTTATATTCCACAGAATACACAATAAATCCAGTCATTTCAATGAACTTTATTCATGTTTTTTTAACAAATAAGCTACTGAGCACAGCACACACACACAGTTTTCAATGGTACAGAAAAGTTAAGATTCAAGTACTAAATCACCACAAATATCCACAGACTGAAATACCATTACCATTTGGGATACGATTAAGAGTTAAAATGATATCAAGGACACTCAAAATAGTACAAACGTAACTATTATTTGGCCACAACACACATGGCATTTTAGTTCCTTCCAGGATTCAAACCTGTGCTTCCTGCATTGGAAGGTGGAATCCTAACCACTGGCCCACTAGGGAAGTCTGATCATTATTTTATATGTTTGCTATATATACATATGTACTATGAAGTGCTAGAATAATCCAGTTTCATCATGGTAGTTCTGCTTCAGCATGCCACCTTGCAGAAACCTCTGGGCTCCATAATCATAACTCTTAAGAGCTAAAACAGAAAACACAGCAAACCTACAGGGACCAGCAAACATGCATTATGCTGAGTCTCAAAAAGGGAAAAAAACGCTTAGCTCGGGTGCTAGGTCTGTGTCCTGAGGAAACATTTCCTTAGTTTAAGAGGAAAGCAAGCCACAGCAGCAGGACTTGGACAATGAGATGGCAAGTGGCAGAAATCAACAAGAGGTGAGCAGTTGGGAAAGTAACCTAGAGAATGTGAGGGCAAAAGTGTGGAATAAGGAAAGACACAGCCGGATATGTAAAGCAGTAACTAAAACAACATGGCTAGCGCTGTTCACGGGGATGAGGGTTAAAAGGGTCTTCCCAATTTGTAAACATTCTTTAAAAAAAAAAAAATTGTTTTTAGATGTCTTCATTGACTTTGTTACAGTGCTTCTGTTTTTTGTTTTTGGCCAAGAGGCATGGGGGATCCTAGCTCCCCAATCAGGGATCGAACTTGCACCCCCCTGCATTAGAAAGTGAAGCCCTAACCACTGGACATCTGGGGTGTCAGGGAATGAGGATTCCTACGTGCTGTCTCTCTTGAGTCCTCTGTCCCTCTTCAAGCGGAACAGCACGCTGCTCCCAGGGACTGAGGTCATTGTGTGAAGCAGGCTTGGGTCTCCTTTAGTAAACATTCTCTTTAGGACAAAACTGCTTAGTCTTGCTCCCCCTTCATGAGATATGGATTGTCTCCTGGCCTTGTGACTAAGATTACCCCTTGTTCCCTTGGTAACGGTTGCTGTATGTTTGGTTTTCTGATCCCTGTCTTTCCCGAAAGAAGTTTCTTGTACTGCAGCCTATATATACTCATAGAAAAATCATTAAAGCACCTTTGCTCCATCAGAGCTTAGGTCCCTGGGTCTTTCTCTCTCTCTTACTTCCTTATCGTCGACTCCATACCACAAGGTTCCGGTCCATTAAAGGACCCCAACACTGGGGGTAACATCTCCAATTGCAGTTATTCATAACCCCTATCCTCCACCCTTATGGGGGAAAGAAAAGCTATCCCACACCCTGCTTTCTATAACAGAGTTAGCTTTGGAAATGAAGGATTTCACAGAGAGGCAGATTACCAGACAGAATATAGGACACCCAGTTAAACCTGAAACATTTTTTTAAGTATAATTATGTCCCCATGCTGCATGGGACCTACTTATACTAACAAAAAAAATTCTCCTGTATTTTTATTTGCTAAGTCTGGCATCTTTGACCTGAGAGTTCTAGCAATAAGAATGTGTAATCTTCATGGGTTTCTTTTCTGTAAGGAATTCACGGTCAAATTTTTAATAGTCTCTGTATACCGGAATGAGTTTAGGGCCTCAGTAATTTTAGCTTGGAACTAGTTTGACATGGAAAGATAAAAGATTCTATAAAACTACAAAAGCTGTTTCATTTATTCTAACCTTTGTCCTCTCAAAAACCAGGTTTTCAGATTCAACAGAACTGAGTTTGGCTTTGGTCAAACCATCCACCAACCATTCAGAAAACTGATGGAATTTTTAGAAAATTTAAGCATGTCTAAATACGATGGTTTTCAAACCAGGTATTGTGAGTTTGCAAAGTTTCCACCAAAAACTAAGTTGACAGTTGTTAAAGCTGCACAAAACAGCCAACCAGTTAAGACCAGCAAAAGTAGAAAACAAGAACTTACAATCTGACTCTCAGTTCTTTACTTGGAATTTTCCATAATACCACCATTAAAAAGAAATTTTCATTCTCATTCAGAAGTAATCCATTTGCGTTTTTCCTGGATCTGGAATGTGCCAACAGAGCCTCCACTGCTTTCTTAACCTGCAAAGTGGAGATACACAAGTCAAATTTCAATCGAATTTAGCAAAATTCAGAATCTAGCCCCTCCCCAGAATTTGCCCCTGCTTCAATTTCTATTTTCATAAGTAATCTCCACAACCATACTCATGAAGGATGTGCAATTTATAATCAGGGGAATGCAGTCACCTGAAGTCCAGCGGTCAAGACTCTGAATTTCCACTGCAGGAGACACAGGTCCCCGCAAGGCCAAAACAAAACATCAAGCGGGAGCACGCTTCCCCTGCACTCAACCATGAAGGCAGCAAACCCCATAAAAGCGCAATACATCTGCATCTCATGTTTTCTGAGTGCTTATTACGCACCAGGCCCCCCTGGCCCCCTTGCTTTGTTTGTATCACCTTCTCTGATCCTGGAGAGCGGAGCCCATTTTTAAATTCGAGGAAGTTACCGAGGACCAAGCGACTTGGCCAAACTGCAGGGATATGTGTACACGCACAACTTATTCACCTCGCTGTACAGCGGAAACTAATACAACGTTGTGAAGCAGCTAAACGGCAATAAAAATTAACAAAAAATTAAGCTTTCTAATTTGCAGCTTTATTTCTAACAAAGCCTAATTTTCAGAATGTTAAAGGGAAAACCAGTCCATCCTAAAGGAAATGAGTCCTGAATATTCATTGGAAGAACTGATGCTGAAGCTGAAACTCCAATACTTTGGCCACCTGATGGCAAGAAATGACTCAATGGAAAAGACCCCGATGCTGGAGAAGATTGAAGGCAGGAGAAGGGGACGACAGAGATAGCTGGAGGGCATCACTGACTCAATAGACGTAAGTTTGAGTAAACTCTGGGAGTTGGCAATGGACACGAAGGCCTAGTGTGCTGCGGTTCATGGGGTCGCAAAGAGTCGGACACAACTGAGCCACTGAACTGACTGAACTGAACTGAAAAGGAAAACTTGGTAGGACCTTAGAAAAGCATTCTTTTAGAATACCCAGAAGGAGTCAAATCAGTCGTGTGGTTTTCAAGGTATAATTTGGGCCTGTTTTAGAGACATTCCCTTTTCTCTTGCCCCACTGTATTGCTGTTATAAGGTGATTCCTTTTGTGTTCTGATACCTACTCATCTTGCGAAAAACTTAAAATATTTAAGCAATGTTAAACTCGGAGAAGGGGACAGCAGAGGATGAGATGGTTGGATAGCATCACTGACTCTATGAACATAAACTCCAGGAGACAGTGAAGGACAGGGGAGCCTCCATGCTCTGGCTGGACATGATTTAGCGATGGAGCAACAAAAACTCTGTAAGGCAGTTCAAAATGGAGTCACAGTGGCCAACATGAACTTCTGTATCAGTTATTTTAAAACATCTGCTACCAATTTCCCTGGTGGTCCAGTAGCTAAGACTCTGTGCTTCCAATGCAGGGGCCTGGGTTCCAACCCTGGTCGGGGAGCTAGATCCCACATGCAGCAACCAAGAGTTTCCACATGAGGCCACTAAGCCCCAGATCTGTCAAATAAATATTTTTTAAAAACCTGCTGTAAGACTGCAAGTGTCTCCGAGTGGTAAACTGAGAGTGTTACTTTAGATGAGAAATTCGATGGGCAACGTGTGTGGAACAGAAGGAGCAACTGATAGAGCCATGACCCACTCCCCTGTAATAACTGTGTGTGCCAAGTCTCCTCAGTGGTGTCTGACTCTCTGGAACCCCATGGACCCACCAGGCTCCTCTGTCCATGGGATTCTCCGGGAAAGAACACTGGAGTGGGTTGCGGTTTCCTTCTCCAGGGGATCTTCCCCACCCAGGGATCAAACTCTGCGTCTCTTATCTTCTGTCTCCTGCACTGGCAGGTGGGTTCTTTACCACCACTTCTCAAAAAGAGACCCCGGAGCCGAGAGAGGTGAAGTCTCCTCGCTGGAGGGCCCGTCTCCAAGCTGCTGAGAGCTGTTTCAGACGGATACTGCCGGAGGCCTTGTTTCAGCAGGAGCCTCCTTCCCTCTCGGGCTTGTTAAGAGACAAGCTGCCGGATGCTTCTCGTGCTGCGACGCCTCCTCCCAGGACTTCTCCTTGGAGGCTACTCTGTGTTCTGCGCTAATTATTTGCAATCAACTGAGAGGTTTATGAATTAGAAGAAACAAAAGCAAAAAAGGGCAAACGGCAGGGAAGCAGAGCCAGATGGGCCTCACCCCAGGGCCCCAAAGTATACCTGAAATCCAACCCAAGGTAAGGGACTCGCCTGGCGGTCCGGCGGTTAAGACTCTGAGCTCACACTGCAGATGGCACGGGTTTCATCCCTAGTCGGGGAATTAGAACCCCGAAAGCCGCGCGGAGCGGCCATTAAAAAAAAAAAAAAAATCAACTTAACAGAGCCAGGCCGCAGGGCTGGAGGAGGCGGGCGTCTAACCGGCTGTTTAAGGCAGCAGGAGAGCGGAGGACACAGCGACCCTAAGCCCAGGAGGCCTCCACACCCGCGCGGAGCCCGCCCTCGGAATCCGCGACTCACAAGGCCTCGGCTGCCCCGCTTCCAAACTCCCCGCCCAGGGGCCACTCACCTGCTCTTTGTCCAGCTGCTCCGGTCCGGCCGGGGTCTCTGGAGTCGAAGCTGAAGTCTCGGTTGAAGTTGACGGCGGGGTAGAAGCCGAAGCCTCCATGTCGCCCTCGCCGCGTGGAGACTCGCGTGCAGACCCGAGAGCTCGCTCTCTTTGCGCACGCGCGGATCCAAGCCCGTAGCCGGAAGCTGGGAGGCGGGAACCGGATGGTCGCGTCACTTCCAGGAGCGCGGGGTCGAGCGCTTCGGCGTCGGGGCGTTAAGGATTGGCGGGCTCTAGCAGACTGAGGTAGGTTCTCCGTCTGCGATCTGAGTCGCTAAGACGAGGGGCATGGATGCCTCTCAAGTTTCTTCAGCTCCCGGTGTCTGTGAGGAGTGGGGAGCGGCCTGGCAACGCCTGGCTCTCACTCTTCCCCGAAAGCGGGCGAGCGCCCTGAAGCGGAAAGGGAGGCCAGTCCGCCCACCCGGTGGGGCCCCCCGCTCTGGGTGGACCCCGACTTTGGAGCAGGAGGCGCGGGGCGTGGGGAATCTGGCCCCACAACCTACCTACCGGGTGGCCTGGGGCGAACCCCCGCCGCTGCCCAGCCACAGGCCTTTCCCCGCCGGCTGGTGAAGGTTCCGTGCACTGGAAACACCGGGCGAGTAGTTAAGCGGTGTGGGGCCCGAACAGTGAGCCGGGGCCTGTCTCCTGAGCGTCGAGTTTCACAGAGGCGGGAGGTAAGAGCGAGTGCAGGTAACCGTGCAGACTGGAGAACCGGAGAAGGCCCCTCTCCCTCCCCGCGGCCCCACAGGTGACCACTGGCTACCTGTTTCTCCTGGAGCTTTCCAGGGATGTTCTACCTATGTTTAGGAAATACTTATACTTTTTTCTCTTTATGGATGGTTGGGCTTCAGTTTAGTTTTTTTCTTTTTTAAGACAACTAGTAGGCTCTATACCCATCGTTCTGTACGTTGCCCGTTTCTCTTAAAGTATCTTAGAAGTTGTCCAAGTCAGTACTTAAGGCTTTGTCTCTGTCTTTTTTTTTTCACGGCCATATGGCCTTTCACTACGGAAGTAAACCGGAGTTTTTTTTAGGAGCTTTTTGATGGATATTCAGGATGGCTCGTTTTGCAAAGAGCTATAGATACATGTATATGTATGGCTGAGTCCATCTGCTGTCCACCTGAAACTGTCAAAACATTGTTAATTGGCTATACTCCAATACAAAATAAAAAGTTTAATTAAAAAGGTTAAGTACAAACTACTGTACTTAAAATAGATAAGCAGCAAAGATTTACTGATAAATTAGCTGAATCGCTGTGTTGTACACTTGAAACTAACACTATATTGTAAATCAAATGTTTCTTAAAAAGCTATGAAAATTTTAATATGAAAGAATGGGAGTGGGATGCCTTCCATGTCGGTGGCTTTCAAGGAAATGCTCCTTCCCCATTGCCAAAGCTGAAAAAGGGGGAGTTCTGCTGTTCTCTAATACTGACTTTGTCTTTTTTTTAAAAAAAAATTGTTGAAATACAGTTAATTTACAGTATTATGTCTCGTTTTGTCTTTTTTTGTTTGTTTGTTTTGTCTTTAACCAAAAACTTGTAGGAAAAATGTTCTAAACCTTTGGCACCCATTCCCAGTTGCCTGTTTTAGAATCTGTTTAGAATTCCATTTAGAATTCCAGATTCACTTGCTAGCAGATTGGAATTCATTTTAACATGATCATGAGCTGTTACTTTAGGCTTCATGTAGTGTGTCTCCTAGGATTCTGAAAAGAGCATCGGGGCTGCCGCATGTTGTGTCACCTGAATTCAAGTCAAGAACCAGACTTCCAGGCCTAGGGAATAGCATGAATTCAGGTAAAAGAGGATGGTGGTGTTTGGAAGTCGTAAGTGGCTGGAGTGGGGATGCACAGAGGGGAGAAAGAGTTGAGGAAGGTTAAGGAATTTATTATCAAGCTGAAGTTTTATATTTTGGAGAAACCATATGGATACAAGGTTTTTGAACTGGTGTCAGGGAAGAAGAGGAATTAGTGATGAGTTAGACTTTAGGAAAGTTGATTGTAGTGGTTAAAAGAGTCATATGCCCACAAATTCACTGAAGCTTTTAGTGATGGAGTTTCATTCCCCTATCCCTTGAGTAAGGGCTTGACTTAATGATTGGCTTTTAGTAAATAGAATAGAGCAGAACTGAGGGGATGGCACTTTGGAGATTAGGTTATAAAAAGACTATAGGTTCAACCTTAAGTGTTCTTTTCCCCTGCCTCTTTCTGTTATTCAAATTACTTGCTCTGGGTGAAGCTTTGAGAAGTCCTGAGACTACTTAGGCAACCAAGTGAGACTTTCCTGGTGGTCCCATGGTTAAGACTCCAAGCTTCCACTACAGAGAGAACTAAGATCCCATAGGCTGCACAGCAAGGCTGAAAAGAAAAAAGGAAACTGGAAATACATGAGATTGCCAAAGGAAGCAGCAGAGAGAATAGAGGTTTGGAGAAACCCTCAATTAGGAGACAGGAGGAAAAAGAGCCTATAAAATCAAGAAATAGTTTAGGATGTAAAAGAAAACCAAGAGAGTGCTTAGGAATGAAGAAGTGAGGATGTGTTAATACCATAAATACTGAAGAACTGAAAAGCCATTTGTTGGGCAGTTAAGTCATGGTGACCTTATAGAAAACAATTTCAGTGAAAGGATTATGAGAGATATGAGTAAGAGAGGAAAAAAATGGAACATTGGTATATTTTAAGTTTTTATATACCATTAAGGCAGATGAAAGTAAAAGTGAAAGTAAAGTCACTCAGATTCTTTGCGACCCCAAGGACTGTAGCCTAACAACTGTAGCCTAACAGGCTTCTCCATCCATGGGATTTTCCAGGCAAAAATACTGGAGTGGGTTGCCATTTCCTTCTCCAGATCTTCCCGACCCAGGAATTGAAGAACCCGGGTCTCCCTTATTGTAGGCAGATGCTTTACCATCTGAGCCACCAGGGAAGCCCAGGCTAAGGCAGATGAAGTAAGTGAAAACATTTTTGTGTCCCAGGGAATTCTTTATATTGCCAATTCTCCTTACTATCAATGATAACGTATATAATAGCATTTGCTTATCTACCTCTCTGTCTTCCCTGGTGACTCAGTCGGTAGAGTCTGCCTGCAATGCAGGAGACATGGGTTCAATCCTTGGGTCAGGAAGATCCCCTGGAGAAGGAAATGGCAACCCATTCCAATATATTTGTCTGGGAAATCCTATTTACAGAGGAGCGTGGCAGGCTAGTCCATGGGGTCACAAAGAGTTGGACACGATTATGTATTGAAATATAGATTTATATAGATATAAATGCTATGTCAACTTCTATAGCATCTGTTGAATTACTAGTTAGCATTTTTTTATTTCTCCACAGATTGAGCATCTGTGGTCTTATCCTATTCACTTTCAATCCATAGGTCACAACTCATGTATGTACTTACCACCAAGGAGTTTACAGCTTAACAGGGCAACAGGGCAAAGTAAGACCTATGAGGCAGGATGTGATCAATGCTGTAATTTTTATAAGCTGCCACATGAACTCAGATTACTTACAAACTGAAAGAATAGCAATATTAAGAGTTCTTCTCTAAATTTAGTGTTTTCAGTGTTGTGTGATAGTGACTGTTGATTAGTTTGTTTCCTCTATGCACTAGATTGAGTCCTTTGAGACCAGAACTGTTGTTCAAGTTTACTTGGTATACACAGGGTCTGCGTGGCACGTATTGAGTGGACACTGAATCTGTGAATCCCTTCTTACCTTCTGAAGGCTTTACTTTTTTAATTTTCCTTCTATTCCATTGTCTTCATTTTCCTTTTCTCCAGTAGCTGTGTTTGTGCTTCATGTGTGTTCTTAAGAATTAGTGCCATCCTGTTTTTTCCCCCTACCTTTTTTTGTCTTTGTAGTCAAGTGCTTTCAGCTTTCTCCTAACTCCATCATTTCAATCACACTATACTATTTCCTCTAAAGTCCCCAATGACCTTTTAATTCAAATAATTTTTTTAAAAATCCTCATTCTTTTTGCTCTGTTGTATTTGAAACCATTCTCATGTTCAGTGAAATTTCTCAAGGAATTTTACCCCTTCCTAAATATTCATCCCTGCTATTTATTAAGACCTGAATTAACCATTAGTGAGCACTAGTTTTAAATGTGAATTGTACTTCATTTGTTTCTGTATAGATGTAGTTGCTACAATATGTTATTTAACTTTGGGATTTATGCTGGAAAATATTTTACTCTTACCAGTTAGTCTTTTAAAAGAACTAACCTGAAAAAGTAATCCATATTATTCTATAAAGTTTCACTCAGTACCTGAGGGTGAATATTTCATTCATAAATTAAGTAATTTAAATTTTTCTTAAATTGCTGTCAATCCTACCTCTCCTTTTTAAAACTTTTTAAACTCAAGATACCGTTGAACACACACAAGATTAATACTCTGTAAACTCTATCCAGACTCCACCTACGTAATTACATTATTTATGCCCATCTATCCTTTATCCACTTTTAAATGAATTAAATATGATAATTGCCAGCCAAAATGAAAATTGTACTCGAAAAGGAATAATAAAGGCAGTTATATCAGTGGAGATTGAGTTGAAGGAAAAGCAATAAGTGTCTTGAACCATATGTGCAAATTGCTTTTTAAAAATTAATACATAACATCTTGGGGAAGAAATCAAAGTAATTAGCATGTACATTTCTAATGGAACAATTACTAAGTTTTGTAGTGTTTCTGTTCTAGTAAGCATAAGTAAGAGTCAATCAACATTTTGAGTACCCAGGCTCACTGAATACTACTGTTTCCCTGAAGGTACTAAAAGAGGTCTCTCTTTATTCTTGAAATTTTTTTAGTAGTTGCAAAATCTGCCTGCTTATTAACAAAATGGCATCAACTATATGCAAAGTAGTATATAATCATATAAAGGATTTAATAAATCATAATGCAGCTACCTGCTAAGAATGTATGAAGATGTTGCTGGATGGTAAACAAAGTTTAATAACAAATTTAATAACGGAGCTCAAATTCTAGTTACTTGAAAATAAATATTTGCTAGAATCAACTAGTAAATCTAGACAGCCCTACAGAATTAGGATAATTATTAGTACAAATGGCAAAACAAGCCATAAATATCCAATGTCTGGGTTATCTAAAAGCAATTTTTAAAATGTTCTGTCAGTGTCCTCAAGATCCATCCTGGTATTGAAATTTGCTAGAAAATATTGATCTAGGCATGAGGTGAAACAGTATTGCTAACAGTATAGACTGTGACATAAGGGAAATAGGAAGAATATGGTCTTTTTGGTCAGAAAGATCTGAGTCTGGATCCTAACTCAGTAATATAGTAGTTATTTAGCTTTGGACAAGTCAGCTAATCTCCCAAGCCTCTTTTTTTTTTTTTTTTTAATGTGTAAGAGTTCTCCATTGGAATTGTTAAGAGAATTGAATGAGATATATACGTACATAGTACCTGGCACAGACTGTAATAGGACAGGGTTAGCCCTTTGCTGAAAATAATCATTTTAAAAGGATTGGAAAGTGAAATGTGCATCTTAGGGTCTGAAAGAGGGGAGGCAGTGTACCTAAACTCAAGGAGGGAAGAAGAGGTTGATAAGAAATTACTAGATTCTGATTAAAAAAAAAAAAAATTTAGGGAATGAAGGCCCTAGGGAATGAGAAGCAGGAAAACAGTAAAACTAGAGAAAATTTCAGTAGGGAAACTATTAACCTGTTTGCTGTTCCTATTTAGCTCTCTCCTTGTATCTGTACAGCTATGTGGGTGCCTTGAGCACCTATAGGAAGACAGCTTTTTAATCCTATCAGCCTTAATTTAGAGGAATTATAGTCCCTGAGAAATGTCATCAAGACTATTCTTAGAAGTGATTTCTAGGCCTAAAATTTGGTAGGGGGGTACTTTGGGCACCATGGATCATCTTTTATTATTGAAGATAAGCAGCTGACAACTTCTTGGAGGACTGTGTTCATTTAACCATAACAGTATGTAATTGGTAAATGTTACTGATAGTCAAAGTGCATCTTTACTTAAATTAGGAAGGTTTTCAATAGCCTCAATATTTGGACTTCCCTGATAGCTCAGTTGGTAAAGAGTCCACCTGCAATGCAGGAGACCCCAGTTCAATTCCTGGGTTGGGAAGGAAGATCCCCTGGAGAAGAGAAAGGCCACCCACTCCAGTATTCTTGACTGGAGAATTCCAGTCCATGGGGTCACAAAGATTTGGACACAACTGAGTGACTTCCAATAGTCTCTGTGAAGTATGATAGGTCATCAATAAGCGATCAATAAAAGAACTTCTAAAAGTTATTCATACATGTAGTTTAATAAAATCTACCAAAAAAAGAAAACAAGGACTTAGCCCTGAGATTTAATCAGTAGAGGTACAAATCAGATGAACTTGGCTCTAACAACATGAAAGTCTGATAGGGACAATCTAATCTTTTTTCTCTTAGTATTTATTTGGCTGCACGGAGTCTTAGTTTTCTGCGTGGGTTGTAGTTCCCTGACCAGGGATCAAACCCAGGCCCCCTGCATTGGGTGCACAGAGTCTTAGCTACTGGGCCATCAGGGAAGTCCTGGGACAATCCAGTGTTGCAACTGACAGGGCACATCAAAGGGAACAGAGTGAGGCAGGCACTCAAAACTGATAGATTGGGAGGGAAGCTCAAGTTATTTCACCACTTTTGAGTAATACTAAGTGGTCTGTGTTTGGTAACAGCCTTATAAAAGCAGATAAAGGGAGGAGATGTGAAGCTTTTCTCTCTGGCTTATTTACTCATTTGCATTTCTAATGATAATTCAAACAAATTACCCAGCAGTAAAGAGAATAAATTAGTGATAAGACAGGTGGGTTAATTAATCTCTGAAACCCCCTGGAAAAAAAGACAACTGGGTGCATAACATGTTTCCATTTACATCGAGTTCAAAAACAGGCAAAACTGATCTATGGCAGAGTAGTGATTGCCTTGGCAGAAGGAAGGGATGGATTGGAAAGAAGGCAGAAAGAAACTTTCTGTAGTGATGAAAATGTTCTGTAGATGGGGATGTTAACATAATTGTATACACCAGATAATTCATTGTTAAACTTGAGATCTGTGCATTTCTCTGTATGCAACTTTTAATAAAAAAAAAAATTCTCCTTTGTGTACACATTCTGTCTGCTGGACCTTCTTTATAAATAGTAATTACTCTTCAGAATCTAATCTTTCAAAATTTCTTTTATTCTAAAACTAAGTGTATTTACCAGGAAAATAGCAAAGATGGCCATGGAGATAGTTTTTGTTTGAAGTATAACAATTTGTGTGCTTTATTAGCAAACACAAAGTTCTTTAGGAGGACTGTACTGCTCAATTCAGAGGGGTGAAGTCTCAACCTAGAGTAACAAACAAGAGTGTAAAGCAAATTCAACATGTTTCTTCCATTATGCCCGCTCTAGCTAAACTGTTGTACTAATAGAAATTATCAGTAACCTGGCTCTTCACTAAACTCATAGAACTTTTGGTGAAAATGCCTTTGACATGCAAATTAGGTGCATATAAATCATAAAATTACAACTTCTTTTGTTGCTTATTCTTGTTTATTTCACTTTTAAGACTAATGTTGAGTTTAGAGGACAAATTAAATACAAATTAAATACAAAGAACCACAAAAAGATGCCATGACCATATATGATTTTTCGAAATCTTCATGCTAGCATCAAATTTTGGTTCTTTTAAAATTCGGAAAACTTAATTGTAATTTGGTCATCATTTATTCTAGATTGGGAGATAAAATTCTCCACTACAAAGCTAAAACATCTAAGGTACTAATGCTATTTTTCTGCTTTAAGATGCGTTGATACAACTTTTGTATTTGACACTGGTTCTATGGGCCACAAAGTATAAAAAATAATATTGTCAGTCTTGCACACACTGCTATGCAGTGCCTGTGTGTCTGACGCCTGAACACAACATTGAGAACTGTAAAGAAAAGAGATACACTCAGAGTATGACACAATACAGTAATTATAAACAAACGGACAAATCCTTCAAAAGGGAAGATGACAATTTTTATTGTTATTACAAAAGCAAATTTTTAAACTTCAGTCATTTGAATAATTGCAAGAGCAGACTAAGGGCTTAATCCTCACACAGGCACCAAGTCAGGCACAGTAGGTAGCTACGAATCATAAGAAAAAGGTTTCTTTACCTTGGATTCCCATAATTCCTACCTAGAGCAGTCTGCCATGCTTTGGAATTAGGTTAAAAACCCAGCAAACCTAATCAGTTCCCTTCAATTCTGTTTTTTAAGAAAGGAGAGCTAGGTATTAACCTGCCATCTAGTGAAAACTGGTCACTAAATCATGGCCTGAGAGAGATCCACATTTCTTCTAGAACAAAGAGAAGAAACTAGTTAACGAGGACGTGTGCCAAATGTTAAGTCCTTAAAACGCAGACCTGGGCTCAGACCTGTCTCACCTAACGCATGGGGGTGGTCTGGTCGCCTGAGGGGTGCAGGAGCCCCAGCTCCGGCACAGACACTCTTCCCGGGCAGCAGGCAAGGAGGTAGCGGGGACTTGGGCTGACAAGCACTAAGCTCATGTGCCTGGCAGAGGGGAGCCTTGGGAAGCACAATGTCATTCTGCCTTTGCTGTCCACAAACCTGAGGTTTCCACGGTACGTAGTAAAGGGCACAGTGGCATGTGTGACAAGGCAGAAAAGACTGCCACCATTCTGAGGGTCACTTAAATCCTGCCCAATTTTCTGCCTAATCAGACATGGTGCCTTTCTGCTTCTCCCTTTTTTGGAGAACACTCCAACATTCCCACACCTCCATGCCCTTAAAACACTTCTTAATAAACAACTCAGCTAGCACATTACTGTTTCAAGGAAGCATAGGATTAGAGGTATGTGAAAAGTGTATTTACTGAAGGAAGACTCAGTTATGTCCTAGGATATTGAAAGTTAAGAATATCCTAGAGCCAAAACTATCATAAGTTGAACCAAATTTACCCTATCTGAAATTTGGCAGTACATTGGTTCAAATGGAATCCACTGAACTACAGGGAAATAAAAACACTTCCTATTCCGTTTACTATGAAATCTAATATAACCAACTGACTGCTAAATTTAAACCTACTAGACTTTGAGTTGTGCACGTGTTAAGTACATTTATTTACTTAAGTTGCTGCCATGGCAAGATCTCTAGAGGAAAGAAACACGATCGTAAACGTGTTAGATGACATCTGCTACAATCATGGAAAAAATCAGCTGGAGGAAATATAAGCCATGTTATTTGGAGACAGAAAATCGTCCCCTAAATTCTGTTGATTGCTATCTACATTACGTATGTATGTCTGTGAGAGGATTAATGGCACAGTTTATTCTGATAAGATAGGCCAACACTGAACATTTAATCATTCTACAGTCAGCGCTATAGTGCTGTTACCAGAATTTTCACAAAGGGTTTTTAAAAGCTGAAAGTTGCTTGATGTTAAGAGCTGTAATAGAAACTTTCCTACGCAAACCAATGAAGCTGTCATCCATGAAGCAGCAGTGCCTAAGAAGTCCACGTCAATGAGGAAAGGTGCTAGAGTGCTGTCAGATGGAACAGCCATCAGAGACCACGGAGTAATTACAGTCACAACTAGTGTTTCTGAAGATTGCCAGGGAGTTTTCTTGATTTTTTTTTCCCAAAAGTTCATCATGAAAGCAGTTGTTAAGCATAAGTTCACCTTTTTCTTGGGTTGCAAAACTGCAGCTGGTTGAACGTATGACCCCCAGTATCTGTAGCACTTCAGCTGAGGATGCCAGTATCTGCCAATTGCATCACATTCAAAGTCCATCCTATTTTGTAAAAGTAGTTCTTATAGTTTATGTAACTAGCAGACAAGTATGAACTACCTCTTGTTACAGTGAATAACCTTATTCTTCTACAATTCACAAAGTTTTTACATTCAGTTATCACATATTTCAAGACTCAATTCAAAACAAATATACATGGGCTTAATTATTCAAGAATACCTTACTATTTGTCACTTAATTTCATAGCATTATATACTCAGTCCATCTCTTTTAGTTTGATTTTACATAGATTTTCACTGGATGAATTATGTTTGCAAGTTAAAAACAAGAAATGTATCTCCCCTTCTCCCATAGTAAGAAATAAAAGGTTTAAAAATGGCAATTATTTAATGTTTATTTCAATTATCTTAAGTTTATTAATTTAAAAAACTATGATTAAATAATCTAACATGAAAGCTGTATAAAGAACATCATTAATGTAAAAAGATGCAAAGAAAATTGTGATTCTAACATATCTATGCTAAAGACAGAAAAGAAAAATGTTTAGGTCTGTAATATCCTAAGTCTGTAGCCAATTACCCTGTTTTTGCATTGTCAACAATATAAACACACTTGCAGAAGACAAAATGACAGCATAGGAATCTGTATATTGCTTTTCATAGGTCTAACATCTCCCCACACTGCTAGTTCACTTCAGACACATCTGCCTGTCCAAGCAACCAGGCAGTGTAGTGAAGATTTTAAAATGCATCAAGTAAGCATTCTTCCCACAGAACTTCAAAGCCCACAAAAATGTATGGTGTTGGTTAATTTAACAGTGAGGTTTCTTCTAAATAATCTTACTTGCATAAATGTGCAAGAATCCATCAAAAGTTTTATTTCATAATTATATTTATTCTATTTTTTTAGAGGTAGGCCCTTCACAGTTGATATCCAAGTCATTTTGAGTCTTGGCAACATGCACATAATATTCTAAAAGTGTAACTGTTTTAATAGCAAACATAACTTTTTAAAAAAAATGTGTTCAATTTAAAAATGGAAATATATCTCTGGAAATATTTCAGTGACTCTTGAGCTTTTAAAGATTCATTAAAATCCAAGCAATTGCTAGTATTTTGTTCTTCTTAACTTGGTAGTATAAAAAGTTATAATGTACTGATTAAAGCTCCACATACTCCAGAAAACTAAAGCCCAGATTTGCAAACATAGTATAACTTAAATTTCATGCAACTTTAATAGCCATGAGTATAGTTATAGGAAACTGCAGGACCGTAACTGTGCTCTGTCCATAAGATGTAGCCTCATTCATGAAATGAAGGGGAATTTTACAGTTAAGAAAACATGATTAGATTTAATTTTTATGTTTTGTGGCTGGAAATAGAGGAGGCTTTTCTTTTCTGAGGCAGGAATATTACAGGGAAGGGACATGTCATTAGATACACAATTACAAAGTATCTTATTTAGAGATTAAGCCAATCTAAAAGAGGCTAAGTGTTCCATAAATGGCAACACTCAAAATCAAGGTGGGGCTTCCAATAAACCCAGAAAGAATCCCTGAAAGTATCCCTCCCATTTCCCATTTATTCTCATTAAAAATTTCAAAATCATGGCAGTTGTAGCAGAAGGTCAGGATTCAACCTAAAAATCACCACAATGCTGCACTCTGGGCCATCCAAATCATAATTTAGCAAATTTCAGCATATATTTAAGAAAACAATTTTGAGTAATTGAGAAAAACATACTGTGCTTGATTCGACTTGTCACTGTTAACTTTAGTCTGTGCAGGTTCTGATGGCTCTAAATATGTGTTCATCTAGTTACTGGGTGAGACTTAGCTTTAACCAGCAAGGGTCATCCAGCCTTTAAACAATAAATAAACTGAGTAATTTGTAGAACCGGCACTTGCAATTGATACGGTTTTCATACTAGTTGCATGCAGCTCTTATAAATACTAAAGGAGGCATTTTTGCCAGGTCTCAACATGCTGTCTTTATTGTAAATTCCACTAATTTAACAAGTTAATGGAAATTTTTGTAGGGGTAAAATTTCATTATGCTTTATACTTCTAAAAACTACAGTATGCTGTTCCTGTGTTTTAAAACCACTTACTTTGTTTAAGAAACCATGTTAAAATATCAATTGGCAGAAAATAACTGAGTGACCTAATAAAGCAGTGTCATAGTTGCATAAAGATATTATATGTATGCATTAACCATCAAAAGAAGGGGTCCATCTAATTCTTTCTTTTAATACAAACTCGAACATGGTTTGTAAGTGCCTCATTTAAGTAGTGGAGAGGGAAAGAGTTTAGAAAAGTCCAAGTAATGTACTGGATTACTTGGTAAAGTTAAAAAGCTAATAATGCAACAATGTTACATCCGGATAAAAAACAGTATTCAAAAGCAATTCAAATACCAAAAAGGGTTTCAAATTGAATATTTTATTAACATGGTAGTTGTCTTTGTAACATGTGCACACACACTCGCACACTCAGAATGATCTGCCTGGGAGAAAAAAAAGACTAGGTATGCCTAAGGGGAAATGAAAAATAAAAAAATTCCTGGTAGGTTTTTCATTATTGTAGGCGATTATGTCCACATCACTTACAAAGCTATTGCCAAATCTGTCCAAGGAAGCAGAGTTTGAGAGGGGAAGAAAAAAAATATTGGGAAAAATTCAACAGTGGCATAGCAGAGCTCTCAATATGAGAAAGCTGACATAATGTGGACTTTTGCTGTGAATTTTGTCTTTGCAAAATATGGGGAGAGGTTTGTCAATGGGCAGAAAATAAGAGAAGGCGGTGTGAAGTAGGCTTTTGCAGTCAATTTTCCTCACAGTATTGTGCAGGGTCATCAAGAAAATGCTTAGTCTTTCTCTGGAACCAGTTTCAGAACTTTTCCAATTGCAATGGTCTTACCTAGGAATGAAATTTTTAAGAAACCTTTTCAGTAGTTAACAGCAAGGCTATGTTAGATATTAAAACTTTATCATTATTTTACAGTGTAAATTACTAATTAATACCTATGCTGAAAGTAAAGTGTGGACATATTCATACAGTGGAATTATTTGGCAATAAAAAGGAATGAATTATATACATATCACAGCATGGTTGAACCTCAAAAACATGCTGAAATAAACTACACACTAAAGGCCACAAACTATGATTCTATTTATAAGTCATGTCCAAAAAAGGCAGGCAGAAAAAAGTAGACATATGGTTGCCTACAATGGCCAGAGGTAGGTAGAATAATAGAATAATAGGTGGTAACTTTATAAACAGGTATTTGGGTTCCTTTTTCAGATATTATAAATGTTACAAAATTAGGATGTAGTGATGACTATACAACTCTGAACATACTAATTCACTGAACTATATACTCTAAACAGGTCAATTTCATGGTATATAGATTATCTCAATAAAAGCTGTTAAAAAGGGCTCTCAGACCCTATTATTAGAAATACAAAATCCATTTGGTCTTGTGAAAAACCTAAAAGCCAAGCTATTCTTTGGGGGAAAAAAAAATTCTTTAGTAAAAAATTCTTGCTACATTAATTTCTAAATGGTAAATAAAATTCTAATTTTGTTATATTAATAGGAAAGCCCCAATAGCCAGTTTCACTATCATCAAGAAGACTTTTAAGATAATCATTTTACATGTATACCATCTTTATATAGTTTCCTCTGAAATAAAGCTCAGGGACCATATCCATTATATTCCCGGTGCTTGGCACAACTCCTGACATTCAGCAGATATACAGTAAAGTTTTTGCTGAATCAAATTGGAACTAGTATGTGAACTGACTATTCTGTATTTCAAGTGAACCATAAAGTTTTATGTAAAGTCTTCCACAGTCTTAAAATAGTAACCTAAATTAATAATCTATAAGAGAAATGTTCTATTAAACACAAAGTCATTTTGTTTCTATGATACCAAAGTTTCATAGCTGTTTGAAATGCAAAATTACAGCTATTCCAATTCACTCAGGCAGAAGTGGACATAAACACAAAAGAACATGAATATTAAACCTTGGAATAAATAAATAATAAATATTTAAAAATATAATAAAAATATTTTTATTTTAAATTTATTTTTATTTATAAAAATATAATAAATATTAAACCTTGAAAATATTAGGCATTAAGACTATTAATCTATGTACTCCTTTATCTCCCCCCATTTCAGTGCAGTTAAAGTTTATCATATTGGATTTTAAAATTATTTTTTCTGAAAAATAAGATGTCTACCTCAGAGGTTTGCTTATTAGCAAAAATTTGCTCTACTGGATAAAGTCCTTCAAGATGAGTTTCATAGAAATGTCTTATTTAGCAATAAATAAAAGGACTCTTAAAACCCACTGCCTGCAAAATATCAAGATTAAGGTTCTTCATCTAGAGCATTACTACTAAAATGTATGGTCAAGTCTGTTTAATTCATTCAACTCATAAAACATATATGACATATATTATAAACAGGTATCCAAGTTTCCTATGAACTTCTAATGTGCACTGTACTCAGATGAAAAGTACCAAAGCTAAGCACCTTAGACAGACCTCTGGACATCAATTTAAAGGCTTACCCTCATCTCTTAAAGTAAAGCGACCCATCTGAGGGAAGTCTTTAAAGGTCTCAAGGCAGATAGTTCCTGCTGTCCTCAAGCGGGCAATGCACACTTGATCCTGTTTCACGAAACGGGGTCGAGTCTTACTCTTTTCTCCTGATTTCTTGTCTACCAAGCAGATTAAGGCCTATCCAAGAAAAAAGGATGAGATTAGAATAATGCCTAAGAATCTTTAAGACCAGGAGTGTGAATAATGGTCTTAAAAATTGCAATTATCTTAAAACTCACTGTTATTTCGACTTCTTCAATACAGGTATGGATATGCAGCACCGCATTATAACCTGGGCAGATGATGGACTTGTGCTCTATAATCACTATCTGTCAAACAAAAAAAAATTATCATCCCTAGATAAAAAAAAGAACTGAATGTGTAACTCACAATTTCAGTAGGGCACCAACTTATTTTTGGGTTAGAAGTGATAGGTCAGATTGGGTTACCTCAAAGCATGAATTTTTTATATCCTTATCCTGCTGATCTTGGCAAGTGCCCAAACTTTAAAAACACAGGCATCCAAGATTTCTTCTCTGGAAAGCCTCTGCTCTATACTCCCCCACCAAGGCATTCACTGCTGCTCACATGCTAGAATTTTCCCTCCTGATACAAACTTAGTTTTATCCATTTCCCAGTATCCAAGCCCCAAAGTTAACAACCTTGTATCTGACAGAAAAATCTAACTTGATTAATCATCATATAACAACTCAAAAATTCTGTGAGTTGTACCAATTACTTACTCTGTCATCCTCCTGGGGAAGTCAGGGTGCTAATAATGTAGAGAAATTAATTGTGTTTTCCTATCTGGAAATTTGCTTGCTCTCAATGAGCAGACAAACCATGACTTCCAAGGCAACTATGCTCTACTTAAAGTGAAAGACACTTTGAGCAAAATATTAAGTATCAATATATATTATCAACAGAAAATAAAAACTAAAAATGCATACTCTCTACCCATGACTTGTACCATCAAAGACCGTATGGGTATGAGGTGTACATCACAGCTGTTGTGATCTCTATATATGGTTTATCCTATTTTAGTTCCCCTTCTGCACACAAAGGCATATCGCCAATAATCAGGACAAATGGCATTTAAATCCTAGTCTCATTGTGACAGTAAAGGTCATCATGATAACTACAATATCTGGTTTACCTGGGCATCAAATGTGCGACCAGAATGACAAAGATTATTAGGATCACAAAGTATGAACCCTGGAAGAATCTCCTCCTCTTCAATTCCTTTCAGCCTGATTTTGAGGTTTTCACCTGGGGCTACAGAATCGGTTTCCACATCATCGGAAAGGATTCCAAGGACTTCCACATTGTGCTTAAAAGAAACCAAGATGGGAAAACTTTTGATACATTCACTACATTACAGAATGGAAAATGATCTGTTTGCTGAAGACTTGCAAGTCACATTTTTCTGTGGTTGTTGATTAGCCAAAATAATTCTTTTGAGTTTAAAACTTTGTAACATTTGTATAACACGAACTTAATGAAAATCATATCGTAGAATTACAAGCTG
This sequence comes from Cervus canadensis, assembly GCF_019320065.1. Classification (NCBI taxonomy): domain Eukaryota; kingdom Metazoa; phylum Chordata; class Mammalia; order Artiodactyla; family Cervidae; genus Cervus; species Cervus canadensis. The sequence continues at coordinate 3,783,557 of NC_057417.1, read as the reverse complement.
CCAATTAAAAGATTTATGTCATCTTTTTAATATCACATCCTAATAATTTCCAAACAGAACATCTGCCTTTTTTACTTTTTTAAAATTAAAACATAAATCATTTTAGTTTTATAGATATAACTTTTATTATTCTTAAATTTCAGGAGTTAAGAGACATAGCTTCTATTACCTATCAATCCCCAAACATCTGAAGAATGTATTTTTCTAAGGTTATCTGAACAACTAAGCTTTAAAAGCACACTTTTTTTTTTTTTTCCAGTGGGTTTTGTCATACATTGACATGAATCAGCCATAGATTTACACGTATTCCCCATCCCGATCCCCCCTCCCACCTCCCTCTCCACCCGATTCCTCTGGGTCTTCCCAGTGCACCAGGCCCGAGCACTTGTCTCATGCATCCCACCTGGGCTGGTGATCTGTTTCACCATAGATAGTATACATGCTGTTCTTTTGAAACATCCCCACCCTCACCTTCTCCCACAGAGTTCAAAAGTCTGTTCTGTACTTCTGTGTCTCTTTTTCTGTTTTGCATATAGGGTTGTCGTTACCATCTTTCTAGATTCCATATATATGTGTTAGTATGCTGTAATGTTCTTTATCTTTCTGGCTTACTTCACTCTGTATAATGGGCTCCAGTTTCATCCATCTCATTAGAACTGATTCAAATGAATTCTTTTTAATGGCTGAGTAATATTCCATGGTGTATATGTACCACAGCTTCTTTATCCATTCATCTGCTGATGGGCATCTAGGTTGCTTCCATGTCCTGGCTATTATAAACAGTGCTGCGATGAACATTGGGGTGCACGTGTCTCTAAAAGCACACTGACTGTTTAATAGGTGGAGGGTTTCCTTCTAGGGTGATGAAAATGTTTTGGAACTAGACGTGGTGATGGTTGCACAATACTGTGAATGTACAAAATGTCAATAGTGGTAAAATTTGTCTTTTACTGCAATAATTTTTTTTTTAAAGCATATAGATGGGGACATATAGAGACATTACTTTGACAACAAAGGTCCGTCTAGTCAAGGCTATGGTTTTTCCGGTGGTCATGTATGGATGTGAGAGTTGGACTATAAAGAAAGCTGAGCGCTGAAGAATTGATGCTTTTGAACTGTGGTGTTGGAGAAGAGTCTTGAGAGTCCCTTGGACTGCAAAGAGATCCAACCAGTCCATCCTAAAGGAGATCAGTCCTGGGTGTTCATTGGAGGGACTGATGTTGAAGCTGAAACTCCAATACTTTGGCCACCTGATGCGAAGAGCTGACTCATTGGAAAAGACCCTGATGCTGGGAAAGATTGAGGGCAGGAGGAGAAGGGGATGACAGAGGATGAGATGACTGGATGGCATCACTAACTCAATGGACATGGGTTGGGGTGGACTCTGGGAGTTGGTGATGGACAGGGAGGCCTGGGGTGCTGTGGTTCACGGGGTCGCAAAGAGTCGGACACAACTGAGTGACTGAACTGATACTGATAGACGGGGGAAAATGTTAAAACAATACCCACAAAGTAGTCCCTTATTTTACTCCATTTCCTCCGTTGGAGATAATTCATATTTTTAAAACACATGCCAGAAAACAAAACAACAACCTTCCAGACAAAATTAACTTTCTCATTGGATGGTAGATAAACAGTAGAGAATCCAGAATCATTGTATTCCATACCAGAATTCTACAAACTGTCATTTGCTAAACTCCAGTAGTTTCTCCCCCATACACATACACAACTAATGGCTTTCTTTCCCAAAAGGTAGCTTACACCTTACTGATACCTGTCTTGAAATTCATTTCCAAAACTGGTAGTACAGCCATATTTGCTAGCAAATTCTTTAGAGAATGGAATAAAGAGGTAGAAACTGGCAATTCCATCATATATAACCAAACAAGTATGTTTACTACTTTTTGCCCAAATAATCCAGTGTAACAATTCCTTTTCCTAAATGAAGACTTTTATGACTAAACAAAATAGAGCAAGTCAAATCTATGATCCATACTTATAAAAAATTAAGATTAATTTTTTAATTACTTTCTGAGTGGTAGTAAAGATTTTACCTACTCAAAGTACTTCACAAAAGTGGAGAGTCATCCGTGACTTGCGTGTGTCTGACTCGCTGGCCTGTTTCACTTAGTAATAACGCCCCCAGGCCCACCCATGCTGCAGCCTGTGTTGGAACACCCTCCTTTCTAAGCTGAGTGACGTGCCCTTTTATGTACACACCCTGTTTGTCTGCTCCTGCTTCCACGTGTTGGGTGCTGTGAACATTGGTTCTTCAAGGTCTGTTTTCAGCTTTTAAGGGTGTATACTCAGATGTGGAACTGCCGGATCATGATTATTCTATTTTTATTATTATTTTTGTTTTTGAAGAAATGCCATTAAGTTTTCCACAGCAGCTGCACAATTTTACATTCCTACCAACAATGCAGAAAGTGTTCCAAATCTCTACATCCTCACCAGCATTTGTTATTTTCTGGTTTTTTTTTTTAAAACAGCCATCGAGACAGCTGTGAGGTATTATCTCACTGTAACTTTGATTTGCATTTCCCTAATGATTAGTGACGTTGAGCTTCTTTTCATGTGTTTGTTGGCCATTTGTTCATCTTTGGAGAAATGCCTGCTTTAAGTTCTTTGCTAATTTTTTAGTCAGGTTCTTTCTGTTTATTGTTGAGTTGTAGGAGTTCTTGATATATTATGGATAGTAACCCCTTTATCAGATTTATGATATACAATTTCTTACCCCCAATCTGTAGGTTGCCTACCTATAGTTTTTTAAGGTAAAATAGTCTTACATCTGGGCTTCCCTGGTTGCTCAGACAGTAAAGAATCAGCCTGCAATGCAGGAGACCTGGGTTCGATCCTGGGTTGGCAAGATACTCTGGAGAAGAAAATGACAACCCACTCCAGTATTCTTGCCTGGAAAATCCCATGGAGAGGGGAGCCTGGCAGGCTACAGTTCATGGGGTCACAAGAGTAGGACACAACTTAGTGACTAAACCACCACAACTACCAATGTTGGATTTAAAAAGTGGTTTCAAAAACAACAACAAAAAAGTGGTTTCTTTTAATGAAATCCCTAAGACTGAAAAGTTCTGATTCCTTACTAATACTTTTCAAGAGAAATTTTAAATGAACAAGAGCATTGTGAATTCTTACCTTGTTTGGCATCATCACAAGCTGCTGGCCTTTACAAATAGATCCTGATTCCAGCTTTCCCAGGACCACAGTGCCCATATCCTATTTAAATTGAAAGTAAAAAACCAAATGTCAGACTTCTGTTACTACTATACAGGAGTTCAACAACCCAAAGTGAAATCTTGCAAGGCTTATTCAGAAAAGAAAATCTTTAGCTCAAGTGGTAGAATGCTTAGGATTAATCTTAAGACACAGGCAATAAATACTCTGTGTCAAAAGCACACACACATATATAATACTAATAAGTAAGTATGCCTAGGATTTAAAAAGAAAACACACTGCAGGAGACAGAATTTTATGTCTGAAGATCTAAATTTCTTGTTCAAACTGAGGTTCTCTCAAAACTGTCTGAGATGTTCCCTATTTAAAAACTACATGTTCAAGATCTTTAGCATGAAGCTAATGAAATAATGATGTATTTGAAAAAAAGCAAAATACTACATATTGATAGTGCAGTACTTAAAAAAGTGAAGCTGAAAACATAGTTAAAAATAGTGAAGCTTATTATTTTTTTCTTTATTTGAAGCTTAGTTTTTAAAGACTAACATCCAGTGTTGGTTAGGCTATGGTAAACATGTTCATATGTTTCTGGTGGTCATGTGAATTAGCACTGTATTTTGGAAGGCTATTTGTCAGTATCTATCAACTTTAATGTACAAACTCTTTCAGCAGTTTGATGTATAAGAATCTCTCACCAAAAAATGATCACTGGCTCACAGAAAAACAGCCAAAATAAACTAAACTGATTTATTTCATAGTTTGAAACAGAACACAAAATAATTTGTCACCTCCCATAAAACCCAATTTCTTGAACATTTTGGGTACCTTGTACTTATCCACAATTGGCAGCCTGATTGGTCCATCAACTGATCTATTGAAGTTTGGCAAATTATCCAGATATGGAATAAATGGTAATCCACTGAGAATATAATAAAATTAAAGAGTCAATATAAATGTTAAAATTTTAAGAAATTACATGGCTCTAACTTTATCTAGTTCATCTCACTTATTCCTCAGAAACATTTTCTAAAAAAATAAAATAGATCAATATAATGAAAAAGCTTCCCTGTAAAGTTATAAAAATATTTAATGGCAGATAACCCAAATGTTGTAATAAACTGAAGCCACTCTATACAACTTAATTTTTTATGGACTTTTTCCAGCTCTGAAATCAAGATTCTATAATTTCCCCTTTAAAACTACAGTATGTGAATTGGGAGGTTTAATATTGCAAGATCGCAATGTTCCCCCCAAACTGATCTACAAATTCAGTGCAGTTCTTATTAAAGTCCCACTGCCTTTTTGCAGAAATTTGACCAGCTGATCCTAATGTTCATATGGAAATTCAAGGGACCCAAAAAGGCAAAATATTCTTGGGGGGTGGGGAGGGGGAATAAAAGTCAAAGACTCACATTTCCCAATTTAAATACTCACAAAGCTGAAGTATTCAAGACTTTACCTTATAAAAAATTAATCCAAAAATGAAACACACACCTAAGAGCTTCAATAGGCTTAAATGAAAATAACAGGTCTAACTCTTTCTGACTGGATTGGGCAACAATTCCCTAGGCATGACACCAAAAGCACAATTAAGAGAAAAAATAAACAAGACTTCATCAAAATTAAGACCTTTTTGTACTTCAAAGGACACTATGAAGAAGGTAAAAGGATAGCCCACAGAATGGGAGAAAATGCTTGCAAATCATGTCTCTGATAAAATTGTACCCAGTGCATAAAGTACCCTAACAACTCAGTAATAAAAAGAAAACCCAGTTAAAAAACAAAGGTCATGGCATTTTTAAAGCCAAGGTTACACTCAATATTTTCTTAAATTACTGGGCTTCCTGGGTAGCTCAGCCCATGAAGAATCTGCCTGCAATGCAAGAGACCCTGGTTTGGTCCCTGGGTGGGGAAGATCCCCTGAAGAAGGGAAAGGTTACCCGCTCCAGTACTCTTGCCTGGAGAATCCCATGGACAGAGGAGCCTAGTGGGCTATGGTCCACGGGGTCGTAAAGAGTCAGACATGACTGAGCGACTAACACACATGAACACATTGGGCCTTCCCTAGTGATCCAGAGGGCGTGGATTCGATCCCTAGGCAGGGAAATAAGATCCCACATGCTGTGTGGCCAAAAACTTAATTAAAAAGTTACTTAATAAGACACACACTTTTAAAAGCTTACTTACATGTACCAAGGGCAGAAATCTGACTGCTCCTTAAGGTTTGCTCCTGTCAGTCCTGAGCATGGCATGAAGTGGATGTCCTTTTTGGGATTAAAGCCAACTTTTTTCAAAAACGGCACCAGTTTCTCTTTACATTCTTCATATCTATTAATATTTATAAATAACTCAATTATAATGTAAAGCAACTGAACTCTATAGTTTCAACATTAAACAAAGTATCTATGAAAAAGCAGTAAGACATCCAAACTTACCTCTCATTGCTCCAATTTACTGTTGGATCATCCATCTTGTTAATAAGCACAATTAAGTGTTTTACACCTGCTGTCTTTGCCAACATTGCATGTTCTCTTGTCTGTCCTCCTTTTTCAAATCCAGTTTCAAACTCTCCTTTCCTGGCAGAGATTACCTGTTCCAAGAAATCAATAGTTTATTCTTACACATTCAAGTACACTCTTCTAGCAATACAACATTTTTCTTTTCAGTTTTATCAGAAGCATCTTGCAAGAAAATAGAAGTGAGTGAGTCAGTCATTCAGTATGTCCAACTCTTTGTGACCCCATAGCCTGACAGGCTCCTCTGTCCACGGGATTCTGCAGGCAAAAATACTGGAGTGGGCTGCCTTCTCCAGGGGATCTTCCTGACCCAGGGATTGAACCTGGGTCTCCTGCATTGCAGGTAGATTCTTTTATCGTCTGAGCATATATATACTTTTGAATGTCACAATGTCTAAATACTTTAAAATTTTGGTATATGTTTCTTCTCATTCCCAATTCTCCAAAATCTAGTATGCCTTTATATTTTACATTTCAAACATATATGTGATTTAGTGCTAATACAATAACTACCCCCAAGTTGCAAAATGACTGAAGATCTTAAACAGATAATTTCTTACTCATTTTTGCACTCACAGGATTGAGTACAAAATGGATTAGGTTTAGCAGTCAGTGGACACTAATTTCTGACACAGTAACAGACAATAGCAATGGGTAGAGAAAAGCAGAAACATTTTCATAAGTAAATCAAATTATGAAGATTTCTTGGGCAGATTATTGAAACAGTGAAAATTGTGCCTTTGTATATTTTACAGTTCACTGTAATCTAAATTCTAGCTTTTAGAAGGTAAATCCAAGTGTTTACATTTCAAGTTGGGCTGCTAACAAATACAGGGATGAATCGGAAACATCTTTCCTTACCAGTACAGCCAAATCAGCTTGAGAAGCACCACCAATCATATTTGGGACAAAACTCTTGTGGCCAGGGGCATCTAGAATTGTAAAATGCTTCTTATCCGTTTCAAAATAGGCACGACCCACTTCTACTGTTTTACCCTTGTCTCTTTCTTCCTGATTTGTGTCTAAGGCCCAAGATAAGTACCTGAAATAATTTTAAAATAACAATACTGGTAAGAACATGAGTTTTAAAAATATTCTTCTACCATTAAATGTGTAATTAATGGTAGAAGAATTTTATGTTCAACATACATTTAAATCATGAACAGGACTGGGTAGAAATAAAAGTTAAATGACTTAAACTTATATTCTTCTGATTCAAATACTCAAGAGCTTTTATATATATCCAGTGTCAATTATACATTCTGTAAGCAAGTATTATGTATAATAACAAGATGACAACATACAAAGAAAGACTGTTTAGTACCAGTGCCGATATCACTATGAGTAAGTAATGAGTTCCTTTATATTTCATTTTAAAAATCATCTAGCACAAAGTATAATACAAATAAGGCTGTCTAAGGGTACCTTTCAAAAGTGAAGGCCACTAACCCACCATTTGGGAACGAACAATGGTTACTTGCTAAAAAATTATTTTGCTATTTCTTTGCCATATAAAAATTACATATATAAATTCGAACCATCCTTAACAGTGTTTACTGTTTACCTACCTCATCACATCATCTGTATTTCATAGTAAGTAATCCATTTTTTAGTATTATATTGATTAGGAACTTTTCCCCTTAACACAGAAATACAATTAAAAGAAAAAAAAAATAAAAAGACCACCAATGTCCTATTGAGATAAAGCTTGTTAACTTAAGAAAAGATAAGGTTAGAAAGAAGAAAAAAGCTGACCCTCTATCCATGCAAAGGCAACTACTGTCAATATATTATTCCATCTATTCTTTTTTTCTTTCAACTGTTTACTCACATACCCTTAAGTACTATTATGTTATCTGCTTTCTCCCCAAATTCCACTGTAACATCTGCTCCTGATTATTATAAATTCTGTGAATGAAATTGTGTGGCCAAGTAATGTCTCAATTAAATAGATGCTTTATAATTTATCCTACAAGTCTCCTCTCATGAATTTATATTAGTAGACTACAAAAGCATTAAATAAGTAGTTTCCTGAAACGTAACTACTGTCATAAAAGTTTACCAGGTTTCTCTGTTTTTTTCTTTAGCTTCTCTTTCATATTTCTCAAGTGTCCTTTTGTCAACCATTCCAGTCAAATACCTGGAAACGTTGAAAGAAAAGAGAAACAAACATTTAATTACTCATGAATTGCTCAGTTGTGAAGTTAGGAAATCTTTAAAGCTCTCGAAGGGAATCTGAACTCCATAAAAAAGCTACTTTAAAGTACAAGTGCCACTGGGGTAGATGCTGAAATCTTGGAAAATTTCAGTGGAAAAGACATTTACAGTCTCAGATTACCTCCCCCAAGATAATGGGAAAAAAATAACTTTACAGTGCTGAATTCTGGCAGCAGACACCTTAACCAAGTTTCACCAGTTATTATCACCAGTAATAGATAAAACATACTGAATATTGCGATCATCTGCGTTCTCATAAGAGCACAACATACCTTCTGAGATAGTCTTTTCCAAAACGCATACCCTCAATCTAATTATTAACATCGTCAAACCCAAATTGAAGAACATCCGATAAAATAACCAAACAGCACTCTTCAAATTATGATGGTCATGAAAGACAAGACTGAGGAAATGTCACACCTTGGAGGAGACTAAAGAGACGTAACAACTAAGTGTAATGTTAAATTCTAGAACAGAAAAATGATACTGGTTGAAAAACTGGTGAAATTCAAATGAGATGTGCAGTTTAGTTAGTTTGTACCAGTGATAACTCACTAGTTGGGATGATTATACAATGGTTATTTAGTATGTTAACATTAAGGTAGGCTGCATAAATTGTCTAACAATTCCACTACTGTTTTTGGAACCTTTCCATAAGTCTAAAATTATTTCAAAATAAATGTTTTTTTAAAAAAGCAAATGTAAATACTAACATAAAAGAAAGGAATTCTAAGTGCTATCCAAGCAATTAAGTCTTACTATTTAATATTTAAAACATACTAGTCAAAATGAGATTGTAATTTTAAAATAATTCCTTAGTAATACCTAACTGCTTCCCTTGACTCTATCCAAATTAAATCCTGTTCTAAGCTTCTGTCTCTGGATGTTCTCAATAGTCATCTATAGTGCGTGTTTCTAACCATTTTGATATAGAATCTTTGTGAAATGTCAATGAAAATTCCAGCCCATAATAAAAAAATATACACTCTCCTAAAACACAACATCAAATGGGCCTGCCACTTCTTTCCATAGAGTCTTAGGTAAGAATTCCTGTATAATAGCCTGCTTTAGGGTCTGTTGTAGAAATTTTCAGCAGTAACTGGCAAATTTACTAATTAAGATTACTTAACAAAGCAACACAATGAAGATATGCCCTCTAGACCCTCTGTTATCCTTTAAGATAACAGCTTAAAGAAATGAGTCTACTTTAGGAGAGATTAAAAAGATGTTTTAATTAAAATATTTTTCAATTCTAGAACACATCACTAAACATCAACCATGGCATTTTCATTCCTAGATACATTCTATATATGATGAAAAAAAAAATCATGTTAAGCAGACACTCTGATTAAATCCACATATATTCAAGGAGTTGATGAATGAGGAAACACCAGTTCCCCTGATTCATTATTCCCGAGAAAATTATATTTAAAACAAAGTAAAATTTCTTATAATCTAGGATTCTATATTACTTTTTATTAACAAATCTAAAAGACAGCTTTTAGAAATACATTTAATTAAGGTTTCATGAGAGTCTTATAGTGATAACAAAAGGTATTTAACAAAAAATATACTTACATTATTTGTCCTCCGATGGTTGACTTGCCAGCATCTAAAAATAACAACATGATCAACAACAGGCAAACCACAGGTGTAATCAAACCAAAACACAAGGACTATATAGGAACACAACCAAAGGCCCATTTAACATACCTAATTACAGCTTGCAAAAGTGACTGCAAAGAATAGAATCTGGGTCCGAAGTTCTGGTTAGTTACCTCTGTCCTTGAATCTAAGAACCCCCTGCAGCTTTATAATGACTTAGGACTATTTTACTGATAATATGAATTACCCAAGGGGAGCCTCAGAAGAACAAAAGTAGCCAAGACCCCTGAACTACATTTAGGTAGTCTGCTTTGCACTTTTAGCCAATACAGGTGTTCCTTTACACATTTCAAAGGAGTTCTTGCTACTAAAAAAAAGCAGAATGGTGTATCATCAAATTCAAGAGAAGGCAGAGATAAGAGAAAGCAAAGACAAAGGGGCACATAATTCTTGTTATTTTCTTCTCACACAAAAAATAGGCTTTTAAAAAAAAAATATTAACAGATGTTATAAAATGCTGAGCCATCACCAATGGCCTACAGACCAATTATGTATCACATACAAATATACTTATTTTCTTCCAGCTACCATGCCACCACAACTTCCAAGAATACACTGCTGGCAATGTTCTGCCAGCTAAAAAAATCTACTGAGTTAAAAATCAAGGCATTTTAGATAAATTTAGTTCAGTTTCACTAAATACTTCAAGTAGCTAAATAAGATGTTCTCTGTCTGATGGATTCAATAACTTTGGTCATTTCTTATCAGTGCTACAAGTACACTCACCTACATGCCCAATGAATACCACATTTACGTGTTCTTTCTTGGGAGCACCTGGCGGTGCAACCACAGATTTAGGTTTTGGTATTTCCTCTTCCTCCTCCATCATTTCCTGGGCACTTTCCTCTGTGGGCCTTCCATCTCCCAAGGAACCACCATCTGGCTCGGCTTCACTTATTTCTTCTTTGTGCTCCCATGATTCTTCTGGGGACATCTCTGTCTCCCCATTTTCTACTGAAATAAAACAGTTTAGCATTCTGAAAAAGGTTTATCATCTATCTATACATTAAAACACAGATGCTTCTAAACAACAAAGAGAACTTAACATATTCAGTTCCCTATCCCAACACCTAGTGGCACACCAGCAAGAAAGTCTCTTTCAACAGAAACAGACAAGCTGGCCTCACAGGCGACATCAGAGCTCTGACTCAGATTAGGAGAGACTATTTTAATGGCGCTTCATCTTCTTAAGGATGAACAAAATATGAACAGGACATCTAACACTCCAGGCAGCCCGATTATTCTGGCATCAAGATGTCCTAACAGTAGAAAAGGGGAAGTTCAAAATCAGAATACAGAAAAGTGTGAAAAGATTTAGATTTCTGTTTTTCCTTTGGAAGTAGTAGAACTTCACTATCAATGTTATTAAACACCTTGGGAAAATGAAACCCTTAAGAAAGTTACAAAAAGGAAGACAATTTTCACAAATGTAAATTAAGTACACCTATTCAAACTGATTTAGCATTTCCTCCATTTGATTCTTTTATATTTGCCATCACTAAATTTATCATGGCAGTGTTAATGCCCCATTAGCTCTGTTTGCTAAATCCTAATGGCAAAGACTCAGTTTTCAATGTAGCTTTTTAAAATGTAGGCATTATAATAATCATAACACTTACATTTGTACCTTAAATCTTGAGACTGAAAGAGTTTCATATTACTGTATTAATATGGTCAGAAATTTTCTTACCAATAGGTTCTGAAAGTTCCATGCTAACAGCTGAATTTGAACCTAGACAAGAAATTGAGATATATCTTTACAAAACACTATCTAGATTTACACACCACAGACAATTTAATGCTTTCTCAATTAGTTGTTCAAAGAGTCACATCATAGAAAATTACCTTCACACAACAATGACTGTTCCTCTTGAGAAGACTCCACAGGTGCTGTTTAACAGAAATAAGGTCTATTAAAAATTGAGACCTATACATCCATTTTACTTATCTTTTAAGAAACAGGACAACAACAAAAAAAGAAACAAACAGGAAAAACAGAAGTTCAATAACAAAGCAAAAACCTCAATAATTCAGAACAATGACAACTAACACAAGCTTTCAAATTACAAATCTGTTTAACCTAAAAAAACTCTACCAATTACAACTAATTTTAAAACATTTTCAGTAACTGAAATGTATTCACAAAAGCATGTTTATTCTGACTCTACTTCATAAACTTTTCCTTTACAGATACTGTAAAAGTAACCTGCAGCAGCACAGATCAAGTTAGATTTTACTCAACAAATACACATTACTACTCTAGATTCTCTAGCCCAAGGAAGCAATGATTAGTCCTTGTTAAGATTCTATAATACATGTTATCATCAAGATCCTTAAATAAATTCTATTCAATACCAATAAAATGAAAAGGACATTCGTGTATAGTCTCTGGAATGCATCCAGGCCCTTACATCATCTCAGAAAAAGTGGTTACAATGATGCTAGTTTTGTCCTAGAATTAGAATTCTAAGGTCAAGCAATAACCCAGTTTGCATGGCTATCACATTACAAACTTGATGACACCACTGGCAGAGATGTATGTGAAATGTACACTAATACCCCAATCCATTCGTTTACTTTTCATACTAAATACTCCAGTACCCAAGTACTCTTGCTTTAAAGAATCTACAAGAGGCAAAAAGACATCAGAGAATGTGAAGTCACATGAATCCTGCACATCAATAAAGAACAGTGAATTCTTAACCTGCAAGACTCACATTTAAAATCAGTGTCCAATCTGCCTCCTTAGCACAGTAGGCAGCACATCAGTCTCCTAAAATCAGTGCCCAGGAAGTATTAACACCCGTAAGTCAACAAAAAGCTTGGGGCCCGCACTCCAATAACATGAAGTGCTGAAGAAAGCAATTCCTGAGCATTCCCTGGTGGCCTATTAGGATTCCAGGCTTTCACTGCCACAGCCCTGGGTTCAGTCTCTGCTCAGGGAACTGAGACAACATAAGCCACATGGCATGGCCAAAAAAAGAAAAGAAGGAAAGAAAGAAATTCCTGTCCCTGAAAGGCCACAGGCAACCGATTTTTTCTGAGGAAGGAAGTGACATGCCAAGTGTGACTTAGGGAGATCATTCTATGGTAGTATACAGATGAACCAGAGAGGTAAAGACACTACAAGTCAGAAAGACCAACAACACTACTTACAAGAAAGTATGCCATCAGGACACATGAGAAGGAGTTCAGTGCAAAGATAAAAGCAGCAAAGATCTGACAGAAGCAGGGAAGAAGAATGAAAAGTCTAAGATGACCCCACCCTATGTGCTTAGCAGGGTATTTTAACAGGAACTGGGGTGGGGAAATCCTTTGAACTCAGTCCACAAAGTAAAAGGAATTGTACTTGAGGTACAATATAGATTAATTTTTTTTTGTTTGTTTTCCTGTTAAGAAAAGTTTATAGGTAAGATAAGGAAAAATGACTCAATTTTCAGAAAAAGTCAAGTTCATTCACCGCTCTAGGGATGGAAGAGGCGGCACAGGGTAGTAGCAAAAGGACAGAACTGAGCTGATTCCTGGCTTGAAATCCTGGCTTGTCATTTGTTAGTTTTCAGATACAATTATTTCACTGGAGTCATGAAGATGACATGCCATCTGCCAGACAGGATTAAAGAATAATTTGTTTAGTTATCAAATAACTTGTGGCGCCTCGATATTCAACAAACGAGTCTCCATCTCCTAACATGGACTGAGTATCAATAACATGTACTGAGTGCCTATTATGGTCTAGACAGGGATTAAGAAGCACTCCCCAATCCGTACAGTGCTGGAGGTAGGGAGGGAGTTGGTGGCAAATTACCCTAATTCCAATTAACCTTTATTGAGCCCTTATGTGCTAACTGCTGTCTCCTCTAATTCCCCTGAAAACCCTATGAAACAGACAACTACCATCTAACATTCAGATGGTATCAGACTCAAGTAGGCTCTTTCAAGTTACAGAAGTACCATCCTGCCCTTCCTCAGATGGCCCCTGTTGAAAATCACTCAGAAAAAATGAACTGAGTAAAGGATGATGTACCTATGTTCTAAGGCAGAAAAAGACTAAGATAACTGGTATAGTAGACTCTCCTGTCACTTAGTAAAATAACCCAAACTGCAACTGAGCTTTATAAAATGAAATAGTACATACACCCGACCACCTAGTTCTAGAACCAACTGTTAAACTTACAAATACACAACATATGCATTAGGCTGTAAGGCACTTCTCCTGACAGTGACATCAGTCATGAGTTCACCCCCATGGGTGCACAACGCAAAATCTGTTCATGGTTTTATTTTTTAAGGTATCTTACTTTTACTGAATGTTTGTCTTAAGTTTATAAAGCTTAGAGACAAAGTACCAAAAGCAATCAAGTGCTTAATATACACCTAATGATATGCATTTAGACCACAGAAGACATTATAAACTTATTGGTAATGCTAGTGACATTTGCAAACTGATGTTTTTGGAATTAACGAAGCAGAAATATCACATATAACAAGGTGTTCCTTAAATTTAAGCTTCTCATTATTGTTGTACCCAGGCTTTACACATTCATGCAAGCCCTTCTTGTTAATTTTACTCTGGTCTGATTCACAGTGCACATCACATCCAGATTTTACTGCTACTATTAATCCTGGGCTTAGGATTCTAGTAGACCTAAAGTCATCTGTTCATGGTTAGCAAACAGGATTATTAGCACTTGATTTCTCAAGTCTTGCACAGTTCATACCTATCAGTGAAAGAAGAAAAACCTCCCAAGGAATGAAATTATGGTTTCATATATTCCAATGGTATCTCCATGTTCAGACACACATTCTTATCAAGTATTCGAAGGGATAATTCTAATAACGTAGGAAAGTTATCAGAGCGTACGAGTGATTAAAACTGCCACACCCTAAGTTAAAAGGAGAAACTAATAATTGTGGTGAAATTATTACAGTTTTTAAAACAAGATTTTACCAAAAGGCAGCCAGGCAACAATACTGCCTATTGTTTTAACACAGATGATAATCTGGGTCTTACAAACTGCTAGTTAAATATGATCATGGTGAAATAAGCCAATCATGAAAGGTCACATGTTATACCATTCCACTTCCATGAAATATTCACAATAGGTAAATCTAGAGAGGCAGAAAGCAGATTGGTGGTTACCAGAAGCTGGAAGGAAAGGGGAATGACTGGAAGGGGGGGCGAAAATGCTTTGGAACTAGGCAGAGGTGACAGTTTTTACAAAGAGAATGTTTTAAATTGGTCACTCTAAAATAGTTAATTTTATGTTATACAGATTTTTTAAAAATATAAAAAAGATTTAAAGATACAATCATGGATCAAAGGACTTCAACATGGCAACTCCTATTTTGCCAGCTTATAGTAAGGACAGTACAAGTTAGTCAAGACCATACATGTGGCAGGTAATGAAAGCCATGTTTTAGTTTAAGCTACATATTTTAAACATAAACGATGACCAATTCTTGAAGAGTTTAATCCATCTATTTCATAAGTCAGTAAGTTAAATTTGCACTGCTTTAACTATAAAACCAGTCTCTAATCCCCTTGACAAACTAAAACAGCTATTTATAACGCCATCTTAACTAAAATATCTTATTCCTGTTAGCTAAATGGTGTGTTCATTAAAGAAAAATAACTTCAGTGCTGTCACAGAAGTAACAAGTGTCCTACACTGCATGGATCTGAGAAATAGTGTGATGATTCTGTCTGAATTTCTACAATGATAGAAATATCTGTGCTGTGATGATAGTCACTAGCCACCTGTGGCTATTAAGCACTTTAAAGGTAGCTACTGTGACTGAGGAACTGGATTTTAGTTTTAAAATTAAACACCCCCATGTGCACGGTTCTGGCTCCTCTGAAGGAGTCACCTCAGTTGCCCTATGGACTTGCCCTATCTGGTTTTCTACTTTGCCCTATTCTCCAACCACTCTCCACCTGAAGGGCTAATGAGCTGGCTTCTTGACTCCTCTCAGATATGACCCTCTTTCAATTATAGATCCACCCACACACACACAGCTCAGTTCTTGTTCCTTAGGAGATTATAGACTTCTAGAATGACTGGTTTTCTGAAACATGGAGACTTTTTTCTCTACTTTGTCTCCACAGGTTGGCACAGTGTACTGTATAGAATAAATACACAGTTTTTACTGAATTAACTTCAGCAGTAGGGTTCAGAACAATTTTATATGTGCCAATTTTCTAAGGGAGTTAGAGAAACAATATCCAAGAGATGTTAAAGAACAGTTTGAGAAAGGAACTAAAATTCTCTGGCACACAGGTGTCCACATAGTCTCACAAAAGCTGAGGCATTTTCTCCCAGACGACACTGGAAAATAGTAAAGGCAGACATCAGAAAGAAAAGCCTGCAGAACATGTACAAAGGTCCATGGTTTTGCCTTAACTACCTAACCCTCTAAAAATAAAAAGGCACAATGTTACAGATAGTGGTGATCACAGCTGTTTATTTTACCTCATTTCCTAAAATGTACTAAGAAATAATTTCAAAATGTTACTTTAAATTAGAGCACTGCAGGGCTTCACTGGTGGCTCAATGGTAAAGAATTCGCCTGTCAATGCAGGAGACACCGGTTTGCTCGCTGGTCTTGGGAACTAAGCCCATGCACTCCACAACTGCTGAGCCTGTTTGCTGCAGCTGCTGAAGCTCGTGGGCCGGGAGAAGCCACTGCAATCAGAAGCCTGAACCGCAACTGGGGAGTAGCCTCCACTCACAACTAGACAAAAGCCTGCACAGCAACAAAGCCAGCACAGCCAAAAAATAAACTAATAAAATTTTTAAAATTAGAGCACTGCCTACTTATGACATGTACCCAGCTACTGCCGAGAAAGAACAGGGAGACAGTGCCGTGGTGCACAAACTCATAAGCCCAGTTTTTGAAAAAGTGTCTTGGCCAAGATTGTTTAACTTCCAATTACAAGAACAACTAATAGAGCTACTATTACTAGAATAAGCTTTGAAATCAGATCTAGGTTCTAATCCCAACTCCTCCATTTATTCATGGATGTCACGTTCCCTATTTATTTAGCTTCTCTGAAACTTAATTTTCTTATCTGTAAAAATAGGTCATCAGTATCTACACCTCAAGAGGTTGTTGTGAAGGGCATTTTAACCAAGTGGTAACTGCTCAATAAATTTATTATTACAATAAGCGTTTCAATGTCCCATAATGAT
Source organism: Cervus canadensis (assembly GCF_019320065.1). Classification (NCBI taxonomy): domain Eukaryota; kingdom Metazoa; phylum Chordata; class Mammalia; order Artiodactyla; family Cervidae; genus Cervus; species Cervus canadensis. The sequence goes on along the minus strand of NC_057417.1, from coordinate 3,766,777 downwards.
CATAGAAACTTTTAAGAATGAAATATAAGAAAGGCAAATTCCAGGGCCACTCTCTCAGAAGATCCATGCTGGTTGTAGTAATTAGCTCTGGGCATGCTCTTTTTTTTTTTGCCATTATTAAACAGCATGGCGAGAGCACTAAATTAGCAACTGGCAAATTTGGATTCCACACTCAACTGTGTCCTTAAATCTGTGAGTGACCTTAGGCATTCACTCAGCATCTCTTAGTAGTACTGCCAGGTCATCTCTGGTCCTAACATTCTAAAGAACCTATTTACTCAGTCACTAAAGCAATATCAACCTGATCAGGCTTTTCCATAGAGTAACTAAAGTTCTACTCTATTTTTCAAACAATGCTAAAAGATAGTCTTTATAATTTATATACTATCTGCTGCAAAAACAATGAGATATTTAATTTCAGATACCATGCATGTGAAACCAAACACCACAAAGGAGATGGGCACAGACTGCTTAGTAGTACTATAAGAACACCTACTGGAGTTCTACAGAAACAGTCAATCTGATGACATTCTAAGGTATGTACTTTTTTAAATAAATTGAAGGATAGCTGATACACAATATTGTATAAGTTTTAGATGTACAACACAGTGATTCACAATTTTTAAAAAAAAATTTTTTTGTGTGTGATTCCAATTTTTAAAGGTTATACTCTATAATTATTATAAAACACTGGCTGAATTCTCTATGCTACACAATATATCCTTGTAGTTTATTTTACACATAGCAGTTTGCTAAGGTATGCATTTTTTATTTCAAGTGAAGAGAAATACAATTTCTTAGAATGTGGTCTGGAATTTGGTTTGACCACTCTCAGACAAGGCTAGCTCAAAAAATCCTTGCTAAGTGTTCTTCTCACCTAGGAAGGAGAATATGATGGGGACTGGTTTAACTTGGAGGAGTAATATAACAACTACCTTTCCTTAGAACAAAGTCATTTATGAAAAAACCAACAACACATCTGTGGCCCAGCCACACTTTGTTAAAATCTATGGAAAGCAGGAATAAAATTCTTAAGAAGCTTCGGTATAAACCATCAAATGACAGCTAAAAAAGGAGCCTGAGGACCTCAGAACAACCAAGTAGCCAAAATCTGCCTTCTCTCAAAATTTTAAGAACTGAATTGAATGATGAAATTCTAAATAAGGAGCCAGAATCAAAGTAACTCACCGATGTTTAATATGAAATAAACAAATCTTTACTTACAAGTGGGCTTCCCTGGTAAAGCGTCTGCCTGCAACACAGGAAACCCAGGTCTGATCCCTGGGTCTGGAAGATCCCCTGGAGAAGGAACTGGCAACCCACTCCAGTATTCTTGCCTGGAAAATCCCAGGGATGGAAGAGCCTGGCAGGCTACGGTCAATGGAGTCGAAAAGAGTCGGACATGACTGAGCGACTAACACTTACAAGTAAAGATGACTGGTATTCTGGCAAATTCCTAGGAAACTTCAAGTTCAGAAACACAAGAAAGGTGAATTTTATGTTAATTATACCTCGGATATTCACAGAGAACACTCAGTAGAAAACAGATCTGTGGTTTTATGATTAGGGTGACACGAGAGAAATTATTTATATAAGGGGACCTGTGAACAGTGCTTCTCAGCTTTGAAAGCCCTCTCTCTGCACTCTGTGTATGGCCCTCTAACCATGAAGGGTCTTCCATTAGAGTAGACTGGGTATCTGATCCCTTTCTGGACTCCTTGAGAATCAGTTATCCATCTTGGTGGTATCGCTTTTGAGTGCCTAGCACAGCATCCTGCCTTCTGCAGGCAGGCAATGTCTGTTCATTAACTGCCATTCACATACCTGAGCAAAACCAGAGGTTCACATCTCCAAAAATTCCATTCCAATACAGATAACTCACCAGGAAAGATAATCAAATCTCTTTTTCATTCCTTCCTCTCTAATCAGAAAGACAACACTATTTTAACACTTTAAGACATTTCCTCCCCAGCAAACAAAACAAGGCTTAAAATATGTTCTCTACAATATTTCCCAACACTCCATGATATGTTTTCATCATTTTTTCATGCAGTACAATTCCAGAAAAAAAGCAAAAAATAAACAAAAGAAAAAAAAGCAGCGAATAAAACCTGCTCTAAAATTCCCATGGGAATTCCCTAGCAGTGCAGTGGTCAGGACTCCATGCTTCCACTGCAGGGGCAACTAAGATCCCACATGCGGCAACATGGCCAAATAAATAAAAATCAAATTTATTCCCAAAGTTTCTAACAGTTGAAACAGCTGCTCAACATGCTGCAGCCCTAGTGGATGCCCTCACTTGTTCCCTGAACCCCCACATCTGAGCCACTCCACATGTAAAATCATGAAACAAGAGCCAAAATGGAATGATCTCTAATAAGCAGTATGACAAGGTAGGAAAAGAAATAATACTCCAGGAACAGTACTTTCCCTGATCTCCTCAGCCCACTTCTCCCATTCACTGTCTCATCTGAAAAGTCTTTTCTATTAGAATTGTTACTGCAGGCATTCAGTCAGAAGAAAAACAAATGTCTTGGGGCAACCATATCTACCATCTCTTTAAACTTAACTATCAGTCAACTGGTATTCTTTAACATAAAAAAGTGTAAGAGCCCATCAGGACAAAACGACTATTACTTTGAGTCTGTATCTTCTCTACTCTGGTGGCCCAGAAGAGGTCAGTCACCTTTGGGAAAATTCAGCGAATAGCAGCATCCACCAAGTGACTTAATCCCCTTCTAAGGACTAACTAGCTTCCCTGGTGGATCAGCGGTAAAGAATCCGCCTGCCAATGCAGGAGACATGGATTTGTTCTTGGATTCCCTGGAGAAAGAAATGGTAACCCACTCCAGCATTCTTGCCTGGGAAATCCCATGGGTAGAGGAGCCTGGCAGGTTATACAGTCCACAGGGTCGCAGAGTTGGACATGACTTAGTGACTAAACAACAAGGATTTACTGAGGACTGCTGGTTTTATTCCATATCCATTTCACAATGGCAGTTTTGAGAGACAATGAGGGAGGGATGATAGAACTCTATACCATTACTTTAGAAGCTCTGGCCAAGTCCTATGGCCTGGTTTGTGTTCCTCCCCAAATTCCTATGTTGAAATCCTAATGCCCAAAGTAATGGTATCAGGTGGGGTCTTTGGGTGGCCTTAGACCATGAGGGCAGAACCTTCATGAATGGGATTAGTGCCTTTATGAAAGAGGCCCCAGAGAACTCCCTTGCCTCTTCAGCCCTGGGAGGACACAGAAAGCAGTCAGTCAGCAGTCTGTTATCCAGAAGAGGAAAGAGACTCCTCACCCAACCAGGCTGGCACCCTGATCTCAGACTTCCAGGCTCCAGACTGTGAGCAATAAACTTCTGTTGTTTACAAGCTACCAAGTCTATAGTATTTTGTTATAGCAGCCCAAACAGACCAAGACACCAAGCAATCCTGATGAACACTGCTGAACTTGCTTCTCATTTAACAATAAAAAAGCCTGAACTTGGTGCAAATTGGAACTGAAAATAAGTACATTCGATTATAGAAAATGTTTGTTCTGGCACATACAACACGTGTCTACATTTTCATTCATCTGAAGGACTCTAAATGACCATTACTTAGCCATTTTACTTGGATCTGGAGAGAACTGTACTTAAACGAATTACATGTAATTACACTTACATGGGTTCTACTTAATCATTTCTTTGGAAATTTATGTTAAAAACTTTCAGAGATCCAAGGTCAACACTGAATCCCAAGCTGTGACTCAGGATATCCTATAGCTGGATAAGGATCAACCAGCAGCCTACCAGTGAAAGTGGATGACTTTTTGTGATCTCCCCTTACCAGTTGCTCCAAGTACCACTGGGAAAAAAAGAGAGAGAAAAAGAGAAATCTAGCCTTCTTTCAGGAGAATGACAGATATTCATCCTACACACATTTTAAAAGCTGTTAATTCTAGGGCTTCCCTGGTGGTCCTGTGCTTAAGAATCTGCCTGCCAATGCGGATGACCTGGGTTCAATCCCTGGTCCAGGAAGACCCCAGAAGGGGTGGAGCAAGTAAGTCCTTGCACCAGAACTACTGAGCCTGAGGGCCTAGAGGCCCTGCTCCGCAACAAGAGAAGGCCCATACGCAGGAGAAAAGACCCAGTGCAGCCATAAATAACGAAATACAGTCATTCCTGACAGTGCTCTGTCGCTAGACTCCTTCAAGAGCTCTCCTGCTATCCAGTTTAAAAACACATCCACCACCAGTTTTAGCTATGACTTAATAACAGAAGAAAACATGCTAGCCCTACAGTTGATTTCCTCACTAAAAAATACCTGCACACTTTATGGGCTTCCCCTTCACAAATTTCAACCTAAGTGCCATTTCAGTGTTCTCCCTGCTTCTTCCAAACACAGCTCTTTGCTCTTATGCTGGTATAATCTATGGGTACGAATATACGCTGGAACATGAAATCCAACAGTGCCACATTAACTCTGGACCATCCATTCTTTCCCAAATAGACATCCTATAGAGGATGGATGAGTTGTTGTTCTTTTAATATTAACTGGCATTTTGTAGAAACAGCTAGTAAGAGTCAGTAACACCAAAATAGGTTTCTGATTAAAAAAAAAGAAGGAAAGAAAAAACTGACCATAATGTAGGGATCCCTAAGGTAGGGACAACTACTTCCCTACACATTCTACATCCCAACTCTGTCAGTGTCACAGAGGAAAGGATTAAGAGTAAAACTTCAAATCAGCAAATAAATATCAGGAAGAGAAAAGACAGTCCTTCATAAGAGGCAATGCCTACTCATTCAAGAATGACCACCCTTCCAGACCACTGCTCTAAGGATTGTCATCCCTTGATGACTGGCTGATGGCTACATAGGCTGGAATTGGAGTCCGAGGTCTAGTCACAGTGATACTAGTAACTCCTGATTTACAAGAGAGGGTCAAAAAAGAAAATGGCCGGATAAGAGCAAACTGAATGATAAGGTTTGGGGAAACAGGCACTTTTAGGAGTTGGTAAGTGAACGAGTTTATGTAGACCAAAAGAGTGAGCAAAGTTAAGCTTCTGTTTAAAGGGAAAACATCTGTTTAAAGGGAAAACATCAATGGCTTCAAACAAGTAAAAGAAATACCAGTCAATAAAATAACTAAGTCCAACTGTGTGCCCAAAAGCATTTTCCCAGACTCTTTTTGCCTCGAGAGAGAAAACTGCAGGCAAAGTTTTTGAAGAAACTAAACTCCTAGAGCATTTTTACAATGTCTACCTATCCAAGAAATAGGACAACAAAGAACTTCAGAGAGGAATCAAGTTCACTCACTTGACATTCCTACAAAATCAGTACCTGAAAGCATGCTATCACTTAAGCATCCCCTAAGTACAGGGAGATTTTTGAAGACTTAACTTGAAGTCACAGAAAGTCACTCGACTAGCCATGGTCAAAACTGCATATGACAGCTAAGAAGTTTTAACAAATGCTCAGGTGTCTGAACAGACTAACTCCTGACAGAAGAACAGAGAATGACTTACACCAAGCAACCTGAATGAGACAAACGATTTTTAACGCAATAAAAATTCTAAACGTGTCATCAACTAAGGGGAAGAATCCAAGGCCCACTTTAAAAAGGGCACACAGATCAACGTCATTTCCTACACAACTGAATGTTAAGTGAAGAGCTCTAACTTTGGGACACTCTGGTAACTTCACAACCTTACAAAGTGCTAAGGATCTATTGACAGCCAACAGTTTCGGCCCGGTGTCAGGGCTGCAATGCATCCTGGGATTCCTTCGGGACTGTTCGGGTCCGTGGACATTTAAAACGTAATTACACTTTCGATAACAGGCATTGCAGCGGGGGAAGCTCTCTCGCCTAGGCCCAAGGTGAAGGGAAAACGCGAGCTTTCGTCCGCCCCAACTCCTCAGCGCTCTCAACGCCCATCCGGCCGACTCCTGGCTCCATCTGTCCTGGCTTCTAGGCCTCGTGGCACTGACCCCCTCTCCGTCCCATACGGTTCCCACTTTCCAGCGGGGAACTGCGCCCCTGCGGGAGGCGGTGAGAGGCGACCCCAGGCCCCACCGGTGCGCCCCGCACCCTGCTCCCAGCCCCCCCTCCCCCCCGCGGGTCGCCCCACGCAGGCCGCCTCCCCGGCCCCGGGTCGCCCCACCCAGGACAGCCGGCGCCGCTGTCAGCGCCCCACGTGCCTCCCGGCCCCACGGCCACGCGTCCCCCGCCGGGCGAGGCGCGCCCCCGACCCCACCCCGGGCCCCGTCCCAGGTGGGCTCCGGCCCCCAGGCCAGCTGCCCCAGCCCTCGCAGCACGGCTTCCTCCCGTCCCGGGGGCTGATCCGCGTCCCGGCCCTTTACCCGAAGGGCCTCCCGCGCCGCTGCCGGCTCCGTGGTTGTTGGCGGCGGCGCCAGCTGTGGATGCCGGCGACTGAGACGGGCCCCGCAGGAAGGACGGCACGAACTCGGCGGCGTGGACGTTGGGCACGAAGGGCTTGGCGTTGACGTTGAGTTGCCGGCTGAAGGCCGCGCTGAGGTGCTCACGCTGGGCCTCGGCCGCCGCCGCCGCCAAGGGGCCGCCGGCGCCGCCGCACGGGCCCGGCCCGGGGGCTTCCATGTCCGCCTGGTCCCAGCAGTCGGGCGCCGAGTCGCTGCTGCTGCTGCTCCCGCCGCCGCCGCCGCCGCCGCCACCGCCACCACTGCCGGGATCCATGATCGGGGGGGCCGTGTGTGTGGTGAAGAGAGGGCGGGAAATGGAGGCGGGGGCGACGGGCTGGGGAGGAGCAGGCCTCGCTGACCCAGGAAAGCGGCAAGGCAGAAGGGCCGGGGGCTAGCGGCACAATTCCCGGCGTCGTCGCGGGGGCAGCTCAAGTCCCGACTCCGCACTCGCGACGGCGACAGCGGCGACGACGACGGCGGCGGCGGCGGCGGCGACTCAACCCTCCTCGTGTGTGCGCGCTGATCTCCTCCCACCCAGCCCCAACCACCTCCGACCGTCTCAGCGCCAACCCCACGCCCGGTGCGGATTGACCCCTCGCCGCCACCCGTACCTTCGCCTCGGTAGTTCTCGGCCCCGGACGACCCCGTTTCCGCCTATGAAGCGCGGCAGAAGGCGGAACTACGAGTTCCGGCAGCGCCCGCGCGACCCCGCTGCGGTTTTCCCGGGGGCCGACGGGAGTCGGAGTTCGGGGCCGAGAGCAACCGGAAGCGGCGCCGGCTCCCGGCAGGCAGCGCGAGGAGGCGGAGGTCTGGTTGCCGCACGGCTGCCCCACCTGTCACCGAGTGGGGGCGGGGGTGGGAGCGAGCCCTGGCGCGACTCTGAGCGGGGTGGCGGACCGCGAGCCTCTCAGGTCGCGGTGGTGGCCAGTTCCGTCCTGTTCTGCACAGAACGCGGGAAAATGAACAGCAGTTCCAAGGTGGAGAGAAAAGCCATCAACTCCTGAAAATCGTTCCCTTCTCGTTTCACCAGCCATCTGCGTTCCCTGCCTCACAGACATCCTACCTCCTTCTCTTTCTTTCCACCTTCCTCCTCCCTGCCCCCAGTCAGAATTTGCCCTACATTTCAAAGACAACTCAGGGCGTCTTTCATTTTCTGTATTCATTTGGTAGAAGATACCATAAAACTGTGAGCCATTACCACTTAAACTGCTTTGTGGCTCATAAAGCCCAGCCCGGCAGAGGGGATTATTAACTGGAAACTTACAGTGACTCACTGTCTGTATGACTAGTCATTTAAAGCCTTCACTCAAACTTTTCCATCCCTTCCTCCTCTCGGCCAAGGGCTTTGTAAATTAAATAGAGGATTACCATATTGCATGATGTAACCAGCTAGTCCCACCTAACAGGGTTATTTTTGTGCTTCATTATACACCTTCCGGTGAAGTGGTTTTATTTTGAATGGCCGAAGTTTTTTTTCCCAAAGTACTTTATTGACTGCTGCCAGTTGCCGTTTGGCAAACATGGGAAAAGGGAGAAAAAGCAAAAGATAAATATATAGATCCAACTGCTTGAAGTAGGAAGGTACCTGTTAAGTTTTCCTGTAATTCACCCTTGCGGAGCCCAAGACCGAGAAAAACATATTGTTGATATTTTTCTCCAAGAAGTCTAGACAGAGTGCAACTAACCAGCTCAATAGAAATTACGGTGTACAAGCGGGAACACAATGTTTCTTAAGAACCTTACGTGAAGATCCCAAATCTAGATTTTAATTTTAACTTTAAATGTCTGTTTTAAAGATAAAAGAGAACCCAGCGTAATGAGACAAATCAAAAGCAAAGCTGTCAGTTACCTTTGAGAACGAATCCTACTCTAAAGTGGTTTGAAATTGTGTTTAATATGAAATTAGCAAATTTGCTGGTTGCTTTGTTTCTTTAACACATAACACTTGGGAATTTGAGCCCTATAAATGTAAAGAAACCAGAAACCTCAATTATCAGGAGGCTGGATTTAAGCTTCTGGACAGGTCTGTGGTTCATGTTCCCTGAAATTTTCTGGACCTTAATTCCCTCCCCCCCTCCCCCCCATAACAGAGGATTTATTCCTCTCATTAATACAAAGTTCTGGTTACAGCCTATTAATATAGTTCTCTGAAGACCCCACTGAATCTTATGTGTTCTGCTTTAATCTTGGTGTTAAGTGGATTGTCCTCAGGTTTACAGAGAATTTATCAATGATTGACATAAAAACCAGACCTTCTTTTATATATAGGAGGCCACCTTTGCTGTTGAATCAGAGTCACAAGAAGAAGAAAATACAATATATCCAAAATAAAGTGCCTGAAGTGCCCTCACAGTCAAGATTTGCTCTCCCCAACCTGCTCCTAAGAAAATGTCAACACAAGCAGCTGACTCAAATAGTGAACCACAGTGTCCTTCTCCAACCCCCTGTCATCGGATACCACACTTCAAGAGGAATCACCCTGAGGGCACTGGGTGATCACTCTGATAGGTTAGTTCTTCACGTCTCATTAAATCAGCAGAGTTTCTTTGGTGTATTTTTCCTAGCGATGGAGAAACTACCAAGACTGCAGCTTAGAAAAGTTAGTGTCATTAACTGTCCCTGAATAGGATAATTATTCAGGAAAGAATCCACTCTATTGGTTTTCAAAAGCCTTAACCTGCCTGGGTAGAGATACTGCTCCAAGCAGAAGAGGGAGAAGCTTTTTTTATATTTTCTTTTTTTTAAATTGAGATATAATTAAAAAAATAAATAAATAAATAAATTGAGGTATAATTGATTTACAATGTCTTGATAATTATCATTGTGCTAAGACTGAGCAACTTGAGGTTAGACTCTTGTTCATCTTCTTTATATTTATAATGCTCAGTATAATGCCTGGCATAGAAAACATGCCTAATAAATGTTAGATGAATGAATAGGGAAATCAGTAGGCAATCTGGGACAATACTGCCCTTTTATACTCATTGGGGCTATTGAGGCACAGGATTCTCAACTCTTAAGAGTTGGTTTTCCAAGGACATCCTGGCAGTCCCTGTGATGTACACACAAAGTTAGTTGACAACAAGAGGAATCACCCTGAGGGCCCTGGAATTGGAATATAGAGTATGTTGTGGAATAACAACAGCTCCAAACTGGAGACAACCTAAATGTCCATGAAAAGAGAAATGGTTAAGTAAGTGATGTATTTAGCACGTGCTAAGTCACCTCACTCATGTCTGACTCTTTGCAACCCTATGGACTGTAGCCCACCAGGCTCTTCTGCCTATGGGATTCTCCAGACAAGAATACTAGAGTGGAGTTGCCATTTCCTTCTCCAGGGGATCTTTCTGACCCAGGGATCGAACCCAGATCTCCTGTGTCTCCTGCATTGGCAGGCAGGTTCTTTACCACCAGCGCCACTTGGGAAGCCCATAAGTAAGTGATGGTGTCTCAATATTATGAGATAACATTTAGCTATGAGGCCAACTTGGAAATACATGTGTAGTAAGTGGTAAAGAAGGGGGAAAGCAAAATATCTAATATGTGTATAAATATGTAATGAATCACCGTTTTTAGTATACAGTCTTATTTATGTAAAGATATCTAGCTTTTTAAAATATTTATTTTTATTTATTTATTTGGTTGTGCCAGGTCTGAGTTGCAACATTTGGAATCTTTAGTTGTGTCATGTGAACTCTACGCTGCAGCATGTGGGATCCAGTTCCCTGACCAGGGATAGAACCTGGGCCCTCTGCATTGGGAGGGTGGAGCCTTAGCCACTGGATTACCAGAGAAATCCCAAGATATCTAGCTTTATTTCCTCTGTCTTGAATTCTCTTTCCCTAGATCTTTACCTCCCTAGCTGTTGTCATTCACTTCAGAGACCTCTCCTAGCCACCCTGGCCCTCCACCAACCCACATCACTCTCTACCATCTTACCCACTTTTATTTTTTCACAGCGTTTACCACAACTGAAAATCGCATTCATTCCCAAGCTTACTGCCCATCCCTTACTAGAAAATTAATTCCTCCAGCCTGTCTTATTCACCACTGAGTTTCCTATCACCTAACCATTGGCTCACGTCGGTATAAAGTCCTCAGTAAACCTCCAGGCGAGAAGGAAACATACGTATCTCTCTGGGTGCTATAAAGCTTTTTAGTTTGGAGAGTTTATATATATATATATATATATATTTATATATATAAAAAGAGTTATATATATATAAACAGTTAAGGGAGGGTTTCCTTGGTGGCTCAGTATAAAGAATCCACCTGTCGTTGCAGGAAACGTGGGTTCGATCCCTGATCCAGAAAGATCCCACGTACTGTGAAGCAACTAAGCCTATGTGCCCCAACTACTGAGCCTGTGCTCGAGAGCGCCTGGGAACTGCAGCTACTGAGCCCATGTGCCACAATTACAAAGCCTGTGCGCTCCAAAGCCCGTGTTCCACAACAAGAGAAATCACTGCAATGAGAAGCCTGGGCGCAGCAACTAGAGAGTAGCCCCAAGTCTCTGCTGCTAGAAAAAGTCTAAGTGCAGGAGCGAAGACCCAGGACACCCAAAAATAAATAAAATGCAATTATAAAAAAATAAAAATAAAAGACCTCCTCCCTATAAGACATCCCTCATTAACTTAAAAAATTTTTTTAAAATAAACAGTTAAGGGAAGGTGTATTTGTGGGATGAGATTGGACATGGAGATGAGCAGCTGGGAAAAGAAATTATAATTTTGTACTTATACCTTTATGTTTAGATTTTCCTACAACAAGCAAATTGCTTTAAAAAAATTTTTTTAGTAAGATGAAATTCACATAGCATAAAATTGACCATTTAAAATAAGTAAGCAGTTCAGTGGTAATTAGTGAGCTTACAGTGTTGTGCAACCATCACCTCTATCTAGTTCCAAAACATTTTCATCATGGCATAAGGAAACCCATAACTGTTGTGGGAACAATCCCCATTCCCATAGGATCCTGCTCCTCATCTCCTCTCCCCACTGCCCCTGAAACTCACCAATCTCCTTTCTATCTCTAGGATTTGCCTAGTCTGGTCATTTCGTATAAATGGAATCATACAATATATAACCTTTTGTGTCCGACTTCTTTCACTTAGCAAACTATTTTCAAAAATTCATCCATGTTGTAGTATGTTATTGTTTAGTCGCTCAGTTGTGTCCGACTTTTTGGGACCCTGTAGACTGCAGCATACCAGGCTTGTCTGTCCTTCACTGTCTCCCAGAGTTTGCTCAGATTCATGTCTATTGAGTTGGTGATGCTACCTAACCATCTCATCCCCTGCTTTTGCCTTCAATCTTTCCCAGAGTCGGTGCCTTTTCTGATGAGTCAGCTCTTCATATCAGTTAGCCAAAGTATTGGAGCTCCAGCTTCAGCATAAGTCCTTCCTTGAGTATTCAGGATTGTTTTCCTTTAGGGTTGACTGGTTTAATCTCCTTGTTGTAGTATGTATTGGTGTTTTATCCCTTTTTATGATGGAGTACTATTCAATTATATGAATGTGCCACTTCTTGTTTATCCATTAATTTGTCAATGAGTAAATTGCTTTTGTAACTTAAAGACATTAAAAATAAAAGAAAGGTTAAACAGGGGAAGTCCCAGTAAGGTGTCAAGGCTACTTAATTGTACTGTGGCAATGACAGTTTCCTGGTTTTGATAGTGTGTTATAGTTATGTAAGGGGTTGCCATGGTGGAGAACTGGGTAATGGGTACATTGGACCTTTTGTAATGTTTTTGCAAATTCTTATGAGCGTATGGTTACTTCAAAATAAAAAGTTGAAAGGTTAAAGACTAACATATTGGGACATCCCTGACGTTCCAGTGGCTCAGACTCCACGCTTCAAGTGCAGGGGCCACAGGTTCCATCCCTGGTTGGGGAACTAAGATTCTGAATGCTGTGGCACCACCAAAAACCAATGAAAAACCTCTTATATAACAAACAAAAAAAAACCATATTTTCTGAACTCAAACTAATTCAGACGTTAGTTTAAGTTCCGTAGTCTTTACCAAAAGATATTTTTTCTGTCCTTCTTAATTTTGTTTGGGCCAGGGGTAGCATTAGGGAAGCATTTTTTTTTTCTTTTTGAGAATTTTGTAAGTATAGAATAGTACAAAGAATCATAAGCACTCACATACCTACGTACAATCCCAGTATTGTCAATTTTTAACATATCATCTTGTTTCATGTTTTAAAATCAGAAGTAGAACAATTCCAGTGCATACACCACCTATTTACTCCCAACTCTGTCCCATTCTATCCCATCCAAAAAGGCAACCACTATTATATATTTGAAAGTGAAAGTTGCTCAGTCGTGTCCAACTCTTTGTGACATATACATATACATGTGACTGTATAGTCCTTGGAATTCTCCAGGCCAGAATACTTGAGTGGGTAGCCTTTCCCTTCTCCAGGGCATCTTTCCAACCCAGGGATCGGACCCAGGTCTCCCACATTGTAGGTGGATTCTTTACCAGCTGAGCCACAAGGAAAGCCCAAGAACATTGGAGTGGGTAGCCTATCCCTTCTCCAGTGGATCTTCCCAACTAGGAATCGAACCAGGGTCTCTTGCTTTGCAGGCGGATTCTTTACCTACTGAGCTATCAGGGAACCCCTATGAGATCCATCTATTTAAAGACATATATACATATAAGTCAATGCAAAATACACTGTATTTAAATTTTACATATAATATGCAAAATCTGTCTTTCACTTCATGTGTTTATCTTTTAACTACTATATAATAACTCCATCTATGTTTATACATCTTTTTTAATTCACCCATTTCCCTAAACTTTTAGGTTATTTCCAATTTTTTGTTATACCAACAATAATTATACAAGTGTTGGGATCCTTCCAAGTTATAGAAATTTCAACTCAAAGTATATTTAACTTTAAGAAATGTATTTTCTTACTTAACTATAGACCCTAAGATAGGACTGACTTCTTAGTCCGTTGGTTTGGGAGCTTGATGACATCACCAGTGACCTACATCTTTCCATCTGTCTGCTGTCTTGGGTGTTGACTTCATTCTCAGGCCGGCCCCAAGATGGCTGCAGGGTTCCAGATAAGAGCAAGTTCCAGATGCCATGCCCAGAGAAGTAAGAGAGAGCATCTTGCCCTGCAGCCCTCTTCTAGGAATGAGGAAACTTTTTTCAGAAGCTCTCTATGAGATATCTCCTCCCATGTCACTGGCCAGAACTTGGATCACCTTCCCATTCTTAAAAAGGAGATCCCTCTCTTTTTACTGTAAAATAGAGATAACATAAAAAATGTACCACTTCAGCCATTTGTAAGGGTACATTTCAGTGCCATTAAGTACGTTCATACTGTTGTGCAGTCAACACCACCATCCATCTTCAGAACTTTTTTGTCTTTCCAATCTGAGACTCTGTATTCATTAAACAGTAAGTCCCCATCCTCCCCTCCCCCAGGCCTTGCCAACCACCATTCTGCTTTCTGTGTCTATGATTTTGAACACTCTACATGTCTCATAGGTTTTCCCTGGTGGCTCAGAAGGGAAAGAATCTGCCTGTAATGCAGGAGACCCCGGTCCTGTTCCTTGGTTGGGAAGATCCCCTGGAGAAGGAAATGACAACCCACTCCAGTATTCTTGTCTGGAGAATTCCATGGACAGAGGAGCCTGGCGGGCTATAGTCCATTGGGTCGCAAAGAGTCAGACGTGGCTGAGCAACTAACACACACGCATACACACACACATACAGATGCCTCATAGAAACCTATAGTGACAAATACTGTACTTAAGTTAACATAATGTCTTCCAGTTTCATTCATGTTTATATTAAAATTTATTTCCTTTTTTCCTTTCAGAATTTCCTCTTTAAGGTAGAATAATATTTCATTGTCTCCATATACTACATTTTGTTTATCCATCAGTCAGTAGGTACTGGGTTGCTTCCATCTGTGGGCTATTGTGAATAATGCTGTTTTGGATATGAGTGTACAAGTATCTGCTCAAGTTCCTGCTTTCAGTTCTTTTATGTATATACGTAGAAGTAGAATTGCAGAATCATATGGTAATTCTATGTTTGATTTTTTGAACTGCTATGCTTTTTTTCCACAGTGACTGTACCATTTTACATTTTCACCAGTAATGCACAAGGGCTCCAGTTTTTCCATAGCCTCACCAACACTTGTAGTTTTCTGTTTTTGCTTTGTTATTTTCTTCTTATTTACTTATTTATTGGCTGTGTTGGGTTTTCGTTTCTGCCTGCGGGGCTCTCTCTAGTTGCAGAGAGTGGAGGCTACTCTCTAGTTGCGGTGTGTGGGCTTCTCATTGTGGTGACTTCTCCTGCTGCAGAACGTGGGCTCTTAGGCACATAGGCTTCAGTAGTTGCAGCTTCGGGGCTCTAGAGCACAGGCTCAATAGTTGTGGTACACAAACTTAGCTGCTCCTGAGCCTGTGGAATCTTCCTGGATCAGGAATCAAACCCGTGTCTCCTGCATTGACAGGTGGATTCTTTACCACTGAATCACCAGGGAAGCCCTGGTTTTGTTATTTTATTTTATTTTATTTATTTATTTTTTTGGTTTTGTTATTTTAAATAATACTTATCCTCATGAGTGTGAAGTGGTATCTCACTGTGGAAAGTGGATCTCTTAAACTAGTGGTTTGCATTGTTGGTTGCACATGAAAATTACCTGGGGAAACTTTAAACCCAACCCATATCTAGATTCTCATATACTTGGTCTGGGGTAGGACCATGGACACTGATGCATTTTAAGTACATTCCACGCAAGGCTTCCGTGTGAGGCCAGGCTTGAGAACCACTGGTCTAGTTGTTTTCGTTCTTTAAAAAAAAATTTATTTTTTGGCGGCACCTGGCGGCATGTGGGATCTTAGGTCTCCAACCAGGGATAGAACTCATGCCACCTGCAGTGGAACCTCGGAGTCCTGACCACTGGAAGGCCAGGGAATTCTCCTCCTAAAAAGTTTTTTTAAACTGAAGTATAGTTGATTTACAAATAAGTG
This sequence comes from Cervus canadensis, assembly GCF_019320065.1. NCBI lineage: Eukaryota > Metazoa > Chordata > Mammalia > Artiodactyla > Cervidae > Cervus > Cervus canadensis. The sequence goes on along the minus strand of NC_057417.1, from coordinate 3,751,344 downwards.
TCAGTTTCAAGTGTGTGTGTGTGTGTGTGTGTGTATATCTATATCTACATAGATATATATATATATTTTCGGATTATTTTCCCTTTGGGTTATTACAAAATACTGAGTATAGTTAGTTCCCTGTGCAGTAGATCCTTTATTATCTATTTTATATATAGTAGTGTGTATATGTTAATCCCCAACTCCTAATTTATCCCTGCCTCCACCCCCACCAGCATTTTGGTTTTGCTAAGTACAGTCAACTCTGACTTATTGATAGAAATTTGGAACCAGATAGCAATAATGAACAGAAAATACATGGCTTGTTTTAATTTCCTCACCCAGCAAACATTTTGTCAAAATTGGCAACAAACACTGTGATAAATTTACTGGTTCTGCACTCTGGCTAGACTTTCTCATTTTATGTGTTGTGTTTGTTGTTAAGAGCTTACTGAGATTTAATTCACATGCCATACCGTTTGCCCATTTAAAGGGTCCTGTTCAAAAAAAATAAAATAAAGGGTCCTGTTAGCGGTTTTTAGTCTGTTCTCAGTTGTGACATACTGTCACCAAATTTAATGGTATTTCTATGTTTTTTAAAGTCTAGGTTAATGAAAATGCCCCGTGGAATGAAATTACCGAAGAGCTGACATCAAGCAGAAAAGAAGCAGAGAAAAGGAGTCTCAATGAGTCACAAATACATAGACAAAGACTGCACTGTGCACGATATAAAGGTAAGGAAAGACAGAATTACTACAAATGATGATGCTGGTGGTGATATTATTACCTGAAAAACTAGGTTCACCTCTGGGTAGGTGTCAAGTCAAAAGATTTATTACCTGCCACAAGTAAAGAAGACGCCGGGGATCTTTCCCTAAGCAACGTCTCCCTGAACAACAAAATTGGGAAAGTTTTACGGTGAGGGTTTATGCATATTCATTAAGGGGTTTGAGCAGAGGAGAATTCAGGATGGAATTGGAGCCACGGTCGACAGAGTCCAAGCTTTAGTTGATCAAAGTCACAAGGGTCCACATCACCATTCCGTTCTCCACCCAAATTACTGCAGAACTCAAAGTTTGTTATCAGAGTGTTCCTCCCTTGAGGAAGAACTAGGACTCTGTCTTATCGCTGAACTATGGTTTCCTGACTGCTTATCCTTTGTTCCTGTGCTCCCCCATTTCCGAGAGCCCTGTTCAAGGGCAAGCCTGGTGGCCAGGCTTACTTCACAACACAGCTTAGGCCAAAAATGTCTTCATGTCAAGAAATTGTGAAATGTCTTCTGCTCTGTGCTCTACTGGTAAACAAGGAACTGGGATGTGAACAATCAAGAAAGCAACTTTGGCCCCAGATAGCTAGATGCATATGGAAGAAATGATTTCAGCAAGACTGGACGCTTTCATATTCCTATACACAAGAAGATCACTAATTCTCTTCAGTTTTGTTAACCTTTGGATATTCAGATTTCCTGCCCCTTACTGCAAACTTGTATGTAGCCTGGCTCCTACCCCACCTCCTCAGAGTCAGCTCTCTCGGGGGTCACCTGAGACTGTCTCACAGACTCGAGTCCTTAACATTCCCACCAAAGAAAATAACTATTTAGTCACAGGTTATGACTAATGTTTTTTTTTAGTCTACAAAAGCCATGTCTGGTCCTCTTTCTCCAGGGACTCCCTGCCCTACCTGCTTACAATATTGTTAAAACTTGGTGATGCCAAGGAGATTACGACTTTGAGCCTGAGAACTCCGTCTCAATCAATCAACCTGAAATCGGTTCTTGTCGAGAAATTGGCTTCCTCTCTGCTCCTGTGTATTATCCGCCTTTCCGATGAATTGCTACAAAAACCTGTTGCTCTGGTTTCTCCAGAATTCAGAGAGATGCTTCTGTGAGTAAACCTTGTATGTCACTTTTCTCATTCATCTGAAGCAAATGCTTGTTTTCAGAGCTCTTAGTTAAATCCTGGTGCTTACCATGTCCAGTCCAGGAAGTTTAATGATTGCTGAACGCCTGGGGTCCCTTTAAATGGGTTTGTCTCCCTGAAGTAGAATGAAGCCCCCAGGACCACCCTAGAAGCTCTTGCCTGTTTCCTCAGCCGGCAAAGCCCACCTGTCCCTGTGTTACCAGAGTGGGGCCATTAAAAGGTGTCTCCATAGCAGCAGTCCCCAGGTTCCACTGGCTTATTGATTTACATTTGAAATAGCTGTCTCAGTGCTAATGATTATCTCATCACATCCCCTTTGTGAATGTAAAAGACCTGTGTTGCAGAGCTGAGAGAAAGTCTGATAGTAATCCGCTGACTCAGGTGAAAAGTTGATTCATTCTGCAGAAATAAGGGTTCATGATTCCTGAGGTATGAACGTAGTGCTGGTGAGGTCTGACACCTAAGAGCCCCGCACGTTTCATTCCAGGGTCCCCACTCCCCCGCCCGCTCCCAACATTTCTACAGACCTCTTGCTGGGAAAGGTATGTTGTAGGTGGAAAGAGGAAAACTCCAACTTGGTTCAGTAGTTCTTTTTTTTTTGGTTCAGTAGTTTTAAGCTGCACAGCTAGCCTGTGAAATCATGTATATACTATACAAATATGTAATAATAGCAATGATATTTTATTAACAAAAATAACTAGCTTTATATGTCTATTTTTTAAAGAATTGGGGTAAAATATATGTAACACAATTTACCATTTTAGTCACTTTAATATTTATTTATTTGGCTGCTCCAGGCCTTGGTTGTGGCACTCGGGATTTTTAGCTGCAGCATGAGAACTCTTAGTTGCAGCATGTGGGATCTAGTTCCCTGACCAGAGTTTAAACCCGCAACCCCTGATTGGGAGCTCAGAATCTTAGCCACTGGACCACCAGAGAAATCCCTTAGTCACTTTTAGTTCCATGGCATTAAGTATATCCACATTTTTCTGCAACCATCACCACCATCCATCCCTATAACTTTTCCATCATCCCTGACAGAAACTTTGTAAACAATAACTCCCTTCTCCTAGCCCCTGGTAACCTCTATTTTATCCTTTGTTCCTGTGCTTTATTTATAGAAAATAAAAAAAATTTTATTTTCTATCTCTATTAATTTGCCTGTACTAAGTACCTCATATGTGGAATCATATAGTAATTGTCCTTTTGTTTCTGGCTAATTTTTCACTTAGCACATTTTCAAGGTTAATCCCTGTTGTATCAGAATCTGATTCCTTTGTGAGGCTGAATAATATTCCGTCATAGGTTTATACCATATTATGTTTATCCATTCATCCATTGATGGCCTCTTGGTGGTTTCCACTTTTTGGCTGTTGTGAATAATGCTGCTATGAACATTGGAATACAAGAATTTTTTAGTCCTGGCTTTCAGTTCTTTTGGGTATATACCCATAAGTGAAATTGCTGGATCTTATGATTATTATTAATGCAAGAAGCATGCTCACTGGCCTCAACTCAAAGAATGGACTTGGAGAAACAAGCTGCAGCCAGAAGCGATTCTTTAGTGATGGTCTTGCAAGATCGGGTGTCTGGTGGACAGGCACACCCAGAGTTGTTACACTGAGCACCTTATCCCTAGCACACAGTTCCCTCCCCCAGTTCCTCATTGGCTGAGCACTATGGGTGAACAATCCTCTTGGATATTGCCTAGGTTTGTTCCCTCCCTTTTTATGGGCTGGCCCCTGCCTTGTATCTTGTTTTCTCCTTTCCTGTACGCCTACTCCTGTTCTTACATTTTGAACTCACCAATAGGATGAACCCGCACAAAACCCTAATCCCTTTCTTATGTTTTGAATTCACCAATAGAATGAACCCGCGTGAAAATCCTAGGCATCCCACCCTCCCTTTGTTTGCCCGGAGTTTCTAGTTTTCTTAGGACTATCAGCTATTATTACATCAGCCAGCTGTCACCCAGAACTAGCTTTTCTTGAAAATGGACCACTTTTAAGTTTTTTATTTCTTATATTGATGTCTTTAACGTAACTTCAGAATTTACTTTAGTGTCAAAACGGCCACGAAGAGCCATGTGTTTTATCTCCTTTGTCAAAAGGAGAAAATTCAAGTTCAGAGAAATTAAATGACTTGAACCCAGATCTGTCAGACTGCAAGGCTGGGGCTCATCCTCTACCTCTTCACACATAATCCTAATGTCACTGGTGTGTCTTGCATAGTAACTCAATCAGAAACTGCACAGCAGCTTCCCTGGTGCTCCAGTGGCCAAGACTCCGCGCTCCCAATGCAGAGGGGCTGGGGTTCGATCCCTGGTCAGGGAACTGGATCCCACATGCCGCAACTAAAGATCCTGCATGCTGCAACATAAATCTGAGATCCCGCGTGCCACAACTGAGAACCTTGTCAACTTCCAGAGAAGATTGGAAACATTGTATAATAAAACTGTAGGGACAGTAATATCAAAAAGCATGAAACAAGAGGAAAATCAGAAACTAAAATATAAAAATAGGAGAAGAAGGGAAAAAGTTTATCAAGATTTATTGATTGAGGATGGGTACATGGACTTAGCTCCAGTTCCTCAGCAGAGTGTAAAGAGAGATGGTGAACGACGTCCTTCTCTTTGGTAGTTGAGTACACACCAGTTCATTCACTCATTCATTGGTTCATTTTTTTTTTTTAATATATATATATATATATGTTTTTGGCTGCTCTGTGTCTTCATTGCTACATGCAGGCTTTCTCTGGTTGCAGCATGCATGCTTCTCATTGCAGTGGCTTCTTGTGTTTTAGAGCATGGCCTCTAGAGTGTGCAGGGCATTTAGTTCATTTTATTTCAGTTCATTGTGAGTCTACTGAGAGCCAACAAACTTCCTTCTGATCCTGGTGTCATCCCCTGGAAACTGACGTTAGCACAACCTACAATGTTGGGTTCTCCTTTCCTTTCTGTGTGCATGTGGGCTAAGTTGCTTCAGTCGTGTCCGACTTTTTGTGATCCTATGGACCATAACCTGGCAGACTCCTCTGTCCATGGGATTCTCCAGGCAAGAATACTGAAGTGGGTTGCCATTTCCTCCTCCAGAGGATCTTCCCCACCCAAGGATCAAGCCTGCATCTCCAACACCTCTTGCGTTGCTGAAGAATTTTTTACCGCTGAGCCACCAGAGAAGCCCCCTTCCCTTCCTAATGTCTAACATTCCTAAATGTGATTGGCTTTGATTATTTCCACTTTGTTGAGGTCATGACAAGCATGCTCAAAAAGGTAATTAGACATTTACCAGTGTATAATTCAACACAAGCTTAATACGTAGCTTTCAGAACATGAGAAACATCAAAGACCATCTCTACCCTCAGTTCTTCAAAGACGGTCCCGACCGTCAGTCACTGTCATTATTCTTGCCTTGATTCATCAGCAGTCATCTAGTTCTCTGACACCTTTTGTAATGGGGTTTCTTCCTCTAGATGGCATCAGGATTCTGAGAACTAGCAAAAGATGCACCAAGAAATGCTGATTGCTTTTCTGAGCTTGATTCAACCTTGTTTTTTTCTTATTCTTTACTCTCAAAGAGGGAGGGAAAGAAATGGAGTGAGGACATAGTTTTAGCCATATTTGTAACTAGATAGTTAGTTGTTTCAAAAAGATATCTGATACAAATATTACAAAATGTTTTTATTTAACTCTAAATGATGGGTATGCAGGTGTCTGCGAAGTTATTTCTCTGTAACTTTTTGTGTTTGAAACACTTTGTAATTTTTAAACATCTAATTTGTACAACAATAGAAATCTACGCAGCACTTCCCTGGTGGCACAGCCAATAAAGAATCTACCTGCAATGCAGGAGACATAGGAGAAGCAGGTTCAATCCCTGAGTGGGGAAGTTCCCCTAGAGAAGGGCATGGTAACCCATTCCAGTCTTCTTGCCTGGAGAATCCCAAGGACAGAGGAGCTTGGCAGACTACAATCCATGGGGTGGCAAACTGTGGGACACGGCTGAAATGACTGAGCAGCAGCAGCAACAGAAATCTATGCAAGGTGATTTTCTAGCTGCTTATTGGGATTTTATTTTTTTCATCTGTATTGAAATATAATTGACAAATAAAACTGGAATATATTTAAAGTAACAATATGATGATTTGATATGCATTGTGAAATGATCGCCACAAACAATTTAACATTTATTACCTCATATAGTTAGTTTTGTTTTAATGAACAGGTTCTCCACAAGATTTAAGGGGAAGGCAGAGCAGAGAATAAGTACCTTCATTAGGAGAATACACAGAAGGCTTCTGTGAGGAGGTGACCCCTTAGCTGAGTTCTGACAGATAGATAGTTCCAGAGGAAATGATCCTCAACATAAACTCAGCATGACATGCATAAATCAGTTACAAGAGGCTTTGGGAAGGGAAGTATATGGTCCAATAATAAGCAGAATAAGTTTCTATTTATTTAGAGTGATCTAATTATTGACGGGTGGCAGAATACGTCCACCCAACATCGATACAGCATGACAAACACAGGTTATGGCTACTGCCTGACAAATGCCAGGACATTTGTCCCCTCAGTCAAACTAACAGAATGTGATCCTTCCTGGCTAACCATTCATTTAACAAGTGTTATTTCACACCTACAACTTTCAAAACTTAAAATTTAAATATTATTAATGTGCCATTGATTGTACACTGAACCCACTCTTGCTGACTGCAAATTTTGCAAGTAAGAATAAGCCATAGAAAGACCTTCCTGGGGGTCCAGTGGCTAAGACTAGGAGCTCCCAATGCAGGGAGCTCAGATTTAATCCCTGGTCAGGGAACTAGATCCTGCATGCCACAAATAAGAGTTTTCTTGCTGCAACTAAAAAAGATCCCACATGCCACAATGAAGATTAAAGATCCTGCATGCCACAACTAAGACCTGGCACAGCCAAACAAATAAGTAAATATTAAATTCAAGGTTGAAATTAAAAAAAAGAAGCCATAGAGACTGACTCATTTATTTCTGTTGAAATATAGTTGATTTACAATGTTGTGTTAATTTCAGATACACAGAGAAGTGGTTTAGTTATTTAAAAAAAAGTGAAAGTGTTAGTATTCAGTCGTGTTTGACTCTTTGCAACCCAGTGGACTGTAGCCCACCAGGCTTCTCTTGTCCATGAAATTCTACAGGCAAGATTAGTGGGGTAGGTTGCCATTTCCTTCTCCAGGAGATCTTCCTGACCCAGGGATCAAACCCAGGTCTCCTGCATTGCAGGCAGATTCTTTACCGTCTGAGCCACTAAGGAAGCCCTGATTTAGTTTATATATATTCTTCTTTTAAATATTCTCTTCCACTATCAGTTATTACAAGATATTGAGTATAGTCCCTTGTGCTATACAGTGGGTCCTGATTGATTATTTATTTAATATACAGTAGCGTGTATAGAGACTGATTCTCGATTCACTCTGTACAGGGCAAGGTGTGTCCCCATACCTTGATAAACCAGCTAATCATTTATATAGAGATGAATCAGGTTATTTGTAACCATCCGTAAAGAGAAGTGTTGAGAGTCTGTATGTTTGAGAAGAGCCAGGGGAGGAAAATAGAACATAATAAAGAGTCTACCTTGGAGTTAGACAGGTCTGAGTCTGAGTCTTCCCACCACATTTAACTGTTTGACTTCGGACAAGTCTTAACCTCTCTGAGCCTTTTCCCTTAAAGCTCTTAGCATATTGATTGTGCTCTGAAAGTGGTCATTGTAATATGTTAAGGATTGTGATGGTAACTCCCCCAAGTGATTACTTAAGACAACAGAAAATGAATTTGAATTGTTGCAGAACTTATTTAGATTACACATGATGAAGAACTTTCTACTTGTTAGCATGCCCAAGTTAGAAAGCAGGGCCTCTGCTGGCAGGATGAAGAGTGGGAAGGGACCAGCAGAGCTTCTTGGGAGGACCCATCTCAGGGCTGAGGGTAGGACCATGGGGGTGGCCAGAAAGAAGCCCCTTCTCTCGAGGAAGATCTGAGTTTTATAAAGGTGATGGGCCAGGATCTATGTGGACTTTGGGACCAACCTACCCTCAGCCTCACTTCTCCAACTGTGTCTCCGGCCTCTCTCCATCACGGGCTTCTCTGTACATTTCACCTGCTCCTTTTGGATTCCCCGGCTCACCAAGCTTGTGTCTTCCTCAAGTCCTGTATTCTTGCTGCTCCTTCTGCCTGGCATGCCGTGTCCCCTGAACCTCATGACTGGCTACTGCTCAACATTCAGGTTTCAGCTGAGGGGTTACCTCCTCCTCAGAGAGATTTCTCTCTTAAAATTGAAATCCACCCCCCCCCCCACTCTCTATCACATCACACTGATTTACCAGTCAATCCTTGTTACTTGCAGGTTTGATATTTGCGAATCTGCTCCTTGACAGATTCTAGAATTTATTTGTAACCCCCAAATCAATACTCCAAACACTTTCTTGGTCACTCTCAGACATGTGTAGAGTGGGAAAAAAATTCCATCATCTGACATACACTTTCCCTGCTGAGTTGGAGAAAGGCCATCTTCTGCCTGGGTTCTGCTGTCACATTATAAGCAAGAGTCCTCAGGAGGAGATGAGGACACAGACTGCCTGAACTTGTCCCATGTCTCTGTCTTGTTGATCACTGCTCGTCTGTGGGCCTCGGCAGGGGAGGTGCTCCGAGAGCTGCAAGCTCAGCTTCCACATCAGGGCTGTCGCCCCTGTGCCTAGCAGGCACTCAGCGTGTCCCGTTAATGAAGAAACAAATGAAAAGATCAGTCTGTCGGCACTCAGGAGAGGCGGTCAGGAGCTGGAAGAGTCCACAGATGGATGACCGTGGAAGAGATGAAGACAGAGAACAGCCAGGTATGCCAGGCCAGTGTGGAACTCATCCAGAAATAGCCTTTTCTGTGTTGCTTACGTGGCCAGGAATGGACCCTGTGGGATCAGACTTCTGAGTGTTTACCAGACACCAAGAATGTGGCCCAAAGGTAGGCAGATCAGTTGTCATAAAAATAGCATCCACTGTTGTTGTTCAGTCGCTCAGTCGTGTCTGACTCTTTGTGACCCCACGGACTGCAGCACTCCAGGCTTTCCTGTTCTTCACCATCTCCTAGAGTTTGCTCAAACTCATGTCCATTGAATTGATGATGCCATCCAACCATCGCACCCTCTGTTGCCCCTTCTCCTCTTGCCCTCTATCTTTCTCAGCGTCAGTGTCTTTTCTAAGGAGTCGGCTCTTCCCATCAGGTGGCCAAAGTGTTGGAGCTTCAACTTCAGCATCAGTCCTTTCAATGAATATGCAGGGTTGATTTCCTGTAGGATTGACTGGTTTGATCTCTTTGCTGTCCAGGGGACTCTCAAGAATCTTCTCTAGCACCACAATTTGAAGGCATCAATTCTTCGGTGCTCAGCCTTCTTTATGGCCCAGTTCTCATATCCATACGTGACTACTGGAAAAACCATGGCTTTGTCTATACAGCGCCCATTGAGTGGGCTGTTTTTATGAGTCAGATGCCTTGTTTGGTGTGGTGCTTACGTGTTTAATCCCCACAGCCATTCTGTGGGCTTGGTTATCCCCTCAAACAAGTGAAATAACTGACCCAGAATCCCAGAGCTAACCCTGATACACTGACCATTGGCAATGTACTGTTGGTTTTTTTTTTTATATTTCTGAGCTACAAATGCATTCTGTTTTCAACTATCTGCCAAAATCATAAATAGCTGAGCTTTAAAATGACACCTAGCTAGATCTCTATTTGTCTGAATAAATGCTTGTATATGATATGTTTGTAACTGTTGCAGTACTCCTTTTCTTCACCCTGACAGTTCTGTAGAGATACACTGTATTGTTTTATAGAATTTAAAACATGTTCAACACTTTGTGCTAAGGCATTGCTGCTTCAAAAATGTTTACAATTTGAGAGGGATGGGGCATCGAGAGAAGCTGGAAAGGCTATAGGATTCCTCGTGGAGTCTTAAGTTACAGAGCCTGATGGGAGTGGTGATATCAGAGGATAAAATGTGCTTGCTGTAATTCATATGAGATAGCTGGGGGAGTTTAAATCAAGGGTAATGTTGTGATATCTCAGAACTGACAGATGGCTTGGGTGGTTGGGGGGAGAGGTTACTGGAAAGGCTTCGGGGAGAGAAGAAAGGTGTGCTTGTCTTCTATTTCTCTCTCTCTTGTATTCCTCACCCTTAATCGTTTTATGATGACTGTGCCTGAGATGAGGAGATCCAAGGCATTTCTAAGTTCCATTATAATGTTTCAAACCACTTTTTAAAGTTAATAAAGGTTTTATTGATTTATTTTTTGACCTCATGGCACATGGAACTTCCCCAACCAGGGGTCAAACCCATTCCCCCTGCATTGGAAGCACAGAGTCTTAACCACTGGACCACAGGGAAGTCCCCTCTCTATATGCATTTTAAATTACTTAGTTGGATTTACTTGCAACATTTCATCTCAACATTATTTATGGATAAGCAAGGTGCCGTGGCACTTGTGCTGAGACCTGTTTGCCTTTTTCATATCACATCTTTCTTTGAATTCCAGGGGTGCCCCCTCAGAGAATGAGCCTCGGAGGGTAGCTATGCCTTCATATGGTCCTGATGATCCAGAGTCTAGTGAGTTGGCTTTGTGTGTTTTGTTAAAATCATTCAGAGGTTATCAGACTCAAAAACTGATTCATAAGTATGAAAATCTTAAGAACCTAGTATAGAAAGAAAAATGTCAGTTCACTTATGTACCTAGAAAAATGTCACTGCTGAGATGACTGGAATCCTGTGCTGGTTTGATAAGCAGATCTCTGCTATACAGGAAAATAAACATGGGACTTATAAAATATTTATCTTTTTTATGTTTGGCTTATTTCACTTAGCAGAATGTCCTCTGGATTCATCCATGTTGTAGCAAGTGTCAGCATGTCCTTCCTTTTCGAGGCTGAACAATATTCCACTCTATGTGTTTCCACGTTTGGCTTATCCATTGATCCATCAGTGGACCTTTGGGTTGTCTCTACCTCTGTCAATTGTGAGTGAACATTTGGCTTTTGCTATTAACATTGGTGTACAAATATCTGTTCAAGTCCCTGCTTTCAGTTCTTTTGTGTATATACCCAGAAGTGTAATTGCTGAATCACATAGTTATTGTGTTCAGTCGTGTCTGACTCTTTTTGGCCCCACAGACTGTAGCCCGCCAGGCTCCTCTGTCCCTGAGATTTTTCCTAGCAAAAATATTGGAGTGGGTTGCCATTTCCTCCTTCAGAGGATCTTCCCAACCCAAAGATGGAACCCACATCTCCTGCGCTGGATGCAGATTCTTTACCACTGAGCCACCAAAGAATCTCATAATACTTCTAAGTTAGTTTTTTTGAGGAGTCACCATACTGTTTTCCACAGTGGCTGCACCATGTTATATTCCCACCAATACTGCAGAAGAATTCCAGTTTCTCCACTCCACATCCTCATCAACATTTGTTGTTTTCTGTTTGTTTGTTTTTTTTATAGTAGTCATCCTAATGGGTGTGGAGTGGTATCTCAATGCAGTTTTGATTTGCATTTGTCTACTGATTAGTGATGTTGAACATTTTTAAAGTGTTTTGTTTTTGCCATTTGCATATGTTCTTTGGAATAAAGTCTCTTCTTTATGCATCAGGATATCCAGTTCTGTAGCATCTTTTTCAGAGCTGCATAGCACTCCATCATGTAGATGCCTTCTTGTTTGTTGGTGTTTGTTCACTAAGTTGTGTCTGACTCTTTGCAACCCCATGGATGCAGCACACCCTGCTCCCCTGTCCTTGTATCTCTCAGAGTTTGTTCAGGTTCATATCTATTGAGCTGGTGATGCCATCCAACCATTTCATCCTCTACTGCCCCCTTCTCCTCCTGCCTTCAATCTTTCCCAGCATCAGGGTCTTTTCCAGTGAGTCGGCTCTCTGCTTCAGGTGGCCGAAGTATTTGAGCTTCAGCTTCAGTATCAGTCCTTCCAATGAATAGTCAGGGTAGATACTCTAAACCAATTTCTCACAGTTTTAAGCAATGTGATGATGAACATTATTGTAACGAAATTTTTGAAAGTTTTTTTTTTTTTTTTAACACACATTTCTATTTTATTATGGCAAAGGTGAAAATGCCACCTTCTCCACAACAACAACCAGTAAAATTTATCCCAAAAATAACTCAGTACAAAACAGGTCTGTTTCAGAATTTTTAAAAAAAAAAAAAAAGGGAAAAAGAAACCTTTACATGAATTTTAAATCCTATTTTAAAACATAAAAGAAACAAATCCATCATTGGCCACACAGCCCCAGTCTGTCACCCCCTCCCGCCAGGGAGCACGGACGAGACTTCTGGGTCCTGGTCCATGCACGGATTTGCCGGTCTGTTTAACTGGTGTCCATTCTTGCATTATAAGCATCCAGCTGGGCATCTAATTCTTCTGCGGAAAGCTGCTGCTTTGAACTCCTGCCGGTGCCTCTGCCTCTGCCCCGGCTGCCTCCACGGGTGCCTCTCCGGGTGCCGCCGCCGCCACCGAAACCTCCTGAACCACGGTTTCTAGTCATCCCACCTCTGTTTACACTCTGTGCAGGTCTCCGCTGCGTGTCAATCTGTGAGGTGACGAGCTGAATGTTCATGGGGCGGCCATCCAAAGGGACGCCGTTGTACTGTTTCATAGCTTTTAGTGCATCTGCCTTCCGCTCAAAGTGCACGTCAGCTGTTCCTAAACTGCGGCCAGATCGGTCGTAGTGCACAGCCGCCTTCTTCAGAGTTCCAAATTCAGCAAAGAGCTCCTGAATATCAGCGTCGGACACTCCAAAATCCAGATTTGACACCAGCAGTTTCCCACCAGTCTCCACGCCGGCACCACCCCCAAAACCGCTATCGAAAAGGTCATGCTGCCATTTGTCAGGAAGTTGTTTCGGCCTGCTGTAGGGCGCCGGCCGGTTCCTGCCGCCGCCGCCCGCCGCGCCGCGGGCGATAGCCGGCCGATTCCGAATGGGTCCGCCGCCTCGGTTCACTCGCGCGGCGGCCAGGGCCCCGCCGCCGCGGCCACCCTGGGAGCCGGCCCGGCCGCGGCCCCTGCCCCCGCCGCGGCCGCCTCGCTGGCTCCGGTTCAGCTTAATTGAAAGTTTTTTTTTTTAAAGTTATAATTCTATAAAGTAAATTCCTGGGTGTGGACTTCTGGATCAAAGAATGTATATATTTTCAGATCTTCCAGCGGACATTCCCTAACGCCTCTTGAAGCAGGAGCACTGCCTTCATTCCCGCCCACTTTGTAAGAGAGAGAGACACTGCAGTAGTTAGTGTTCAGAAACACGTTTTAAGCCTTTCTCCCTCATAAGTTATAATTATGTCCTGTTTCTTTGGGGTTTCAATTGCCTTTGTCAGATTAGCCCGGCTGGTGGGTGCTAATCCTCACGGCTCTTACTAAACTCTATTAATGTCACTAAGCTAATAACAGCAGCAGTGCGTTAGACTCAGCAAGCTTGCGTCTCACTTCCAGCCAAGCGATTAGAGTCTGTTTATAATTGCTTGGTGGAAAGACTGGCTGATTTCCAATTAACAAACCAGACAAATAGTGTTCATTTGCAATGTTTGTTTGTGTATAATAAACCGAGTGTTTCCATAATTCACTTTCTAATTAAACATAAAATCAGAGAATGATAATTTGACTGATATTTTCTGATACTTCTTGGATAAATATTTGCACCCTTGTTATTGAATATTTGTTTCTGAAGATACATTTGGTTTTTGTTTCCACTTGCCCATGGCTTTTCAGTGTTAGATGTAGGAAGGACACGAAAGACTTGTGCAGATCTGCTCAATGATATTCAAATGAAAATGGCTTTGTCTTTGTCAGAGTGAACCAGCTCTCACTTGTTTTATGTCTACCTGACATTTATGCTCTTCTCTTACATGACCTGTCATGAAGGGGTGGTCCGTTTCTAAGAAGACAGCATAAAAAATAGGAGGTTACAGTCAATTAAAATTCTGGTTGAGGACTTCCCTGGTGGTCCAGTAGTTAAGAATCTGCCTGCCAATGCAGGGGATACCGATTCAGTCTCTGGTCCTGGAAGATTCCATGTGCTTCAGGGCAACTAGGCCCATGCACCACAACTAGTGAGCCTACACGCCCTAGAGCCTGTGCTCTACAAGAGAAGCCTTCACAATGAGAAGCCCGTGCCCTGCAAGTATAGAAAGCAATTGTGCACAGCAATGAAGATCCCAGGCAACCAAGAATAAATAAACAAACAAAACCTTAGACACAAACAAAAAGATTCTGGTTAAATCCTGAGGTTGAACCCAAACTTCAGTGTGTGCCTAATATTTATTTATTTGTTTATTATGTAACATGTTCTATGGCACTAATATATATATTTCAAAGCACACACACACAAAATTTAAATTAAACCTTAAGATAGAAAAGAAATAATGGCCTAAAGCCCTAGACTCAGAGAAATTTGGTTCTACTATGTACCAGCCTAGGTAAGTAATCAAATCTCTGTGTGTCTCAGGTTCATCTATAAAGAGGCACCATGATAATCATAATCATAGCCTCCCTTTAAATGATAAAACAATTGTAAAAATGTCTAGCATGCACCAGAAATGTAAAACTCTTCCCTTCGTAAATGTTAGGTATTATTATTGTTGTTCAGTGGCTAAGTCATATCAGACTCTTTGCGACCCCATGGACTTCAGCATGTCAGGCTCTCCTGTCCTTCACTGTCTCCTGGAGTTTACTCAAACTCCTGCCCATGTCATCCTCTGTCACCCCTTTCTCCTGCCTTCAATCTTTCCCCGCATCAGGGTTTTTCCAGTGAGTCTGCTCTTCACATCAGGTGGCCAAAGTATTGGATCTTCAGCTTCAGCATCAGTCCTTCCAATGAATATTCAGGACTGATTTCCTTTAGGATTGACTGGTTTGATCTCCTTGCATTCCAAGGGACTCTCAAGAGTCTTCTCCAGCACCAAAATTTGAAGGGATCAATTCTTTGGCACTCAGCTTTCTTTATGGTCCAACTCTCACATCCGTACATGACTACTGGAAAAATCATAGCTCTGACTATACAGACCTTTGTCAGCAAAATGATGTCTCTGCTTTTTAATATGGTCTCTAGGTTTGTTATAGCTTTTCTTCCAAGGAGAAAGCATCTTTTAATTTCATGTCTACAGTCACTGTCCACAATGATTTTGGAGGCCAAGAATGTGAAGTCTGACACTAGTTCCATTTTTCCCCCAGCTATTTGCCATGAAGTGATGGGACTAGATACCATTATTAGCATCATTGTTATAATGCCTTCCAGATCTTCTTGCAGAAATTTGCAGTAGAACATTTGAGAAGAAAGTGGTATAACAAGAGCTGTACTTCTGGTGATAAAATGTTTTTCAGGCCTGCTAATGCTATTTTGGGTGCTAGCTTCCCTGGGTTGGGAAGATCCACTGGAGAAGGGATAGGCTGTCCACTCCAGTATTCTTGGGCTTCCCTTGTGGCTCAGCTGGTAAAGAATCCGCCTGCAATGCGGGAGACCTGGGTTCAATCCCTGGGTTGGGAAGATCCCCTGGAGAAGGGAAAGGCTACCCACTCCAATATTCTGGTGAATTCCACGGACTATATAGTCTATGGGGTCATAAAGAGTCGGACATGACTGAGTGACTTTCACTTTCCCTGGGCCAGAGACATTTGAACTTGTTTTGAACATAATCAGGGCTCTTAATTCCTGTGAGGGATGTGCCTTATCAACTCATAGTCTTTATGTGGGTTAAGCAGAATAGTTGAGCCATTATTGGCACTGAGTTTAAACTCTGGTGCATTCATAGAGTAGGTGCTCAATAAATGCCTGTTGACTGTAGTCCAAGGGCTTAGTCGAAGGTGTTTTGGGGCACACCATCACCATTACCTCTCTCTTCCTCCATGTTTTGAGTGACTTCCTTCTTCTTTGAAAGTACCTGCAATGTGCTTTCTGAAGATGGTTGTGTTTGTACTAGTTTATTCCACTCACTTGCCACGGATGGCTGGACTGAGGTGGCTACCCGCTTCAGAAACTGCCATTCTGGGACTGAACGCTCAGCTTCTCTGTACGCCGAATTGAATCTCAGAGCCAGAGTTTTGGGTAAAATAGAAAAGGATAGCTTTATTACTTTGCCAGGCAATGGGGGCTACAGTGGGCTAATGCCCTCAAAACCACGAGTCCCAACTTGGAAAAGATAGAAGTTCTGTAGTAATTGTTCAAAAAGGGTGTGATCGGCTTGTGGACATTCTTCTGATGGATCAGTGGTGAGGTAAGTAGGAGTCAGCATCATCAAACTTCAGGTCGAACTGGTCTGAGGTCTCTGTGCTTGTGGGCAGCATACCATAGTTAACTTCTCCACCTGGAGGGGGTTCCGGTATCTGTAAAGATATTGTCGTGTGCATCCTTCGATGGGGATACAAGGCCTTGCCCTGAGGCTGCCTTTGACTGTTTCTCATTGGTCTCTCATCCCCTCCCATCACTAATTAACAGCTACTTAAAACTGCCCATTGGAACTCAGGGAAGGCTATAGAGGTTGAATGAAGGTTGCTTCCTGTAATCAAAGAAATGGACACAGAGAGGCCTTGTGCCCAGGAGCCCCACAGGGCCCTGCATGCTATCAATGTTTCTAAGGAAGACTCCTTCCTTGCCTCTGCTAGCTCCTGGGAATAGCCGGCAACTCTTGGCCTTACTTGGCTTATAGAAGCATCATTTCAATCCCTGCCTCTGTCTTCACATGGCTTACTCCATGTGTGACTGTCCAAATTTCCCTCTTTAAAAAATTTTTTTTTAATTAATTAATTTACTTTTTGGCTGCACTGGGTCTTCATTGCTGCATGCATGGGCTTTCTCTAGTTGTGGTGAGTAGGGGCTATTCTCTAGTTTCGGTGCATGGTCTTCTCACTGCAGTGGCTTCTCTTGTTGTGGAACACAGGGTCTCTAGAACATGGACTCAGCAGTTGTGGTGCAGACTTAGTTGCCCCTCGGCATGTGGAATCTTCCTGGACCAAGGGTGAAACCCTGCATTGGCAGGCAGATATGTCACCACCAGACCACCATGGAAGTTCTCCTCTTCTTATAAGGACAGCAGTCCTGGATTCGGGGCACCCTAATGACCTTATGTTAACCTGGTTACCTTATGTAACCTGGTTACATCAGTAAAGATCCCGGTTCCAGGTAAGGTTCCATCACAGACACTGAGGGTTAGAGCTTCAAAGTACCTTATTCTAGGGTGACACAATTCAACCCATCATGAGGGGGGCACACGCTGCTCTTCTGGGTTGACAGCATAGACCAGGGAAGGAGGACTCCAAGAGCAGAGTGAGGACAGGACAGGACAGGACCTCTGTCCTTAGGTGGGAAGGTCCTAGGTGTGTCTGAACAAAAGCCAAGAGGACAGTGTGGCTGGAACAGAGTTCAAGAAGAAACTGAGGCCAAAAAAGTTGAGGGGTCAGGGATCCAGGTAGTGGGTGCAGACCCTTCCCCTTATACCCCTTCCCCTTCTTGCCACAGGGCAGTGCTGGCCCATGACGACCAAAGTGACCACATTTTTAACAGAGACTAGAAATCTAGATTTTTAAAATGTGAAACCTCTTAATTTTTGAGCATTAATAACAAAATTTGTTTGATGCTATCAGTTTGCAGGATGGCATTGGAGGAGGGGAGGGAGTCCAGAAAGGCATCATGGAGAAAGTTCGAGATAGTGAATAGGAATAAAAAAAAAAAAGGACCCAGTTACCAGAATCCAGAGAAAGGAGCTGTAGATGTGGGACAGGGCTTCCTGGCAAGAGTTGTGGCCTGTAGTGGAGAAATGCAACCAACATGATGTATCTTGGCAGGGAGGGAGCAGAGGATATTAATACCTCAGCCTCTTTCCTCCTGTGTCCTATTCTTCTGCAAGTGTCTTCAATTGGCTGAACCCAGCTATGAGCTAGAGGGCAGGGATTAACTACCATTGATGTGGTCCATACTACTTAGCCTCCTGGGGCAGAAAGCAGGGTAGAGGAGGTAGAAGGTGGGTCTGGATGAGTACATGGAAACCATTCAGCACAGGATGCAACTCCATGTGTCCTTGGCAACAAGGTAGAACTTTGCAACAGTCCAAAAGATAGAATGGGCCACCTGATGGATGAGAATGGTGTTACGGACAACCTAGTGGGATCAGACATCAGCTGAGAGATCGGGCTACATGGCAAAGTCTTTATCAAGGACTTTAAGAGATTAAATGATTCTGTGACAGCTATTATCACCAGCTGTCCTCCCCCTTTATCCTTAGATGGGACAACAATAGTAATAACAACAACAATAGTGATAACAATAACTGCTAACATGTAATTAACATGTACTGGACACATGGTGTTAGAGGTACTGTGCTAAGCCATTTGCTTGCATCACCATGTTTATGCCTCACAATAACCCTATTAGGTAGCTACTTTTACTGATTCCATTTTACGGATGAGTCAACTGTAAACTATGCCAAAGCCTTCGACTGTGTGGATCACAATAAACTGGAAAATTCTGAAAGAGATGGGAATACTAGACCACCTGACCTGCCTCTTGAGAAACCTGTATGCAGGTCAGGAAGCAACAGTTAGAACTGGACATGGAACAACAGACTGGTTCCAAATAGGAAAAGGAGTACGTCAAGGCTGTATATTGTCACCCTGCTATTTAACTTATATATATGCAGAGTACATCATGAGAAACGCTGGGCTGGAAGAAGCACAAGCTGGAATCAAGATTGCTGGGAGAAATATCAATAACCTCAGATATGCAGATGACACCACCCTCATGGCAGAAAGTGAAGAGGAACCAAAAAGGCTCTTGATGAAAGTGAAAGAGGAGAGTGAAAAAGTTGGTATAAAGCTTAACATTCAGAAAACTAAGATCATGGCATCTGGTCCCATCACCTCATGGGAAATAGATGGGGAGACAGTGGAAACAGTGTCAGACTTTATTTTTTGGGGCTCCAAAATCTCTGCAGATGGTGACTGCAGCCATGAAATTAAAAGACGCTTACTCCTTGGAAGGAAAGTTATGACCAACCTAGATAGCATATTAAAAAGCAGAGACATTACTTTGCCAACAAAGGTCCGTCTGGTCAAGGCTGCGGTTTTTCCAGTGGTCATGTATGGATGTGAGAGTTGGACTGTGAAGAAAGCTGAGCGCTGAAAAATTGATACTTTTGAACTGTGGTGTTGGAGAAGACTCTTGAGAGTCCCTTGGACTGCAAAGAGATCAAACCAGTTGATCCTAAAGGAAATCAACGCTGAATATCCATTGGAAGGACTGTTGCTGAAGTTGAAGCTCCAATACTTTGGCCACCTGATGCGAAGAGCTGACGCATTAGAAAAGACCCTGATGCCGGTAAAGATTGAAGGCAAAAGAAGGGGGTGGCAGAGGATAAGATAATTAGATAGTATCATTGACTCAATGGACATGAATCTGAGCAAACTCCAGGTGATAGTGGAGGATGAGGAGCCTGGCAGGAGTTCTGCAGTCCCTGTCTGTGGGGTTATAGAGTCAGACATGACTTAGCGACTGAACAACAGCAACAAACTGAAGCTTAGAAAGAAGATCAGTAACTTGCTGGAGGTAACACAACTGTAACTGTCAGAGCTGAGACTTGAACCCAGGTTTCTGCAATGGATAGATGTAGCCTGAAAGCCAGGAAAATAGTAGTGGTCTTGTAGTGAGAATGAGGAGGATGTTTGGAGTTCCTCTGGGAAGAATGAACCTCCCAGGCGTAGGCATCTCTAAGAGTGGGACCCAGAGTTTGTTGTAGTCTCTCTCCAGTGTCTGGAGGCAGGGGCTTTACTGGCTTCTAGAGCAGCTGAGGTCACCAGTTTCAGTTCTTCCTGACAGTTCACTAGGGCTCCGTCAGCTTTTCAGTCTCTGGCTGAGTCATCCATCAGCTAAGCACATAAACAGAGCTCCCTCCCCAGCTGGGAAAAAGGAGAGCTATAAATAATAAAGTTGGGGTTCCGCCTGGAACCAGGTTCTCAAGGGAGAGGACACTGGTGGCAGCCAGAGTCTGTCAGTCTTCCTGTTTGCTGACTTCCAGGCCTGGTTTCTGCTGATCCATGTGTCTTGGCAAACTGAATGGGAATGATGCCCTCCAGAGGCCTCTAACATAGATCAGCAGACTCTGTGCCTGTGACCCAGGGCAGAATTGAGGGTCCTGTTTTTCAGAGAGGAAGATAATAGTTTCAGGGCCGCATGGCTCACTGTGGGGAAGTGTACTTTACAGTTGGCTTGTGCTAAGTCATGTCTGACTCTCTGATCCCTTGGACTGTAGCCCGCCAGGGTCCTCTGTCCATGAAATTATTTTAGGTAAGAATACTGTAGTGGGTTGCCATTCCCTCTTCCAGGGGATCTTCTCTACCTAGGGACTGAACCCACATCTCCTGTGTCTCCTGCATTGACAGGCAGATTCTTTACCACTAAGCCACCTTGGAATCCCATACTTTATAGTATGCAACTATAAAATGGGATCATCATCGAATCCACTGCCTGAGGCTGTAATGAAAACTAGAGGGTACCACGTAAGAAGTATGTGTAAATGGTGCTTGATACTAGTAGTCAGTTACCTAGTAAGTTTTGAATGAAAGTGCCTCATGATATAATTCTAGAAGGAGCACTTCTCTGTTAATTTTGCCCCACTGTGTGTAACATTCTTGATTGAATTACATTAAATGCTTTCTGTACATGAATTGTGATAATCATATGATTTATTCCTTTTAGACTACCAATGTGATAAATTACAATGATAGATTTTCTTATGTTGAGCCATCCTTGCATTCTTGAAATATACCCTACTTAAGAAATACTATTTTCTGAATATACTGTTGGATCTTGTTGGCTAATTTTCTGTGTAGAACTTTCTTTCCCTTTTCCAGCTTTATTGCGTGTAATTGACAATTAGAAATCTGTATACTTAAGGTATACAACTTGATAATTTGATAAACATTCACATCGTAAAATAATCACTGCAATCAAACTAATTGATAGGTGAATCACCTCACATATTTACCATCTTCTTCTGACTTTTTTTTTAATGTGGTGAATACACTTAAGATACACCCTGTTAGCAAACTTGAAGTGTGCGGCATAGTAAGTAAATGTTGTACATTAGATCTCCAGAACTTATTCACTTTGCATAACTGAAACTTCGTACCTCTTGACCAACATCTTATTTCTCCCTCCCCATAGTCCTTGCCAGTCACCATTCTACTCTTTGCTTCTATGACTTTTTATTTTTTATTTTGACTTTCACTTTTTAAATGTTTATTTATCTTCTTATTTATTTACTTACTTTTGACTATGCTGGGTCTTTGTTGCTGCATGCAGGCTTTGCGGTGAGTGGGGGCTACCCTTTGTTGCCCTGCATGGGCTGTGGGTACACAGGCTTCAGCAGTTGCTACACACGGGCTTTAGGAGTTATGGTGCACGGGCTTAGTTGTGCCATGGCATGTGGGATCTTCCCAGACCAGGGATTGAACCTGTGTCCCTTGCGTTGGCAGGCAGATTCTTAACCACTGGGCCATCAGGGAAGCCTGAGTTTGACTATTTTAGATCTGCAAGTGAGATAATGTAGCATTTGCCTTTCTGCATCTGCCTACTTCCTTTAGCCTAATGTCCTTCAGGTTTATCACATCATTGCAACTAGCAGAATTTCCTCCTTTGTAAAGGCTGAATAATAGTCCATTATTTAGATATATACCACATTTTCTGAATCAAGAAGTAGAAAGCCTTAACAGACCAATAAAAAGATTGATTCAGGAATTCAGTTAAAAACTTCACAACAAAGAAAAGCCCAGACTGCAGGAGTGAACACTACCAAACATTCGAAGAAGAATGACTATTGATCCTTCTTAAATTCTTCAAAAAAAAAAAAAGAAGAGACAATACCTCCAAACACATTTTGTGAAGCTAGAATCACCCTGAGACCCAAACCAAAAAAACTACCAGAAAAGTACAGACCAATATTCCTGAAGAATACTGGTGTAAAAATCCTCCATAGGATATTAGCAAACTAAATTCAACAGTGCATTAAAAGGATCATATGCTATGACCAAGTGAAATTTGTCCCTTGGTTGCAAGAATGTTTCAATACCATGTAGGATTTTGGCATCCACATTCATAAATAAAATGGGCCTATAATTTTCTTATATTGATCTTCTCTGGTTTTAGAATCAAGATTATACCAGTCTTGAGCTTCCCTGGTGGTCCAGTGGTTAAGAATCCACCTCCCATTGCAGAGGACACAGGTTCAATCCGTGGTCTGGGAAGATCTCACATACCGTGAGGTAACTAAGCCCGTGTGCCACAACTATGGAACCCACATGCGGCAGCTACTGAAGCCTGCAGGCCTAGAGCCCGTGCTCCACAAGAGACGCCTCCGCAGTAAGAAGCTGGTACACAACAACTAGAGAGTAGCCCTCCCTCACCGCGGCCAGACAAAGCTCACGCACAGCAACAAAGACCCATCACAGCCAAAAAAGGGAGAAGATTATGCCAGTCTCATGTTATCTGGGCAGCTTTCTCTCTCTCCCTGTCTCAGATAGTTTCTTGAAAGTATCTATTTATAAAGTCATCTGGACATGAAATTTTGGGAAGATGGAAGCCTTTGGTGATTTTTCATTTTCTTTAACACTCATCAGTTTATTTTAGCTTTCTATTCCTTTTTCATTCCTGTTCCTAGGAATTCATCTATCTCTCAAGCCATTTGATTGTAATGGCTGAATAGGAGATCATCTAGTCTAGGTATGTGCGTGTTTAGGGGCTTCCCAGGTGGCACTAGTGGTAAAGAACACGCCTGCCAATGCAGCAGATGCAAGAGCCATGGGTTCGATTCCTGGGTTGGGAACATCCCCTGGAGGAGTGCATGATGACCCACTCCAGCATTCTTGCATCAAGATTCCCATGGACAGAGGAGCCTGGCAGGCTACAGTCCATAGAGTCAGAAAAATCAGACATGACTGAAGTGATTTAGCATGCACACACACACACACGGGTGGTAGCTCATAGACCAGCTGGGGACCTGCCTACTACAAGAGGGCTAGATGACATATGAAATTGTCTTAGAAGCACCTACCATCTCACACCTCAGGGTGTGTGGAAACTCACAGTCCTCTTATCTTCTATTTCTTTCCAGGAAGTTTACATTTTCCTGGCGTTCCCTGCCTCTTGGGATTCTGGTTTGTCTATGTGCCATCTCTTTCCCACACCATGTCGCACCTGATGTGAATTCAACTTCTTCAGTTTCCACAACAGCCAATAAAGCAGAGATTTTAGGGGAAATTATGGAGAGTGGTCCTGCCATATAGTGCATAGCTTTCTACCATCTTACTGACTTATCATCTCCTCTCCTCTTCCTGTCTCTGCCCCCCATCCTCTCCTTCTAAGATTCACCCCCAGCATCTTCTCTTTTTCTTTTTTTAAGTAGCTTCTGCTTCTTCCAAAGCCTTAGTACCCTAAGGCCTGAGAAAGAAGTGGAGACTCACTTTCTTACCCATGCACTTATTTAGTCACCTTTACCAGTAAAAGGAATTAAGTGAAGAGGAATTAAAGAGCCTCTTGATGAAGCTGAAAGAGGAGAGTGAAAAAACTGACTTGAAACTCAACATTCAAAAGATGAAGATCATGGCATCTCATCCCATCACTTCATGGCAAATAGATGGGAAAACAATGGAAACAGTGACAGACTTTATCTTCTTGGGCTCCAAAATCACTGTGGATGATGACTGTAGCCATGAAATTAAAAGACACTTGCTTCTTGGAAGAAAAGCAATGGCAAACTTATACAGCATATTAAAAAACAAAGACATTACTTTGCCTACAAAGGTCCGTATAGTCAAAGCTATGGTTTTTCCAGTAGTCATGTATGGATGTGGGAGTGGACAATAAAAAAGGCTGAGCGTTGAAGAATTGATACTTTTGAACTGTGGTGTTGGAGAAGGCTCTTGAGTGTCCCTTGGACAGGAAGGAGATCAAACCAGTACATCCTAAAAGAAATCTGTCTGAATATTCATTGGAAGGACTGATGCTCCAGTACTTTGGCCACCTGATGCGAAGAGCTGACTCATTGGACAAGACCCTGATGCTAGGAAAGACTGAAGGCAGGAGAAGGGGACAACAGAGGATGAAATGGTTGGATGGCAGAATTTGAGCAAACTCCAGAAATTGGTGAGGGACAGAGAAGCCTGGCATGCTGCAGTCCATGGGGTCAGACACAATGGAGCAATTGAACAACAACAACCAATAAGACTGTTCTCTTTCCCTAGAAGGGATTCTTATTTTGCTGTTAAAGACATAATTTTCTCAATTTTTTGAATCTATCCAGCTTTGGGTATTAATTATCCAATGTCTAGCCAACATTGGGCTATTGGGACTTCGTTAAGAAGAGAAAAGGATAAATAGAGAATGACTGAAGCCTATACTCTGGAATGAAAACTCTACTTTAATAACTTAAATAGAAAGGCACACAATGGATTAAATGTTCTATACA
This sequence comes from Cervus canadensis, assembly GCF_019320065.1. NCBI lineage: Eukaryota > Metazoa > Chordata > Mammalia > Artiodactyla > Cervidae > Cervus > Cervus canadensis. The sequence goes on along the minus strand of NC_057417.1, from coordinate 3,726,925 downwards.
ATGGGTTTCATTCTGATACTAATTTATTGTACTTTCTCATGAAGAAACTTTACACTCTTAGCTTGGGCTAAAATAATATTTTGGTTGTGGTTCAGTTGAGTGTTCTTTTCTCCCCACTATTCTCTGTACCTTCCTTTTAAAAAAATTTTACTTATGAATACATTTAAAAATTATTTATTTATTTGGCTGTGCCAGGTATTAGTTATAGCATGAGGGGTCTATCTTTGTTGCAGCATGCAGGATCTCATTAGTTGCGGCATTCGAACTCTTAGTTGTAGCATGTGGGATGTAGTTCTCTGACCAGGGATTGAACCCAGGCCCCCTGCATTGGGAGCGTGAAGTCTTTTTTTCTGTGTGTGTGTGTAATAAAGTTTTATTAAAGTGTGGAGGAGATAGAGAAAGCTTCTGACATAGGCATCAGAAGGGGGCAAAAGAGTACCCCCTTTGCTAGTGTTAGCAATGGAGTTATATACTCTCCAGTGAATCCAAAGAATGTCTGGAGGTTGTAAAGACCTCACCAGACCTACTCCCATAATTTGCATTTTAAGATAACAGAGTTGGCCAGAAGGTTTAATCCAAAGATTGTCCTCAGGCAGGATACATCCTTGTAAAGACCAGACCTACTCCCATAATTTATGTTTTAAAATAACAGAATTAGCCAGAGGGTTTAATCCAAAGACTGTCCTCAGGCAGGATACATTATTGTTATATAATCCTAAGGAATGTAGAGGAAAAAAAGTAAAAAAGTTTGTCCTTTCTTCCTCCTTGAATATCCCAGACCTCTCTCTCCTTGGGGACCCCTAGACTTCTTATCAACCTGCCTAGGAAATGACTCTCATTCCCCCCTTTTCTTTTAGGAGAATTATGTTGCCTAGGGAAAAGGGGCATCGTTCTCATTCCATAACTGCTTCCGAGCTGACAAGGGGCGTTGTCCCTAAATTGGTGAGGCAACATATTCTCCTAATCCTCATAGTGAGGATGTCTGATCCAGGGGCTCCAAGTAATAGTTGGAGGAGGATGTGGCACTCATAAGGAGCTCGGACAACTATTTGTAAATTAAAAGCTTTTAGACGGTTAGAAAACCCATTATACAGTTACAGATGTAAGGCAAAATAGTCATTAAACCAAGTTAAAATCAAAATGAAAAGTCACATTATGTCCATAGTTACATCAGTCCATCTTAGGGTTGTTAGATGTCATCAGTTTAAGAAGAGGCATCACATGCGATTGTTGAAGGTATTTGCAGACTTGGAGAAAGTCCTTTCCTTGAAGTGGAGATGTCCACCATGGGACGCCTTCCACTGATGAAGAGGGGAGTGCTCCGCAGACCCAGCAGTTAGACCGATTGTGGAATGCAGCATAGGAGTGAGCCCAGGACAGGAAGGCATTGTCTTGAGGATCAAATGGCAGACTCAGGATTTCTGGAGTCAGCAGAAGTAGGCTCACATAGGTTATCAGGCCCATCTTGTCCTGAAGGATCCCGGACGAGCCCCCAAGATGAAAGGTTGTTGCTGAACGATAAGTCGCGGGATTCTTGGCCTCCGGAGGAGACGAATTCAATCCGGGGCCAGAGACGAGGCTGGATCGCTCAGAGCTTTTGTGTAATAAAGTTTTATTAAAGTATAAAGGAGACAGAGAAAGCTTCTGACATATGCATCAGAAGGGGGCAAAAGAGTACCCCCGGAAGTGTGAAGTCTTAGCCACTGGACCACAGAGAAGTCCCTCTGTACCTTCCTTTGTTCTTATTCCTTGATGTCTCTTCTGGAGGCAGTTCCTTCCCTGTTTCAAGTCCTTTGTGTTCTTTGGATTGAATTCTTAGTCTTCACCTCAGCAAGCATGCAAAGCTCCCTCCAAATACCCCATCTTTGCCTCAGAATTGATAAGGGAATGTGCCCTTCTCTACTCTATTCAATAAACTGCAACTCAAGCTGGCTTAAACAATGGGAAGGATTTCTTGGCTTCTGTGATGGAAGAAGTCTGGAGGTTGGATGGACTTGGAGTACTGTTGCATCAGTGTTCTGAAGCTGTTCCTCTGAGTCACTTTGTCCTAGAATAATGGGAAGGTCCTGGACCTCTGTTTAGAATAAACAAGACTCCTGTTTCTTCACGTCTTGCTCTTAAGAGCGAGGAAATGTTTCATGAAAAGATGCCAAACAATAATCCTTATTACAGAAATGCAAATTAAAACCACAATGAGGTATTTTCCTGGCAGTCTAGCAGTTAAGACTCCAAGCTTCCACTGCTGGGGGCGTAGGTTTGATCCCTGGTCAGGGAACTAAAATTCTGAATGCCATGCAGTGGGACCAAAAACACCCCCCAAAAAACCCACAATGTGATACCACTTCATTTCTATCAGGGCAGCTATAATAAAAAAGACAGAATAACAAATGGTGAGGATTTGGGGAAATAGGAACCCTTATATGTTTAGGGGTTGTAAGAGTCAGACACAACTCAGTGACTAAACCACCACTGCTACCAAACATTTGTGGTAGGAATATAAAATAGGGTAGTCACTTCAGAAAACAGTTTTTGGCAGTTTATGAAAAATGTAAACCTAAATTTACCCTCTGATCCATCAGTTGCCAAAGTATTTTATAAGTGAAAGAAAAGAAAACATATGTCCCCGTAAAGACCTATACAAGAATGTTCACAGCAGCATTACTCATAATAGCCAGAAAGTCAGAACAAGTCAGATGTCCATCAACTGATGGACAAATAAACAAAATGTGGTATATCCTCATGATGAAATATTTTTTGGTGATAAAAAGGAGTGAAGTACTGATATCTACTACAGTGCAGGTGAATCTTGAAAACATGCTAAGTAAAAGAAATCAGTCACAAAAGACCATGCATTGTATGATTGTATCTGTATGAAATGTCCAGGAGAGGCAAATCCACAGAGACAGAGAGCAGATTAGTGTTTGCCTGGGGCTTGGAGTGGGACTAGAGTTGTCTATAAGTGAGCTTAAAGGCCCTTATTGAGGTGATGAAAATGTTCTAAAACTATGGTGGTGATGGTTGTGCAGTTAAGTAAATTTACTAAAAATCATTCAGTTGTGTGCCTGAAATGGTTCATAGTATGTTAGAAAAAAGAGAGAGAGAGACGAAAATAAAAGAGAGAGAGAATGTTTTCCCAAATGCCCCTAGCAAACCACTTCTTCGATTCATTGGCCCAGGCTGTGACTTAGGGAATGGGATGCACTGACTGGGCCTTGATTCTGGAAAGAGAAAGCCCATGCCTGGAGCTGGGACTGTGGTCAGCTCACCAGAAGCATGTGGGCTGTGGGGAGAGATCACCACCTAAACAAAAATCAGAGTATTGCAAGGAAGGTAGAAATGGAAGCTGAGTGGGCAGCCACTAAGGTGTCAACCACAACCAAGACTGACTCCTTAATAAGGTGGCCCTACCCCTGTATTCTCTGATCTGTTACCACATTTGGTCTCTGAGTTCTCTGCCTGGTATGGCAAAGGGAAGGAGAGGTTATGGGAAGAATCACTTCTTGAGAACATGGAACCTCAACTAGGGTGACCAACTGACCTGGTTTCCCTGGGATGGAGTGGTTTCCTGGGATGCAGGACTTAAGGTACCAACACTGGGGAAATCACAAGCAAACAGAGAGGCTGGTCACCTGATGACCTCACCAAATGCAATATTGAAGCGCTTCTAATGAACTGATGAATCTCGGCATCCATGGCTACATGCCACAGAAAGTCAATCATTGTGTGCCTCTGATGAACACACACCCAATACCACTTCTGAAGTGTTGGTGTTTTTTTTTTGGCACGAAATCTGAACCTAAATATAAAGAAATCTGTAGATATAATCAGTTAGTAGGAAATACAGAGGACCATGGATGATGTGAAATGACTGCACATAGGCACTATAGGACAAATGACAGATGACCTAAATTCTTCAATGAATAAATTGGAAGGGGAAAAAACAGGGATGGAGGGAGGATCTGTACGTGAAAAGACACTTAAGAAGCATATCAACTGATTGCCTTATGCAGATTTTATTTTTTTTTTAATATTTTATTTATTTACTTGGCTGCACTGGGTCTTAGTTGAGTCATGTGGTATCTTTAATCTTCATTGCGGCATGTGAACTCTCAGTTGTGGCGTGTAGGATATAGTTCCCTGGCCAGGGATTGTACCCAAGCCCACTGCATTGGGAGTTTGGAGTCTTAGCCACTGGACCACCAGAGAAGTCCCTATATCTTTTTTTTTCCTAAATATTTATTTATTTGGCTGCACTGGGTCTTAATTGCTACATGTGGGATCTTGGTTCCCTGACCAGGGGTCAAACCCAGGTTCCCTGCATGGGGAGCAATGAATCCTAGCCACTGGGCCACCAGGGAAGTCCCACCCAGATCTTATTTGGATCCTGATTTGAAGAAATTAAGAGAGTGTCTGTGTGTCATGGGATGTCTAACAGGATATTTGATGATATTAAGAAATTATTGGTATATAAAAATAGATAAATAACAAGGGTTTACTATAAAGCACAAAAAACTATATTCAACATCTTGCAATAATCTGTATTAGAGAAGAATTGGGGAAAATTTATATGTGTAACTGAATCATTTTGCCATACACCTGAAACTAACACAATATTGTAAATTAAATACACTTCAGTTTTTTAAATTATTGGTATAATACTGTATTGCAGTTAAACTTTCTCAAAAAAAGTCCTTACGTGTTAGATATACGTACTGAAATATTTGCAGTCAAAATGGTTTGATGTCCGGAGATTGCGTCAAAATAATCTGGGAGGAAGTGAGTGGGGGTCACACTAAAGACACGTTGGCCTGTAGTTGATAATTTTGGAAGCCATGTGATGGTATATGAGGGTTGTTATACTGTTCTCTTTACTTTTTGAAGGGTTGACATGTTCTTTATCAGAACAATTAAAAGCAGCAGCATGGTGTTCTTCTCTCGTCTATGTAACCCTCCCTGCTAGGGGGCTACTCTTAGTCACAAGTAGGTCAGGGTCTCACCAGAATTTAGCATTTCACAAAATTCTGTGAATTTTCCAACAAATTTGGGTGAAGGGCAAGGCCAGCTTTTCTGTATGCCAAATTAAAACAAAAGAAAGCCAGGAACTTCCCTGGTGGTCCAGTGGCCAGGACTCTGCAGTCCCCAGTGCAGGGGGCTAGGGTTCGATCCCAGTTCAGGGAACTAGATCCCACATGCCACAACTTAGACCCAGCGCACCCAAATAAGTAAATAGAGTGGGTAGCCATTCCCTTCTCCAGCAGATCTTCCCAACCCATGGATTGAACCAGGGTCTCCTACATTGCAGGCAGATTCTTTACCGTCTGAGCCATCAGGGAAGCCCAAATAAAAAATATTAGAAAAAAGAAAAGAAAACCAAACAATTAAAACTCCCATCTACTTTCAGCATCGTTTCATTAAAGGAAGAGCATACAGACACCAATAGCATAATTTCAGAAGAGTCCAGCCTTTCAGCTGGGCACAGTGAGCCTCATGGACAGACTTGTTCTGTGCCCGCCTTGTGTCCGTTCACCCTGAGACTGGCTGTATCAACACCCTGGGGACAGAAAGGGAGCCTGGAGGGCCGGCTGCTCTCACTTCTTTCCTGCTAATGAGGGAAGGACTTGGAGGCTGCTGTCATTACCATGTGTAGGGTTCTCAAACCTTCAGCCTCTCCAGGGGTTCAGGTGAGGGTCCCCCCCGCCAAACTGTGTCCCCTGGAACTCATGAACGCACTTCCCTTTCTATTGAATCCTAGTAGTGTGTCTGTGGGAGGAAAGGGAGTTATAAACTCAGGGAGGGCTTTTCTGCTTGATGAAATGCTTTGTACTTGAATGGAAAATAACAGCTGGACTCAAGGCAGCAAGGGCCCTCTGTGCTCTGCTGTGGTGAGGGCTCCTCTGAGACCTCAGGAGAGTGGAGCTGGCCTTGCTGTTTGCATCCATGGGCTGCCTGGCTGTGCCCCTGAAACCTAAGCTACCATCTCATACACTGTGACTTGCTCCTTTTTCCGTCTCTTCCTCATCTCTCTAGCATCTCACCTAACAAGGGATTTTGACTTTTTTCTGAAGGCAATAAATTTCAGGATCAGAGCCCCCTTTCCCTTGAAACTCAGGTGCATGGAAGACAGATATATTTTTGGGTGAGGAAATGTTTTAAAACTATATAGTGGTGATAATTGCAACACAATGTTATAAATGCATGACATGCCACTAATGGTAGATTATATGTTATGTGTTTATTCACCATTCATTCAGTTGTTCAGTCGTGTCTGAATCTTTTGCAACCCCATGGACTGCAGCCCTCCAGGTTCCTCTCTCCATGGAATATCCTGGACAAGAATATGAAAGTGGGTTGCCATTTCCTTCTCCATGTCTCCTGCATTGGTGGGCAAATTGTTTACCACCATGCCACCTGGAAAGCCCATGTTATATGTATTTTACTACAATTAAAATAAGAAACAAACAAAAAGAAACAGACTGTCCCTCCTGTTCTCTTTGGGGCAGAGTCTTAAAGGAGGTCCATTATTAGAATATCAGAAATGGAAGAGATCTTAGAGGACATTTGGTCCACCCTGTCATTTCATAGATTAAGGGTCCTGAGGTTCATCCTGGAGAAGTGATGGACCTCAGGACCCTCAAGACCACACAGCAATTTAGACAGAAGAATTTCACCCTCTACCATTGGCTCTTGGTCCTGATGAGGGAGAGGCACTGGTCTTGTATCTTTTCACAGTAATGATCTCTCGGACCGGGGCACCCTCAGCTTATATGCAGCCACCAGATATGTTTTGTTTGGCTGCATTGTGTTTAATATTCAAAATTAATTGCTAGCATTGAAAATCAGGCAAATTCTGAGATTTCCCCAGCAGTTCAGTGGTTAAGACAGGATTTCATATGCAGGGTGTGAGTTTGATCCCTGGTTGGGGAATTAAGGTCCCACATGCTGTGGTGTGTGCAGCCAAAAGAAAAAAAATTAAATAAAATCAAGTAAATTCACATAAAAGTCCAGATTTCCAGTATCTTCTAACAGAAATCTCTGGCAGCGTTGGGCCCATATTCCCACATGGTGGTGATGGGAGCTGATAAGGACTGTGTTCTTCTCAGGTCTCCATAGTCCCCACTGCTCCCCACTGTCTCCCACTTATCCTCAGGCCTCTGTTGTTTCTCTGATGTTCAGCCTGCTTTTGTCATCTCTCCTGCGTGCCTGCCTTGGGGAGGCAGGAAGATTGGCAGCCCTGCTTCAGCCTGGACTGGAGGACTGTGGGTCTCTGAACATTTTTCCTAGGTGCATTTCAGCTGCTGGATGGAGTACAGTTGGCCCTTTGTATCTGCAGTTTATCCGCATCTGTGGGTTCAACCAATCATGGATCAAAACTGTTGCAGGAAGGGGGACCCCTTCCAGGGCCTGTGAGCAAGCTCTTGTCTAACACTCAGAAGTGAATTGTCCAAGGAGACTCACATGCTGACAAGGCAAGAGACTTTATTGGGAAGGGGTGCCCAGGCGGAGAACAGGAGGGGAAGGGGCCTCAGGAGGACAGCTAGCTCTGCCACGTGGCTCAGGTTTTATGGTGATGGGATTAGTTTCCAGGTTGTCTTTAGCCAATCATTCCGACTCAGGGTCCTTCCTGGTGGTGCACGCCTTGTTCAGCCAAGATGAATGCCAGCAAGAAGGATTCTGGGAGGGGGTAGGACATGTGGCGTCTTCTTTTGACTTTCCTCAAACTCTCCTGGTTGGTGGTAGCTTATTAGTTCTGTGTTCCTTACCATGACTTCCTGTCGTAAAACAAATGGTTACTATGGTGCCTGGCCAGGGTGGGTGGTTTCAGTCAGTGTGCTTCCCCTAACAAAACTGTTTGGGGTGGGTCTCCCCTGGTGGTCCACACTTCCAGCGCAGGGGGTGTTGATTTCATCCCTGGTTGGGGAACTAAGCTCCCACATGCCTCTCTGTGTGGCCAAAAGCAAGACAAAACAAAAAACTATTTTGGGGGGAAAAAAAAGTCCAGATAGTTCCAAAAAACAAATACAAAACTTGAATTTGCCATGTGCTTTGGCAACCATTTACATAGCATTCATGTTGTATTAGGTTTTATAAGTAATCGAGAGATCATTTAAAGTATATGGGAGGATGTACATTGGTTACATGCAAATACTACACCATTTTACATAAGGACCTGAGCATCCATAGATTTTGGTATCTGAGGGGCAGTGCCCTTTGGTCCTGGAAGCAGTCCCCCTTGGATAACAAGGGATGACTATACACCTGGAGTTCCATTTATCTCATCCATTTCAGCTCCACCTGCACTGTGGTCCCAAGATATTGTGGACTAGCTTTGGCTGAAGAACTTGCTGCTTTGTGGTGCCTTGCCTTTAAGAAATGTCCCCATTTTTCAGATGGGGAAGCTATAAGAGAAACAAACAGGGATGTGTCCAAAGAAGAAAGTCACTTGAAGGCCTGGTACTGTGTTTGAATGGTTGCAGGCTTGGAGTGGTACCTCCACACGATGGAATATTATTCAGCCATAGAAAGGAATAAAGTTCTGATACATGCCACAGTATGGATGCACCTTGAAAACACAATGCTAACAAAAAGACACATTTCGTATGACTTGACTTATATGAGGTACTTAGAAGAGGCAAATTCATAGAGACAGAAAGTAGAACAGAGGCTACCAGGGACTGGGGGAAAGAGGGGATGAGGAGGTATTATTAAATGAGTATAGAGTTTCTGTTAGAGGTGGTGAACAATTTTGGAAAAAGAAAGTGACTATGGTTGTAGGACATGCTGAATATAATTAATGCCACAGAATGGTTCACTTAAAAGTGGTTAAAATGGTACATTTCATGTTATATACATTTTATCACAATAAACACAGTAAGGAAATAACAGAGAAAAATGTTATCATCTGCAAGAAGTTTCGTGTGGTATTGCTGCATCTTTCTCTAAATACAGAGACAGAGAATGTATTTCTCTAAATACAGAGAATGGTACTAAATACAGAGAAACAGGAATAAGCATTTTTTAAAGTTTTTTTTATCATCTAGGACACCACTGAGAAGTGAGTGGCCATTCCCTTCCTACTCTCGATGACAACAGCTCATTTCTCACACAGCAGTTCACCTGTGGCTCCCCTGTCCTTTGCACTCCCAGAATTTTGCATTCACAGCATTTAGTAAGTTGCAGTGTATCATCTTTCAGGGTGATGATCTGATTAATGTGTTTTCTCTCTTGGTTATAAGCATCACAGCATCATGAGGGCAGGAATCGTGCCTGGTTTTTGGTTCAGCATTATATCCCCAGCGCTTAGCCCAGGGCCTGGCATGTAGTTAGGATCTCAACAGATATTTCATGAATGAAAAGACTAGAAGTTCATAAAGAAGGTGTACGGAAGGTCCAAGTGTCACCAGGGGAGACACATATCCTGTAGCTGCCATGTTGCCTAGAGGGTACTTCCGCTATGACTCATGTGGCTTGGGGTTATTCTCCATTTTTGCTAGCCAGAGTCTCTTTCTACTGTTTGGAACCAAAAAACAAAACAAAACAAAAAAACACCTTCCATTATATAACCTCCCTGAGCCTGAGTTTCTTTACCTGTAAAATAGTTAATAGTAGCTTGCCACTGTTAGGACAGTTATGCTTAGTTATGTCTGACTGTTTGCAACCCCATGGACTGTAGCCCGCCAGGCTCCTCAATTCATGGGATTGTCCTGGAAAGAATACTGGAGTGGGTTGCCATTTCCTCCTCCAGGGGCTCTTCCCCCCCAAGGGATTGAACCCGTGTTTCCTGCATTGCAGGCAGATTCTTTACCACTGAGCCACCTAGGAAGTCCAGTAATGGAAGGTACTAGTAGTACCTTCCATGTATCCATTTTAATAAGGATTACATCAATGAACTCAGTGTTCACCAAGATGATGAGAGAAAAGGAGGAGAAAGACGGTGCCGGGTGTATTTCCTATCCTGCTGTAGCAAATTACCACATACTGAGTGGCTTAAAACAACCACGTTTATTCTCGTATAGCTCCGGAGATCGAAAGTCCGAACTGGTTCAGCAGGGCTGCCTTCCTTCTGGAGGTTCTAGGGAAGAATCCGTTGCCTTGTCTTTTCTAGGGTTGCCCTTTCTTTCTAAAGGTCACCCGCATTCCTTGGCCCGTGATCCCCCATCATTCCAACGTCTGTTCCTGTTGGGATCCCTCCTTCTTTGACTCTTACCCTCTTGTCTGTCTTGTATAAGGACCCTTATGACTGCACTGAGCCCATCTGGAGAGTCTATGATGATCTCTCCATCACAAGATGCTTAACTCAATCTGCAGACTCATTTTGCCAAGTGCCTTTTGTCATGTAAGGTATCACTTTGGAGGGCTCTTATGCAGCCTACCACTCCATGTGTCTGAAGTTTTTATTTGTAACTGTTTATGTGGTTATAAATATTCCAAGATTCCAAGAAAAATAAGTTATCTTCCCTGCCTTCAATGCTTACAATACTGTTGGGGAAACGAACCATTTACCAGTCCGTGAAGCCCCAGGCCGTGGTCAATGCTGCCCTGAGAGGTGAAGGTGATGTTTTGAGAATATGAAGATGAATGTAAGGATCCTTTGTTTCGCTGGGTATCTCCTCTGCTCAGACCTGCAGGGTGCAACCTCATAGGCTGTGCCTGCTCAGATTCTGGGGGCCACCTTCCCAGGAAAGACGATGGGAATGTTGTCTCCTGGAAGTATGTGACAGAGCATTCCTACCTTCTCCTCACAGGAAGTGGGAGCTTTGGGAAAGGCAAGGTGGAATCTCTTCACTACATCAGCAGACATCTTTGCTTTCTTTCTTTTTTTTCTTTGCTTTCTATTTTTGTAGATTCCTGTGGTCTGCATGTCTGTGTTTTCCCCAAATTCACTTGTTGAAATCCTAACCCTAAATGTGACAGCATCAGATGTAGGGTGTTTGGGAGGTGCTTAAGTCACGAGGGCAGAGCCCTTCTGAATGAGATTAGTGCTCTTATAAAAGAGCACCACAGTGGATAATAACCTGCCTGCCAATGCAGGGGACACAAGTTCAATCCCTGGTCTGGGAACATTCCATGTGCTGCAGAGCAACTAAGCCCGTGGGCCACAACTACTGAGCCCTCACACCCACAGTCCATGCTCCCCAGCAAGAGAAACCACCACAATGAGAAGCCCATGCTCTGCAATGGATAGTAGCCTCTGCTTGCCGCAACTAGAGAAAGCCCGTGTGCAGCAACAGACCCAGGGCAAACATAAATAAATAAAAATTTTTTAAATTAAAATTAAAAAAAAATAGAAGAGGTGCCAGAGAGCTCCTTTCTCCCCTTGGGCCTTGTGAGGACACAGCAGCAACTCTGCACCACTTACCTGCTCATGCTGGTCCCCTGATCTTGGGCTTCCAGCCTCTAGAACTGTGAGTACTGCATTTCTGCTGTTTAAAATGCACCCAGTCTGTGGTATTTTTGTTATAGCAGCCCTAACAGACTAAGACTCTGATGATTTGGTACATTTCATGTGTACCCTATGACCCTTAGCATTAATTTTGGCTTAGGGTCTGAGAGGTAAATTGATGGTTAAAAAGGGGTAAGTGGCAAGGGGGAAGGCATGTCCCCCTCCTCCAACTTCCCAGAGCCCTGGAGAAATTGTGTCAGTTAGAAATAGGACAGGATGGCCCAAAGAGCAAGAAATCGGCTGCTAGATCATCCACTGTGATAGAGTGTGCGTTATTCCTGTAAAACAGGAAACCATGCCCTTCTCTCATCAAGATAGTAAAGCACCACTGCCAACAGTAATAAAGACAGTCTGTGAGCAATTTAATTGGGGTACTTACAAGGGAGTCCTACCACCATGTGTCCGGATAGACTTTACTCAACTTCCAAGCCCTCAGGTAACTGACTCTGGGTCTGGCGTGTGGCCAGAATGAGTTGGGTGAGTTCTTAGTTTTTCAACGGGCATCTCTCCTGGGACCTGGTCCATGAACTCTGCTTTCTTAGAATAAAAATTGTGATGTGTGTCTAAGTAAGGATTACTAGATATGTGTGAGCTATGTGCCAAATACAAAGGTCTTAAAACTTACTTATATGTCAAATTAAAAAAATGTTTATTATGTGTTTATTCATTTGGCCTTGTTGGGTCTTCATTGCTGCATGCAGACTTTTTTCCCTAGTTGCAGCGAGCAGGAGCTTCTCTCTAGTTGTGGTGCACAGGCTTCTCACTGTGGTGGTTTCTCTTGTTGCAGAGCTCAGCCTCTCGGACGCTTGGGCTTCAGTCGTTGTGGCCCACAGGCTTAGTTGCTCTGCATTAGGTGGGATCTTCCTGGAGCAGGGATCGAACCCATGTCTCCTGCACGGGCAGGTGGATTCTTTACCATTGAGCCACCAGGGAAGCCCTTATTGTGGTTTCGATCTGCAGTTCCTTGATGGTTAATGATGTTGGGCATCTTTTCTTGTGCTTATTGGCTGTTTGTATATCTTCCTTGGGGAAATATCTGTTCAGATCCTTTGCCCATTTTGTAATGAGTATATTCAATCTTGAAGGGTCTCCTAAATGATTGCATACAGCAGCCACTATAGAATAGTGATTCATTGTGGGCACTCTGCTATTGGTGGCCTCGATTTGAATCTCACTTTGGCCACGTATTAGTACATGACTTTGACCATTCTCTCCAGACCTCAGTTTTTCCTGTCCTATTGGGATAGAAATATTAGCGACTTCTTAAGGTTGTTGTAAGGATTAAAAAGGCAGTGTGTATCAAAGGCTTAGTAAGAATTAATAAAGACTCAGTAAATATTATTAATACCCACAATGGAAATAATATTAACACTTACCAAGCATATGACATCTCATTTCATCTACACAGCAATCTTGCAAAATAGGTTTAATCATCTCCATTTTACAAGCAAGGAAGCTGAAGCTCAGGGAGATGAGGGAATGTGTCCCTGGCTACACAGCTGGTAAGAGACTGAGCAGATTCCTACCTGGATCTGAATGTCTGCAGTGCTGTGTGCTTAGTCACTCAGTCATGTCAGACTCTTTGCGACCCCCTGGACTGTAGCCCGCCAGGCTCCTCTGTCCACAGAGAGTCTCCAGGCAAGAATATTAGAGTGGGTGGCGATTTCCTCCTCCAGGGGATCTTTCCAACCCAGGGATTGAACCCAGGTCTCCCAAATTGCCGGTGGATTCTTTACCATCTGAACCACCAGGGAAACCCATATATATATATTTATATGGTGGCTTCTGATTTTCCACCTTTAATATAAGAGAGGTTGCTCCAGTTTATGGAGGGAAATGCCTCCACCATAGTGGCCCTGATTGGAGCAGGACTCTGTGAGGTCCAACACAGTAACTGACTGAAGGGCCCTCCTCAAATGTTAGTCTCCAGAAAGGTTTTAGGTTCCTGCTATTCAAGGGCAATTGTCATTAAGCAAATACTGTCAGAAAAGAATCAGTCTTTTGGCTCCCTGAGCAGCACCGTGGCAGTCGACAAGAACAAGAGCCTTATGAAAGGTGGTAAAAAGGGAGCCAAGATAAAAGTGGTCGACCCATTTTTAAGAAAGATTGGTATGATGTGAAAGCACCAGCTGTGTTCAATGTAAGAAATATTGGGAAAACATTTGTCACAAGACCTCAAGGAACCAAAATCATATCTGATGGCCTCAAGGGTTGTGTTTTTGAAGTGACCCTTGTCGATCTGTAGGAGGATGAAGTTGCACTGCTCATTACTGAGGATGTTCAGGGCAAAAACTGCCTAATTTCCATGGCCTGGATCTCATCAGTGACAAAATATGCTCCATGGTTAAAAAAATGGCAGACCATGATTGAAGCTCATGTTGATGTCAAGACTATTGATGGTTATTTGCATCTTCTGTTCTGTGTGGGCTTTACTAAAAAATACATCAATCAGATTTGGAAGTCTCTTATGCCCAGCACCAACAGGTCCACCAGACCTGCAAGAGGCTGATGGAAATCATGGCCCGAGTGGTGTAGATAAATGACTTGAAAAAGGTGGTCAATAAATTGATTCCAGGGCTTCCTTGGTGGTGCAGTGGATAAGAAACTGCCTGCTAATGCGGGGGCACCAGTTCGATCCCTGGTCAGGGAAGATCCCACGTGCTGCAGGGCAAGTAAGCTCATGTCCCACAACTACCTAGCCTGTACTCTGGAGTCCCATAAGCCGCAACTACTGACGCCCATGTTCTGCAGCTCCTGAAGCCCGTGCACCTAGAGCCTCTGCTCCGCAACGAGAAGCCGCCACAATGAGAAACTCCACACGCTACAATGAAGGGTAGCCCCCACTCGCTGCAACTAGAGAAAGCCTGAGTGTAGCAATGAAGACCCAGCACAGCCAAAACTACATACATTAATAAATAATTTAAAAAGTACATTGACTCCAGACAGCATTGGGAAAAGCATAGAAAATTCTTGCCAACCTTTCCATTCCATGATGTATCTGTTAGAGAAGTAAAAATGCGGAAGCCCAAATTTGAGTTAGAAAAACTCATGGAGCTACACGGTGAAGGTAGCAGTTCTGGAAAAGCTACTGGGCATGAGACAGGTACTAAAGCTGGACAAACTGATGGATATGAGCCACCTCTCCAAGAATTTTTTTAAAGTTCAGACGTTTAATGGCGACAAATAAAAGGTCTTATTTGTGACATTTTTTGCGGTCATTCTTTTTAGATAATCTGACAGCTTGTTGAATTATGTGTTCTATTTGATAGTAATGTGAATTTTTCTGAAAAAAAAAAAAAAAAAAGGAATCAGAGAAGAATGTAGTCATGAAATCATCACCAGCTTATTTGGACAGAGAAAAACTATAGCACCCTGTGGCCAAGGATGTGTTCATTTCACTTCAGGCGGGTTTTTGAGTCAGAGGATCTTTTCATACAACCCTGGCAAGCTCTCCCTAGTTAGCATGGCTTCTCCTTCGAGAACCTCACAGAGCTAACTAGAAAAGGATGAAAGTCAAGGATCCAGGGAGGCTCCCTCTCTTCCCGGAAACATTATTTAGGATTCCTGTGTAGTTCCCCATAGTGACTTTAGGTGTCACCTTTGAGTCATCTGAGGCCAGTCTCTCAGCAACTGACAAAATGCCTCATTTCCCAAGAATTTCTCGCTCTCTAAAATCCAGTTTGGAGGCATTCATTACCAGCACCCGGGCCCCAAAGCAGTTTGGATAATCTGGTTCTCATTTACGGAACCAAGCTTGCCCCTAAAGAAGAGGTTCCCAGCAGCTGGATAAGCTAAAACGGGCTCTGTGCCTGTGACTTTACAACTGATTTCTCTGTTGTTGAAAGCGTGGTGATGGATGAAGCTTCCCTGATGGCTCAGCGGGTAAAGAATCTGCTTGCAATGCAGGAGACATAGGAGGCGTGGGTTCCATCCCTGGGTAGGGAAGATCCTCTGGAGGAAGGCATGGCAACCCACCCCAGTATTTTTGCCTGGAGAATCTTCATGGACAGCGGAGTCTGGAGGGCTACAGTCCGTGGGGTTGCAAAGAGTCAGACACGACTGAAGTGACTATTCTCGCATGCATGATATATGGATAAGAGACAGTTTATGCAAAGGCCCTAGCAGCTCAGAGCCCTATTCTCCCAGAGTTCTCTGCTCTGCCCTGTCTCATTGGCTCACACCTGTGTGTACACTAGGCTGTGAGCAACTGTGGGCAATGGGGGAGTTGGGGCTCTTTCCTTTCCTCCCTTCTTCCCACCCTTCCTTCTTCCCTCCTTTCTTTTCTTCTTTTCTTCCCTCCCATCTTTCCTCCCTCTCTCTCTTGCTTCCTTCCATTCCATGCATATTAAGTGCCAGACACTAGAGCTAAAACAAAGAACAGAACAGCCAATCTCTCTTCCTCTGTGGAATTGACATTCTGATTCCCTATTTGTCTGTAAGTTCTCAGCACTTAGCACGTGGTAGGCACTTAACTGCTTTCATGGCTTGGTGTATCCTCTTCCAGTTTTTTCCTATGTGTATACTAACGTGATACATGATATTTAAATTTTAGATGGAAATGAGATCATGCATTAATACTATGTATGTATGTATATATATATTCTGTAATTCACCACCCCCCACCCCAGCTTAATAGTGTCTTGTGGCCATCTTTCCAGGTTAGAATATGAAAATCGACTTCAGGATTTGCATGTCCCCAAGATGCTATTTGGGCTTCCCAGGTGGTGCTAGTGGTAACATCCCCGCCTGCCAATGCAGAAGATGTAAGAATTGCGGGTTCGATCCCTGGGTCAGGAAGATCCCCTGGAGAAGGGCATGGCAACCCATTCCAGTGTTCTTGCCTAGAGAAATCCCATGGACAGAGGGGCCTGCTATGCTACAGTTCATAGGGTCACACACAGTCAAACACAACTGAAGTGACTTAGCAAGCAAGCAAGCAAGATGCTATTTGGAGTCCCTCCGCCCCTTGGAGTCTAGAAAAGACTGGCTTCAACCCAAAGTCATTCCCTGTGGAATCTCAGGGTCAGGTTAGGATTCTGAATGGGCCAGGTGTTCATGTTCTCATGGTCACTTTAGGTCCCTGTTTATGCTTCTTCTGTTAATTTCATTCAATATATTTACTTAATCTCCTACTATTAGACATTTAGGTTATTTCCAGTCTTTTCCTATCACAAACAGTGCTGTAGTAAAAAAGCTTGTTCATCCTTTGTTTTATGTATGTTGAATAAATTGCTGTAACTGGCATTGCTGGGTCAATTTAGCAATATATATTGCTATAGATACAAGTATTATCTATGAATACTGTTCAATTTCCTTCATGGAAGCTATATTTAGATATGTTACAAATTGTGATCTTTGCTTAACTGTGTAAATACACACACACACTTTTTTTTATATTCTTTTCCTTTTTTTGTGTGTGAATTGTTAATCTGCAGGGGCTTTTTACCTGTCAGAGAAACTATTTTTTTGTAACTTAAAGTACAGATATTTTTTCTTAGTTTATTATTTATTTTCTTATCCTTTTTAAAAAGACAGCTGCTTAGTATCCCATAAGTAACTTTAAGCAGTCTCTTTTTGCTAGACATCTTGGTTGTTTTCAGCTGTTATAAATGACACAAATCTTTCTACTAATCTGCAGTGCATCTCTTTATGCTAAATTCCTAAAAGTGGAACTGCTTGGTGAAAGAAAGTGCTGTGCTGTGCTTAGTTACTCAGTCATGTCCAATTCTTTGTGACTGCATGGACTGTAGTCTGCCAGGCTCCTCTGTCCATGGGGATTCTCCAGGCACGAATACTGGAGTGGGTTGCCATGCCCTCCTCTAGGGGATCTTCCCAACCCAGGGATCGGACCCAGGTCTCCCACATTGCAGGCAAATTCTTTACCATCTGAGCCACCAGGGAAGCCCAGGAATACTGGAGAGGGTAGCCTATTCCCTTTACCAGGGGATCTTCCCGACCCAGGAATTGAACAGGGATTTCCTGTATTACAGGCAGATTCTTAGTCAACTGAGCTACCAGGGAAGCTCTGGTGAAAGAATATGGACTATAAAAAGCCTTTTGATACATATTGGGCCTGGGATATTATATTTTTAAAATCTTGCATTTATTTATTTAACTTTTTTTTTTTTTGGTTGCACTGGGTCTTAGGTGCAGTATGCGGGGCCTTTAGTTGTGGCATGTGGCCTTTAGTTGTGGCATGTGGGATTTAGTTCCCTGACCAAGGATTGAATCCAAACCCCTTGCATTGGGAGCGTGCAGACTTAGCCACTGGACCACCAGGGAAGTTCTTCTTTTTATTATTTAAAAACAACAATTGTTTAGTAGTTTAAAAAAAAAATGCCCCGTGTCCCAGTGGCCCATCCACTCAGAGTGGTGAGTCTAATCTATCCTCCTACCCCTTTTCAGTTGCTCTGTATTATTTTGAAGCAAATCATTTCATTTATAAAGATCAAAGGATATAGAGAGATGCTATCTTTGGATGAGAAATTCACCATCTCTCCCCCCAGTTCTTCTAGATAGTGGCAATGGAAAGCTACCATGATGCTGTTTAGAGTCTTCCTCCTGGAGCCTGCTGCGGGGCGAACATTGAATCCCATCGGCGTGCCCCTTCTCTGGAGCTCTGCTCTTGTTTTGCAGACAGGACAAAATGTTCACCCACATGGATGACTCAGCTAGCCTCAAGCCTCTTTAGTTCACTGCAGAATCCCCACAGACCCAAAAGCTTTGCTTCAACTGTACGTTTTCACTTATTTTTTATTCACTCCAGAGGCAGGCAGGAAATTGCCATTGGTCCGTGAATCATGCAGGAATCTTTCCTCTGCCCTTTCCCATCTGGATGTGGCTTCCTTGAAAAATACCCAGGTGGACGGACGCTTCGCCCATGCAGTCTTGACTTCATGGGTGCTGACACCTGGCTGGTGGAGGGCTCTGTCTGTTCCACGGCTGAGCCCCAGAGCCTCGGGGCGTTGCCCAGAGCCTACCCAGGACCCTCCAGGCCATGTTCTGAAAACTCCTCCTGCTTCTGAAAGAAAGAGTTGTTATGCCCCATGTCCCAGTGGCCCCATGTTATGCCCCATGTCCATCCTGAGTTGGCTTCACCCAGGGGGTACTGGGCATTGAAGGGGTTGGGGTGGACACTGTCAGCCAGGCCTGCCTCCTCATTTACACAGCACCAGTTATTGCCAAGACAGCTGCTAACACTCAGAATGTGGGAAGCAGGGAATCAATAGGGGTGCAGCAGTATCATAACAGCCGCTGGCTGCCTGGCTGTCTGCACGAATGACCTGACCCAGTGCTGGCCACCGTGGTGCTGGGGCCTTCCTACCTAGCTCACGAAAGCCTCCAGTGCCCTGCAGCCGGGCATTTCATTATTCTGATTTTACCCAAGAGGTTCTCAGAGAGACCAGGGGACTCAATGAAAGCTATATAGCTTGAGCAGGTCCTGGTACCAGAGTTTTGAATCCAGGTCCTTAAGCTGGAATTTTGCCCCTAAGGTCCTCAACCTTTTGATTCATTTTTAAAATTCATTTTATTTTTATTTGTTTGGCTGTGTCAGGTATTAGTTGTGGCACTTTGGGGCGCTTAGCTGCGGCTCAAGGGCTTGGTTCCCCCCGGCATGTGGGGTTTTAGTTCCTAGACCAGGCATAAAACCTACGTCCCCTGCATTGGAAGGCAGATTCTGAACCACTGGACCACCAGGGAAGTCCTTTGATTCATTTTTTTAAAAACAAAGCAGGTAGAGGTCATAGCAGAGAGGTTGCCCAATCAAATCCCCCTCTGAGGCCCAACCTGGAGAAACCAAGGGCAGTAAGGTCAGGTTGGGGGTGGCATGAACATTCGCTAATGACAGTTTTCTGGGTGTAAGTGATTGACAGATGGAAGCTTCCAGAGGGAAAGTTTGCTTGTAAGTAATGGCTTCTGGCCTCTTTGGGCTACTGTCTGTGTTACTGAGTGCAAGCTCCTATTGCTTGCCCTGTGACAGGACAGTAAATCGAGAGATGAGTTGTTGGGGCAAGGAATAGCAGCTTATTCAGAAAGCCAGAAAACTGAAAGACGGTGAACTAGTGTCACAGAGAGTTGGGCATGACTTAATGATGGAACAACAACAAGTGTCCCAAAGAACCATCTTTCCTGAGTTAGAATTCAGGCTTCCTTTATACAAAAGGGGAGGAGGTAAAGTCCTGATTCTGGTTAGATTCTGGAAGAGATGTCTTAATTTCTTCCTTCTTACAGTCGTTCACATGTGGACCTGGTCAGGAGGTGTTCTATAAGGTAACAAAGGTATTTTTTTTTTTTTTTAGTGGAGTGAGTTTATTACACCGGCGGGCCCAAGGCAGAGTCTCCTCTTAGCCAAGGGCCCCGACCAGCATTTGTGAAAATCTTTTATACCCCATGTGTATGTGTCCAAACCCACCACCCCAATCCCTTGATGCTTACAAAGGAAGGGTAAATACAATCACAAAAAAATATGGAACGCTTCACGAATTTGCGTGTCATCCTTGCGCAGGGGCCATGCTAATCTTCTCTGTATCGTTCCAATCTTAGTATATGTGCTGCCGAAGCGAGCACAACAAAGGTATTTTAGCTTAACATTCATTACACGGGAGCCAAGATTCTCAGAGATAGGCCATTACGTATGATTTAATCTTATGGGCAATATCCCTTTGGTGATTAACTTGCAGCAAAAGCAATGGAAGACAAAGGGTAAAGTAAAAGAAACAGATCCAATATGGAGTCAGAATTATAGCTAGAGATGAGCAGGGGACCTCTCAGTTCAGCAATGTACTGCAAAGGGGGCTTTGGAATGTTCTCTTGTCACTCTGAATGGACAGCCCTGTACATCCCTGCAGATTGGAGTACTTTGCCCAAGTGGGGATGCTGGGGCTGTGGTCTTCTCTGCCCATCTCATCAGGACTCTGAGCCACCAGGGGAACTATGGAATGTCAACATGGTGGAAATTTGCCCTTCTTATAAAGAGAGGGAAATTTGTACTTGGACAGACACCTGGAAGAATACATCTGAGGCATCTGATAGAGGCAAATATTGGAGCTAAGGAATGCCAAGGATTGCAGGCAGTGTCCAGAAGCTGGAAGGAGTGAGGAAGGGTCTAGAGCCTCCAGAAGAACCGACTCTACCAACACCTTGATTTCAGACTGCTGACCTCGGGAACCAGGAGATAATACATTTCTGTTGTTTCAAGCCATCTAGTTGTGAAAGTTGTTACCTAGGAAACAAATACAGTTGGTTAATTATTTTGTTTGCTTACTTGCTTATGGTTTTTCTTCCGATTGACAAGACTCTTATTTGTTTATTCTCTCTTGTATCCCTAGTGCCCAGCTGTGGGTTGAACACAGAAAGAACTCGCCACATGCTTTTAGATGAATCAAATCCCTCACATAATCAGCCATAACATCTTGTCAACTGTAGCTTGTCTTGTGTTCATCGCCTTGTATCATGTCCTTCACTCTCACTTTAGGTCATCATCTCCCACTGAGTTTTTTTTGGGCTTGCTGTGCCTGGGCTTTCTCTAGCTGCAGCAAGTGGGCTTCTCATTGCAGTTGCTTCCCTTTTTGGGGAGCACAGGCTTTAGTAGTTTCAGCTCTTGGGCTCAGCAGTTGTGGCTCAAGGGCTTTGTTGTTCCAGGGCATGTGGGATCCTCCCCAAAGAGGGACTGACCCCTTGTCTCCTGCATTGCAAAGAGGATTCTTAACTACTGCACCATCAGAGAAACCCTCTCCCTCTGAATTTTTGCAGGAGCCTTCCATCTTGTCTCCTTGCAGTTTAACTTTTTCTCTTCTTTTTAACACAAATCCAATTTTCTCACTTCCCCATTTTAAACCCTTTATTCTTTCCCTGCTGTCTATATTAGCTGTTGGACCTTGTGTGTGTGGGTATGTGTGAGCATGTGTGTGTTCAGTTGTGTCCAACTTTTTGTGACCCCATGGACTGTAGCCCACCAGGTTCTTCTGTCCATGGAATTTTCCAGGCAAGAATACTGGAGTGCGTTGCCATGTCCTTCTCCTGGGGATCTTCCCGACCCAGGGATTGAACCTGCATCTCTTGCGTTGGACCTGGGGCATGCGCCATAAACTCTCAGCCTCAGCCTCAGTTTCCTCATCTGTGGAATGGGAGTAATAATTGTACCTACCTTCCACCAAGTTGATGTGAAGATTAGCTGAGAATCTATTGATTCTCACAGAGCACAATGCCCAGCACATCACAGGGGCCCTGTGAATGCTGGCTTTCACCATTAGGTCAGCATTTGTATGGGATTGAGGCTAGAGACCTGAGGCTATATAAAATGAGTCCTTTGTTAAGATGGAGAAAAGCATTTTAAAAATCAGGCATTCAAAATTGGCTTGCCCAACAAAGTGATTAAAAAGCAGAGTGTGTCTAGCCTTTTGGCCTGTTAAAGTTTGGAGAAGACATCTATTTTGAAAGCATGAGTTTGCATATCATTAAACACACAATGAAAACACATTAAGTGAAAAACTTAAAGTAGGCTCACATTTATATTAAAATTATATCGTTTGTACCATAGACATAATCTTAAATGTGGGAATAAAGGAATTGATTTTAATCATGGCTCAGAACTGATGCTCTCTATTTCTAAAAACCTCTTAATCAGGAAATTTCCCAAGAGAAATTGTTTAAAATACAGGGTAACACATGTGAGAGCAGTTCCAAAATTTAATGTGTGCAAATTATTCATATATTCATAATTTTATTATAGCATATTGGGTTTGGGGAATCAAGCCCAGGTGAAGAGAAGCTTAAAAGAGGCCCATAAGTGAAATGAATTTAAATATTACAACTACCTTCCTGTCGACCCAGAATGTTCACTAAAGCACTAGCAATTTTAATAAGATTGGAAGTTCTTGTTGATTTGAAAGGCTAAATTGGTGAGAACCTCTCTCTTTTTTTTAAAAGCTTTCTTTCAAAAAAGTCAGACTTTCTGTAGACTTGAACAGTTCTGTAATGTGGTCAGATGCTCTTTTCAAGCTGCTTTGTTTGATTTGGCAAGTTTTAAAAATAGTGCCAGCAGGGAAGATAGTAAATGACTGAAAACAGAAATATGAACTTGGCTTGCTAGTATTATTATTTACTACTTTTTATTAAAATTAGAAATTATCTTAAAAGTTAATAGGTGAGGGACTTCCCTGATGGTCCAGTGGTAAAGACTTCACCTTCCATTGCAGGAGGTATAGGTTTCGATTTTGGGTCAGGGAGTTAAGATCCCACATGCCTTGTGGCCCCCCAAATCCAAACATAAAACAGAAGTAATATTGTAACAAATTCAATAAAGACTTTATGAAATGGTCCACATCAAAAGAAAAAAAATCTTTAAAAAGTTAATAGGCGAGACAGAGAGGCTTTTGGCCAAAGTACAGTAGACTGGGAGGGCACTCTCGTGTGTGTGTGTGTGTGTGTGGTGTGTTTAATGACCTTTCTGCTTTTCTGATGCATCTATTTCTGGACCCATCTTAGTCATTGCGGATCCTTGGTTTCCTAGAATCACTGAGAGAGGTAAAGACTGTTTGACAAGAAGACTGGAGATTTTCCTGTCTTCTGGGAGCATACCAGGCCATGGAAAATTGAACCATGACTTGGGCCTGTGCCCAGTAGAAAAGGAGAACTCTCTCCACTGTCTTATTTTATTCAGTTCAGTTCAGTCGCTCAGTTGTGTCTGACTCTTTGCAACCCCATGGACTGTAGCACTCCAGGCTTCCCTGTTCATCACCAACTCCCAGAGCCTACTCAATCTCATGTTCATTGCATTGGTGATGCCATCCAATCATCTTATCCTCTGTCATCCCCTTCTTCTCCCACCTTCAATTTTTCCCAGCATCAGGGTCTTTTCCAGTGAGTCAGTTCTTCACATCAGGTGGCCAAAGGATTGGAGTTTCAGCTTCAGCATCAGTCCTTCCAATGAACATTCAGGACTGATTTCCTTTAGGATTGACTGGTTGGATCTCCTTGCAGTCCAAGGGACTCTTAGGAGTCTCCAACACCACAGTTCAAAAGCATCAATTCTTCGATGCTCAGCTTTCTTTATAGTCCAACTCTCACATCCATACATGACTACTGGAAAAACCATAGTTTTGACTAGACGGGCCTTTGTCTTATTTTAAAAAAGTAAAATCTCCTAAAATGGTCTTTTCTTACACACATATAGCTTCACATTGTATACAATGAAAATAATACAGACAGGAACTTTCCTGGTGGTCCAGTGGGTAAGACCCTGTGCACCCAATGCAGGGGGCCCAGGTTCAAGCCCTGGTCAGGAAACTAGATCCCACATCCTGCAACTAAAAGATCCCACATACCGCAACTAAACATCCCGTATGCCAAAACGAAGCTTGAAGATCACATGTGCTATAAGCAAGACCCAGAGCAGCCAAACAAAGAAGGAAAGAAAGAAAATAGTACAGATAAAGTGATAGTGTCCCTTGACCCTCTTATTCTCCCCTCCCCCTCTCCACTTGGGACCCTGGTTCCTCATTCCAAGTTCAACAGCCATCGTTGTTACCATTTCCGTGCATCGCCTTCCAGATATTTTCTGTGCATTTGTAAACACGTATGCCTAGAGAAACCGAGTTTGTACATGGTTTCTAATTCACATTTTAAAAAAATTCTAAGCTATACGTGCTCCTAGTTGAAGGCTCCAATCATTAAACAAGTTCTGCAGGAGGAGCAGCAGGCCCAGCCGGCCCGGTTTCTAGCTCCCTGTTCACGCTGCCCTAAAGTGAACACTCTGAACTTGTTCCTGATCCCTCTCTAACTCTCAATAACGTGCTTAGATGTCTACTTCAGATGTTTTCAGCTTCAGGCATTGTCGTTTGACTTCCCAGGGTGGAAGAGGCTTTAGGCTTCTGTTTTAGGCTATCGCCAGCAATTGCTCAACCCCCTTCTGTGCTCCTCTCATCGTGGTACCAAAATCTTGGTTAGATCAATATTTGCACTAGTATAAACATGGATGTGCCTTTCACAGCTGAGCCATGTTGAATACCATGAAGTTCAGGGGTCTGTTTTTTATTTGCTTTCTTGACATTAGTAATTGTTAAGTTTCCCCATGTGTGTCACATTCTATATTCTCACCACTAATTAAGCTGTAAGCTGTCTCTCCAGATCGTCCCCACTCCTATATGCATTAGGTTTTCCATCAGCCTTATCCCGGAGTGACTCTCCAGGAGTGTTTTGACCTGGTCCATTTGGGACTATCTTCTCTCTAAGCTCCATGTACAGATGTTACTCGGGGAACTTTCTTTCCATCACCCTGGGATTGCTTCTCCTTTCTCTTGAGCTGGGTTTCCTCTTGCCTGGAGATCTTCCTCTTTCTTGGTGTGTTTATTTATTACCCCATCCAGTAGATTTCTAAAGAAAGATACATGGGTATTATGTGTAGTTTTTCTGTAAGAGAGGTCTTATTAGACTGTTGGTCTATATTATTCCTTTTTTCCACTTAGCCTTGTGTTTTGATACTATCTCCCCATTGGTGTGAATAATTTCCCTCTTATTTTAATGGTTGAGTAGATCATAGAAACCCTCTTAACTGAAACAATTGGCATTCTCTGTTGGATACTTGGCTTCCCATGCGGCACTAATGGTAAAGAATCCGTCTGCCAATGCAGGAAACTCCAGTTGGAACCCTGAGTGGGAAATTCCATAGACAGAGGAGCCTGGCAGGTTAAAGTCTATGGGGTTGCAAAGAGTTGGACACGACTGAACATGCACGATACTTCATTGACAATTAGAATCATAAGAAAGACATACAGTGGCAAAGAGTGGCTCAAAGCTCACCAATTCTATTCTATTCTATTTCCTCCCAAGAAGACTCCCCTGCAGTTAGGGTGGGGGCCGTGTACCAGGGATTGACCAAAGATAAGTGAAATATGTAAATGTATGTATTAGGGTTCTCCAGAGGAACAGAACTAATAGGGTATATATAGAGAGATTTTATTATAAGGAATTGATCATGGAGGCTGAGAAGTCCCAAGATTTGTAGTCAGCCAGCTGGACACCCAGAAAGCCAATGGTTTGGTTCTAGTCCAAGTCTGAAGGCTGATATCCCAGTTCCAAGACAATTGGGCACAGAGGGTGGATTTTTGAGCCTTTTTGTTCTATTTAGGTCTTCAATGAATTAGATGAGGCCCACACACACTGGCGAAGGCCATCTGCTTTCCCTAAGACTAGGGAAAGCAACTCGATGCTCACCTCATTCAGAAACATCTTTATAGACAGAGGCAGAATAATATTTGACCAATATCTCTGCACCGTGTGGCCCAGTCAAGTTGACACATACTGTGTATCATTGCAATGTGATAGGTCACTTACAGACCTTGCCCTAATGCCCCTGGTGAATTCCTCTATATAGTCTTTCTTTCCCCTCTGTGGTGCTTTTGGAGGCCACATATTAGAGGTGATGGAGTCAGAGGGAAGGTGCCTGAACCCCTGGTTCACCATCTGTCCATAATGATACTAACAAATGAATGAATGAATAACTGGGGAAGAAGGAAAAGCCCTTCCTTACAGAACAATGCCAACTGTACAAGGAACGATGGAATTAGAAAGTCACCATCTGGCAGCCACCGCAGTGAGAAGTGTTTCGGGCAAAAATCTTCAATGGATGCTAAAATTAGTAGATGAAAGATTGATGAGAAACTGGATATTTGCATAGTTTCAAAATAAATCCGAGTACGATATTTATAAATCAGGAAGGTTAAAAAGTAATAATTTAGAATGGAGAAACCTGGCTGAGACCATCTTAACGAGTAATCCAAATGGACATCACCAGCAATGTGTCAAATAGACCTCCTGTGCCTTTGACATAAAGCACTGAGAGGAACCGATATCACGTCTGTGGTGTTCTGACCACGTGTGCATCAGGGGGGAAAATGCAATGAACTCCAATCAAGGGACATTCTAAAAAAAGAATAGACTTGTGCTCTTTTAAAAATTACTTATCTGTTTATTTATGGCTGTGCTGGGTCTTCTTTGCCGCTTGGACTTTTCTCTGTTTGTGGCAAGCCGGGGCCACTCTCTAGTGGTGGTGCACAGGCTTCTCATTGCAATGGCTTCTCTTGTTGCAGAGCACAGACTCAGTAGTTGTGGAGCATGGACTTAGTTGCCCCCAGGCATGTGGGATCTTCCCAGCTCAGGGATCAAACCCGTGTCTCTTGCATTGACAGGTGAATTCTTTACCACTGAGCCACCAGGAAATCCCTGGGCCTGTGCACTTTTTTTTTTTTTAATTTATCTTTTGGCCATGCAGCTTGTGGGATCTTAGTTCCCCCACCAAGGACTGAACCCAGGCCCTCAGCAGTGAGCGGCTTCCCTGGTGGCTCAAATGGTAAAGAATCTGCCTGCAATGCAGGAGACCTGAATTCCATCCCTGGGTCAGGAAGATTCCCCGGAGAAGGGAATGGCTGTCCACTCCAGTATTCTTGCCTGGAGAATTCCATGAACACAGGAGCCTGGTGGGCTACAGTCCATGAGGTCTCAAGGAGTCAGACACTCATTCATTCAGACAGACATTCACTCAGTCAGACTGGGCGAATAACACTCAGCAGTGAAAGCAAGGAATCCTAACCAAGGAGTTCCCAAGAATAATCTTTTTAAAATTTATTTTTATTAGTTTTTTCTATTTTGGGGGCACAGCGCCCTGCATATGGGTTATTAGTTCCCTGACCACAGATCAAACCCAGGTCCCCTGCATTGGAAGCATGGTGTCTTAACCACTGGACCACCAGGGGTGTCCTAAGGGCCTGTGCTCTTTGAGAAATACCCAGACAGTGAAAGGCAAAGATAGAGGAAGAGTTCTAGAGTCAAGGAGAACTGCTCTGTTCCTGGGTTGGATTCTAGACCAGGAAAAATGCTGTTTTCTTTTGCTATTCGTGGGAAATTGGTGAAACCTGAATAAGGTCTTAGATGATAGTATCCATGTTCATTATCATCAATATTAATTTTTCAATTTTAACAATCATACTGTACCTGTGTGATAGAATGTCCTGTTTTTAGGGAATACACACTGACATATTTAAGGGTGAAGATATATCATGTCTGCAAGTTGATTCCTAAATCATTCATAAAAATGACAAAATTATGCATACATAAAGAGAGACCCTGATGCTGGGAAAGATTGAAGGCAAAGGGCGACAGAGGAGATGGTTAGATAGCATCACTGACTCATTGGACATGAATTTGAGCAAACTCCCAGAGATAGTGAAGGTCAGGGAAGCTTGGTGTTCTGCAGTCCATGGGGTCTCAAAGAGTCAGACAAGGCTTAGTGACTGAACAACAAAGAGAGCACGCTCTAGAGAGAGGTAGAATTACGGAGCAAGTGTGAAATATCAGCATTTCTGTAAGTATGAAATTTTGTCAAAACAAAGTTCAGGGAATTTCCTAGTGGTCCAGTAGCTAGGATTTGGCTCTTTCATTGCCAAGGACCTGGGTTCAATCCCTGGTCAGGGAACCAAGATCCTGCAAGCTGCACAGTGTAACCAAAACAAACAAACAAACAAATAAATAAAAACAAAAACAAAATGAAAATTAAAAAGTTAAAAACAAATCGGCATAATAGGGAAACCTTTGTCATCATAAATCTCAATGTTGATTTCACTGCAATGAATTTTCTGAAAAGTAATTTTCAGGTAGGATGTACTTTTTGTTACATAGTGACAATTATCATTGTAATTTTCTTTATTCTATGAAGGGATCCATTAATTAAACATTACATGTGTTTAATGTTTAATTAATGTGACGTTAAATGTGTCAAAGAAAATATATAGCAACTTGCTTTTTAAAAACGTCTGATGCTTTTAGGCATTTTTGTGGATAGTTTGTATGGTATACTTATTCCACTCAACCTGAGAGGTTTGGGTTCATGGGGCTTACAAAATATCTCACAATATTGACAGCAATAAAAATGTATAAAAATAGAAAAACTCAAGAATGTATTTCTACCAAGAGACATTATTTACCTAAATAAAAACTGATGGGCTTTGGGACTTCTTCGGTGATCCAGTGGTTAAGACTCTGTGTTCCCAATGCAGAGGGCCCGAGTTCAATCCCTAGACAGGGAGGGAGATCCCGCATGCTGCAACTAAGACCTGGTACTGTTGAAAACAAGCAAACAAAAGACCATGCTTATTTAAAAAAAAAAAATTGATGTGCTATTATCAAGTCTTTCCAGAGTGTTCAAATTAGTTTTCAAATACACACTAACTCTTTTTATTTTTCACATTTTTACTGGTTTATGTGATATTTATGCAAACAATGATAAGAACAAGTACAAATATAAATAGGTCTGGAAACCCAGACAATTAACTTTTGGAATAAACATGCAGTTCAACAAATGGGAACAAACGTTCACCTCTGTGTGGTAGTTCAGTATCTCCTCCTACTGTTGCTGTGGGCCCCACATGGTTGATCTTATAGACTGGTGAGTATTGATTAGTCCAGCTGGTTGGGTACTTGGAGATCATTAAAAGAAATTCGGTCTTCCCTGGTGGCTCAGTGGTAAAGAATCTGCCTGCTGATGCAGGAGATGCAGGTTCAATCCTTGGGCTAGGAAGATCCCCGAGAGAAGGAAATGGCAATGCACGTCAGTATTCTTGCTTGGGAAATCCCATGGACAGAGGAGTCTGGTGGGCTACAGTCCATAGGGTCTCAGGGTTGAACATGACTTAGAGACTAAACACCACCGCCACCACCACCAAAGGAAATTCACATTTTATTAACTAGTATGCATTTACTGTTTGGCTTCCCTGGTGGCTCAGTGGTAAAGAATCTGCCTGCTGATTCAGGAGATGTGGGTTTGATCTGTGGGTTAGGAAGATCCCCTGGAGATCTTATTTGGCTTAATCATTCCCCTAGTAATTGACATTTCAAGAAGATATTCTAAGACCTGATAATACAGTGTGTTCTAGTTATGACCCATCTCTATGGCAAAACAGATAACAAGAGAGGAAAGGGAAGCCGTGCCTGATACTGTCTTGTTCAGGGGTTTTCAATGCTTCACAGTTGGCAACGCCACTTCTAAATTCAGCATGATGTTTTAAAGAGCCTGATGAGGGTCTTTCTTGATGGTCCAGCTGTAAAGATTCCATCTTCCAGTGTAGGGGACATTGGTTTGATCCCTGGTCGGGGAAACTAAGATCCCACATGCCTCAGGGCAACCAGAGAAAGCTTGCATACCGAAGCAAAGGGCCCAGACGCTGCAACGAAGACCTAATGCAGTCTAAAATAAAATAAAAAAAAAAAGAGCCTTGTTGCTAACATTTTCACGTTGATGGGATTGAGTATCTATTAGAGAAAGCCAGAAGTAGCTCATTGTATTGGTCAGGACTCTAAAATGCAAGACAGGGACTTCCCTGGAGGCCCAGTGGTTAAAGACTCTGTGCTTATAATGCAGCAGCCTTGGGTTCGATCCCTGGTCAGGGAAATAACATCCTACGTTCCGTGTGGCCAAAAAAATAAATTAAAAAATACATTAAAAAAACACAAGAGACAGAAAAGAAACTCGTAAGTGTTCAAAGGAAAGGAATTTATTGGCATGTATATCTGAAAAATCCCTAACTTTTGGCACTGCTGCCTTCAGAAGTTCAACTAGGTAAACATTTCCATTAAATTTATCTCTTTCTCCCAAATATTGAGATTCATTAAAGGGAGTGAATCATTTATTGGCTGGAGAAATATATCAATTAGTCACATATGCCTGTACATTTTAGTCTATGATGTGTGTATCTGTAATAGCATTTCCTGAAATGGATTCCTTAGGACATCAATTCTGTTAATGTTCTGTGAAAAAGGGTCCATGGTCAGATATGTTTGGGAAACACTGAACTCTGTGCTATACAATAGAACCTCGCTGTTTACCCATCCTGTCGGCGAGAGAATCCCCTCCTGAAACCCCTCCCGTGACAAGGTCTGGGTTCAAGGAGCTGGCACGCAAAGGCGTCTGGACCTCCGGGGATTTCTCGGACCGCTCCACCATCCACTCCCAGGCCTTCGTCCTTTCATCTTCTGATGTTTGGCGTTCTTCTATGTTCCCTAAAAACTAGTCTGACTCTTACCTAAAATCCCTCCTTGAAACCTTTGCATGGCAGCAACACAGTCCCTGGGGGCACATGGGTCCCAATAAACAGGCCTATCTATCCCATAAGCAAAAGTAGATAGAGTCCATTATGAGACTGAGGAGATTCCTTAGGGTGTGATCAGGAGGGAATTCATGAGACCTCTGACCCTTAGGATTACATACCAGAGCTAAGTCCGCCTGGGGCTGAGCTTCCCAAGATAAGGTTTGTAGATGGCTTTTCACAGTTGACTAGCTGCTGCCATTGAATTGTTTAAAAGTTTGTGTAGGTATTGACTGTTATTTATGATGTAACCCGTGATTATGCACCTGGTACAATCTTATCATTCCCCCCTCCTTAAACCTCTTTAAAGGATTATTGGTTTTAGGGTATATAAGCACTGATGTAAAAGAATAAAGTAGTCTTGATCCTGCACTCAACCAAGACTGACTGGCTTTCTTTTCTTCACTCACTCTGTTCATCTGAAGGGAACCCCTGGACTCTGCTAGGGCTGGACCCCGGCACCATCCTATGTAAAAGCTTATATTCTGTATAAAAGCTTACATCTGCTAACTCCAACTTCTCATTCCACCCTTCCTCTAATCCCTTCTTTGGCAACCACCTGTCTGTTCTCTATTTCCATGATTCTATTTCTGGTTCACTTTTGTCATATTTTGGATCCCACATATAAGTGATATCATATGGCTAGAGATATCTTTCTCTTTCTGACTTACTTCACTTAGAATGATAATCTCTAGGTCCACTTGTATTGTGGCACATGTCATTCTTTTTTATGGCTGAGTAGTATTCCGTTGTATATATGTATCACACTTTCTTTGGCTTCTCAGGTGGCCCAGTAGTAAAGAATCTACCTGCCAATGCTGGAGATGCAGGAGACATGGGTTCGATCTCTGGGTCCGGAAGATCCCCTGGAGTAGGAAACAGCTACCGACCCCAGCATTCTTGCCTGGAGAATTCCATGGGCAGAGGAAACTGGTGGGCTACAGTTTATAAGGTCACAAAGAATCGGACGTGGCTGAGTGACTGAATGCACACCACGTCTTTATGCATTTATCTGTCTATAGACATTTAGGTTGCTTCCATGTCTTGGCTATTGTGAGTAACGCTTCTATGAACATGTATCTTTTTGAATTATAGCTTTGTCTGATATATTCCCAGGAGTGGGATTGGTGGATCATTTTTTGTTGAACTTGACATCCTAATGGATGTTAAATAATTAGAGAAAGGCAGGAGTTCAAAGAGGCTGGTCTTCAAAGGGAATCTTCTTGGAAAACTAGCAGACGACCTTGAGACTTGGCCCCAAATCAAATTAGCCTTTTCGTGTTCACGAGTAAACAGGTGTCTGAGGGATGCAGAGATCTGAGTGTGAGGGAGAGCGGGAGGAAGAAGGCCTTGGTATGGGACTCTGCCATCCCAGGATTTGCCCGGTAGAGATGCTGATGCTTCATCAGGTCCTGGCTCTGACTGTTCCATCTCCTCCAGCTCCTCTTAGCACAAGCCCAGCCTCCCCCAGGCTCTGTTTCAAGTTTAAGAAGAAACCAGATCGTCTGCAATTTATGGGTATATGCCAGAGGGCCAGTATTTCTGGCTTAACGTTAGCTGTTCCTTTCTGTTCTTGTTAGTTTTGTGTTCTTTTGAAGTTTCTTTTATTTTGGACTGCAGTACACTAGCAAAGGGCTTCCCAGGTGGCTCAATGGTAAAGAATTCACCTGCCGATGTAGGAGACACAGGAGATGTGGTGTTAGAAATGGCAACCCATTCCAGTATTCTTGTTTGGGAAATTCAATGGACAAAGGAGCCTGGTGGGCTGCATAGTCCATGGGGCAAAAGATTGGACATGACTTAGTGACAACACAACCACAACAGCAACACTAGCAAAAGCTTGTTTGGAGCTCTTTAGTGCTCATAAAGAAGTTTTCAGTGGTAGTGAAGAGGCAGTGCAGCCCAATGGTTAACACCGTGGCTTTGGACGCTGTATCAGTCAGGGTAGACGAGGCCGTGCTGCCGTAACAAACATCACCCAGGTCTCATTCATGCCACATGTCTCAGGATGCATGCATTGCCATCACAAAATATCATAGGCTGGGTGGATTAAGCAATAGACATTTGTTTCTATTGTTTAGAAATAAATTCCAAGTCTGGGGAGTCTGAGATCAACATGTCAGCAGGTGTGGTGTCTGGTGAGAGCTCCCTTCCCAGCTCACAGCCAGCTGCCTTCTCCCTGTGTTCTCCCATGGCACTTGAGCACTCGTGTTCTCTGGTGGGAGCTCTGCTCAGCATCATGCGGCAGTCTGGATGGGAGGCGAGTTTGGGGGAGAATGGATACGTGTATACGTTTGTCTGGGTTGCTTTGCTGTGCACTTGAACCTATCACAACATTTTTCTTTTTAAATTTATGTTTGGCTGCCCTGAGTCTTTGCTGCTGCGTGCGGGCTTCTATCTAGTTGTGGCCAGCAGAGGCTACTCTCTAGTTGTGGTGTGGTGGCTTCTCTTGTGGAGCACGGGCTCTAGGGCACGAGGACTTCAGTACTTGTGGCTTGCATGGGCTTCCATTGTCCTGTGATATGTGGAACCTTCCTGGACCAGGGATTGAACCTGCGACCCCTGCATTGTCAGGCAGATTTTTAACCACTGGACTGCCAGGGAAGTCCTATCACAATATCGTTCATTGCTGTATTCCAATATAAAATAAAAAGCTTAAAACTTTTTTTTCTTTTAAGAAGAAAGTTCCCTGGTGTGTCTTCTTGTAAAGGCACTAATCTCATCATAATGACCTTCCCCCTCATGACCTCATCTAAGCTTCATCACCTCCCAAAGGCCTCACCTCCAGATACCATCACAATGGGAATTAGGGCTTCAACAGATGAATCTGGGGTACAAACATTCAGCCCATCCCAGTCATCTGGGGCTGTGTTTCTGTCATCCTCCCATTGGAATCCAGGTTCATGAAGCTGTCAACATCTGGGGCATTGCTATTCAGCATGGCAGAGGGAAAGAGAACATGGTTGAATTAAGCCCTGGCCCCGTCTTCAA
Source organism: Cervus canadensis (assembly GCF_019320065.1). Classification (NCBI taxonomy): domain Eukaryota; kingdom Metazoa; phylum Chordata; class Mammalia; order Artiodactyla; family Cervidae; genus Cervus; species Cervus canadensis. Next base: position 3,693,358 of record NC_057417.1, on the reverse strand, counting down.
GTGACATGTGTCTCTTCTGCCCGCATTCAAAAGCAAGTTATTCATCTATGTGTGACTTCAAAGAGGGGCATAGAAAGTACAATCCTGGCTTGTGCTTAGGTGAGAACTGTATTACTGGTAACAGCTCCAGCGATCGCCAGAGTCACACAGTCTAGACATTGCCATGAAGATATTTTCTAGATGTGACTAACATTCAAATCAATGGACTTTCAATAAAGCAGATTACCCTCCATAATGGGGGTGAGCCTCATCTAATCAGTTGAAGGCCTTAAGAGCAAAGATTGAAGTTTGCTCTTCCCCCAAAAAATTTGGCCTCAAGCCTGCAACTTGGAAACCCTAGAACTTCCAGGCTGCCTGGTTTGCTTTCTGGATTTTGGACTCAATACTGTAACAGCAGCTCTTCCCTGTATTTTTAGACTGTTAGGCTGCCCTATGATTTTGGACTTGCAGCCCCCACAATTGCATGAGCTAATTCCTTAAAATACCCATCTGTCTATCTATCTCCATTTGAAATTTATGTATTTATTGGCTATGCTGGGTCTTCATTGCTGCAAGAGGGCTTTCTCTAGTTGAGGGGAGTGGGGGTCACTCTCTAATTGTGATGGTGGGCTTCTCTTGCTGAAGAGCACAGGCTCTAGGGCACTCGCGCTTCCCTAGTTGTGGCTCGCGGATTCAATAGTTGCAGCTCTCAGGCGTTAGAACACAGGGTCAGGAGTTGTGGTGCACAGGCGTAGCTGCCTCGAGGCACCTTCCTGATCCAGGGATCGAACTCATGTCCCCTGCATTGGCAGACAGATTCTTACCCACTGGACCACAAGGGTAGCCCTATCTATCTCCTTTTGGTTCTGTCTTTCTGGAATAACTTGACTAATTAACCCCTCAACCTGTCAACATCCAGTCCAGAGCTAAGCCTTGTTTTCTTGAACCTGCTCCCAAATCACCTAATACAAATGCAAATCCTGTAACGAGGACTGTCTAACCTTCTCTAATAAAAAGGATGCACTAAATAATAATTATCAAAATAATGTGTCATAATAAATACCATGTACATCTACTGAAGTAAATGACACTAAAAGCATCTAGCCATTGATAATATCGCAATGATATTTGAATTTCTGGAAGCTGCTTTCCTACTTTGAGAAAAAGTAAGGGTTTTGGACTGAACTTGTGGATTTCCTGTGGGCTCTTGTGCTAGCTCTGGGCTAGCGGAGTCATCAGTCATCCTATGAAAAGAGGATTCTTGGGACTTCCCTTGTGGTCCGGTAGCTAAAACTCTGTGCTCCCAATGCAGCAAGCCTGGGTTTGATCCTTGGTCAGGGAATTAGCTTCCACATGCTGCAACTAAAGATCCCACATGCTGTAAGGAAAATTGAAGATCCCGTGCGCTATAGCTAAGACCTGGAACAGTCAAATAAGTAAATAAATATTTAAAAAGAAACAAAGAACTCTTGCTTTTGCTTGCCACTCATTACTTTAGTACTAACCCCTTGCCTTAGCCCGTCTCTCAAACTCAAGTACACTCTGTCCTCCACCCTTGCAGTGCCTCTTTGCTTCATCAGCCTTTGAATTTCTAGAATTTATTATTTTTTAATAAATTAATTGATTTATTTGAAATTTCAGCAATTCATGAATGATATTGTTTTCCTGGCTTTAGTTTTGGGGAATCCCATTGGATGGCAAGGAGATCAAACCAGTCGATCCTAGAAGAAATTAACCCTGAATATTCATTGGAAGGACTGGTGCTGAAGCTGAAGCTGAAATACT